>NC_046198.1:17982408-18283115 GCF_011004875.1 Balearica regulorum gibbericeps
TATATATATATAGTATTCTGAGTATAAAATGCTTTCAATGTGTGTATTTTTTTTAATCTCTGTGATGAGGTCTTGAACCTTTCATATTTGTACTGCTTTTTCTTGCAGTGCTTAATTAAGTTATGGAACCTGTAGCCAGTGGATGTTGTAGAAGCCAGAAGTGTAAAAACTCATTTATTGCTAAATGCTGGGAGTTATTGTGGGAAAATATTATTGAATACTTGCACTATTCTTTTGTTCTTCCTCCAAACATTTGTTACTGGCCACTTGTAAAGCGATGGAATACAGAGAGCTATCAATCATGGCTTGATCCAGTGTGACCATGCCTGACTACTGATTCTTTCAGCCACCTACTACTTGCTATAATATGAGTTAAATCTCTAAATATTTTGGTAAAAATAATCTTTGAACATATGGTAACTCTCAACTTAATTTTTTTCTTTTCTTGATCAGTCCTTTGGATGAAAATAGTGTAAAATCCTCATGTAAATTAATCCCGCTACCTTCTGTGATTAAATTTGCTCTTGTGTCTGCATCTGCATGAGCAAACGTATTTGCCTGTGTTGCACATGTTCAACAGTTGCACGCATTTCCATCAGTGGTGATGGAAAAGTGCGTGCAGGCCTGTAGGAACAGCGGTAGCAGACAAGCTATTACGTTCCTGCAGTATGGATAGTGTAAGTTTAAATATTAAACTTGTTTGGGATATTCATTTTTTTTAAACAGCCACCCCCCCATCCTTAGCAGCAGTCTAACGGGTTAACTACTGGAGGCTTTGTACGTGGGCAGGCCCTTTGAAAAGGGTTGGTGTTGAATTCAGGGAGGCTGTGCTTACAGGGCCTTTGGGAAGCAGAGGGAGGGAGAAGAGGCTCTGTAACAGTCGCCTGAGTACCTCAGGGGTTTGGGCTCCCTGATGACATGGGTCTTTTCAGTGGTGTTACCTTCTGCCTTCATAATGGGGTATGTTGATTTTTCAAATACGGTTCAATATTGACCACTATAGGTAAATCAGACTCTGCCAGATGACACCTTTCCTATTCTCTGGAAGCTTCTAGATGCACCTAATCCCTAAACAGATAAATGTTCCTGTCCAGATCTCTTGCGTCAGCCTCACAAGCTCCTGCCAGGCTTCGTGGGTTAAAGCTCATGAAAGAGACTTCTTCAAAGCAAAAGCAGTTCTTTGGAAAATACTGCTTGCTCATCTTTGAACGTGCCACTGGTTCAGGGGAGATAAGTTCAATGATTTTTAGAGCCCTTCCATCCTGACAGGCTCTTTAACAAGTATCTGTTGGTACCTGGTTTCAGCAGGGAATTCAGGATTTCCGACCTGTTTTGTGTAGCTAGAGGGCTGCAGCTGCTGTAAGACAAGCCTTTTCTGTGTGTCAGTCTGCCTTAAGCTGCCTGCTGCAGGTCAGTTTTACCCTTCACTCTAGTTAAAGGGTATCTCTCCAATAAGTTAAGATTAAAAATTGGTTTAAAGGTACCAGAAATTGGGAAAAAGAGATTTACAAGAGTATTTGGCTTAGGTGTTTTCTCATCTGTTTTGAAAACTACTGTTGTAAAAGCTTGACAGGGAAGCCTGAATGGGAAGGTGGGAGGGAAACCTGCCGTTTTATTTCTGCCTTTGCTAGAGCAGTCTTAAATGGTATTTTCTTGTGTTCCCTAGGTAAGAAATGCTGCTTTTAAAAATCTGTCCTAGGAATTACTACCTGAGCACATTTTAATACCTCTTAGTTGAACGGGCGATCTGAAAAAAATTAATGAACTGTCACTTTATGCAAATTTTCCCCTGAATTTGAATCAAAATGCTCAGTGACCTAAAACTTGCCTTGGTCAAATTTTTCAGTGTTTAGCTTCCCAAGCAACTTGTTTCTAGGAGGTAACTTTCTTGTAAGAATAGTGTTGTACTTACCCACTGATGGCTCTCTCCTTTGGTGGTGGGTTGGTTTGAGGTTGTGGGGTTTTTTTGTTTGTTTGTTTTCCTGTTGCTAATATGGCAGAATGGCTAGTTTGGTTTTGTTTTTTTTAATGAGAGTCTGTACATCGTGAGAACTGACTGTGGGGTCAGCTCAACTGAGGATATGGTAATGGTTGGGGGTTTTTTGTATGGAAACACGAGTTCTGCTCAGGTGAGGTAAAAGGATGATTTCTAAAGGAGATTTGCCACTGAAAGACCTGTGATTGTATTTAGGGTATCAATCTGTCTTCCATACTCTGTAGAAAGATCAGGGTGTCCCTTAGCAGGTTTTTGGTGATTTTTTTATTATTTTTTTTAAATTTTGGATAGGACTGCATGTGAATTTTTACATTTAAGGGAATAGTTGAAGTTTTATTGCTGATGTGGTATGGCTATGAAAAAGAAAAAAAATAATTCAGTTGGGCTAAAGTGGCACATAGTTAAATCTTTTTAGCTAAAGCATTGTAACAAGCACTTAGTTGAACACCTTGCGCTTCTCAAATCCTTCTTGCCTTCTGATGCTCTTTCTTTCATTGTTCATCAGACTTCAAAAGAGCTATCTAGAAATTAAAGAGGATTTTGGAAAAAGTTCTCCTTGTGGAGAAAAAAATTAGATCTATCAATAATAAAATCCAGATCACAATTGGGTTTTCTTTTTGGGTTGTTTTAGGTTAGTAATATGTTCTCATTTTGTATATTTTGACTTCAGGATATACAACATTGTTCCTTTTAAATGAGTACGCACAGACTAATTAAGAGAATCTGCCTGATGCATAAATTTGTATTGAGGATGTTTGTGGGGACAGTAGTAAGAAAAGACAACAAAACCATTTATCTTAAAAGTTGTTATTTTTTTGCCTGGAAGATGGTCGACCCTACTCTAGCAGAAATGGGAAAGAATCTGAACGAAGCAATGAAGATGTTGGAAGACAATCAAAGGTATGTGCAATGGATAACAACTACAAAAACAATGGTTGTTTGTGCTCAGGGGGGATTATTAATGTTGCTGTCATTAAATGGGAAAGAACTCATTTTCCTGGCAGTTTAAGGACACGTCATTCTGAAGCTTACACCTATACAAATCACCATTGTTTCTCTAATGATGGATTTAAAAAATAAATGTATATGTTTTTATGCATGTTCTGTAATATTCAGAGCAAGTCCAGTGAGTCAGTTTTTTCAGAGATGTTAGATTTTTTTTTTTTCCTATTGCTGTGCAAGTAACTTTTAATTCCTGTATGTATGAGACTCTTCTGTAAATTTGGTATTTTCTGTTAAAGAACTAAAAGCCCAAAACTTAGGAACTCTTTGATTCAGTCTGAGCTGTACTTTTGTGTTGGTCTCATCTGATTTATTTATGAAACTGTTGTCAGTGAAATAGACTGCAAACATGTCAGTATGTATTTCTGCAAGTCAAAGTCAACTGTGTATTTGATGTTATAAAACACAAACTAAATACATAGTTTATTCTTGTGACTTTAATTTAGAAAAGTGGAGGAGGAAAATGAAAAGAAGTATGCACGGAAGGATATTCCTGGCCCACTCCAAGGCAGGTAGGCAACAACAGGTTTTAGATAATGCTTTTCAGAATCTGTAAAATATGTGTAACGTTTATTTTCCAAGCAACTTCTGTATTAATGCAAACATGAATGTTTGCCAGGCATTATTTCAGCTTTTTCCATGCTTGTGTGTGTGGGGGGAAGATTATCGTCATACCAACTATTTCCATACTCATGTAGGAAAAAAGATTACTTGTCCTTGGTGACTGAAGATTTGAACTGTTGGAATCTAATGAAATATTGGTGCATACAGCTGTGATTGAGACTTAAAGTAAATATAGACAAACTTGTGCTATAGAATAAAGATTCATTTAAACACCCAGATTAAAAAAAAAATAACCAAGACTGATAAGGTAGAAAACCTAAAAAACCCCACAAAACCACAAAAGAAAATCAAAACAAAAACCCTCCACCTTTTCAGCACAACTGTCTTAAAAATTATACAAAGTTCTTGTGCATAAGGCAGGTAAGATCAGTGTACGTAAAAACTAAGATTTAAATTGGTTGTAGCCTCTTTGGAAGATGATCCTGCAGGAGCCCAAGCTAGCACTTCACAAAATACTGTAACATCTATTTAAGTCTTTTGTGTACATAACTGAAGTTGGTTTTGAGTGGAGACACTGAATTAGCTTTTCTAAGAATAAAAAGCCATTTCAACTGTTGGAGTGTAAGTTCTTATACTACTGTAAATTTTAGTTGGAATTATACAAGTTGAAGTGTTGTGGGTCTTTCCCAGTTTTACCACGTTAGAGCGCATCATGTCAGAAGTCTAATGTAGCTTTTGTATGCCAGAAACTAGTATCTGGCCAGAAACTAGTAGGTAATTGTGTAGGACGTGTGGTGCATTTGGGAGCTGAAGCTGGATCACATGAAGAGAAGTCTGGATCCTTAGCTATTACCTTACTTGGCTGTGTAGCAAAAAGCAACTAAATGCTGTCAAGTCAAACTTTTCAGTCCAGATTTTCAGATTTCAGTAGACTTGTTTTCCTTGAGTCTAAGTTCATGCTTATCAAAGTGTCCTACTATAGTGAAATAGGGTTTTGAATCAATTGTTTCAGCAACCTTGTTTTCATTATCTCTTTCTCTGAGAGCAAGGAACTGGTTTTGATGCTCTACTCAGCATTCTGTAGAAGTGCAGTGGTGTTGTCTTGTCTTACCGTGCGGTGTCCCAAAAGGCCTCTTCATTAGGTGCTAGTGCTGAATTCTTTTTTACTCTTTTTTTTTTTTTTTCCCCCCCCCCCTGTGGTGATTGTTTTCCCCTCCCTGGGATGCCAGCGGCCAGGATATGGTGAGCATACTTCAATTAGTTCAGAACCTAATGCATGGAGAGGAGGAAGAGGAAACTTCACAGGCCTACCGGTAAAGCCAATATGATCTATTGTATGCGGAAGATACTTGATTTTGTTATACTCTGGTTGTTATAGAATTATACATTTAAGTGTTTTAAAGTGTAAAGATATTGTGCAACCGTGTAAGTTTTTTAAGGCAACTTGCATTATATAGTGAACCAGAATAATGCATTAGGCTTGGCTTTCTTAAGCTTTCGTTACTAATTACTAAATTGAATTACACAAGGGAATTGTTTCTGATGTGACTCATTTTGTTTTCTATTTTCTGAAAGTCTTATAAAACTTTGAGTACCAGTAATTTTTTTTTTTTACCATCTCTGTAGATTTTAAAGAAGATGGGGGGAAGGAATAAAACTGGTTTCCATTTTACAGAAAAATGGAAACAATACTAAATAATCTGCAGAAGATTATTAATGCATTGAAGTCCCAGTGCAGACAAGGTGCTTAGTTCCAACTCATGCCAGCTCACTGGCTAAAAAAGCAGCTGAGGTATTACCCGAAGCAGCCAAAGTGAAGTGCAAGTGCTTTTGTCTACACTGGCATTTTAGTAGGTGTACACAGTGGCAGGAAGGTGGCTGTGGTATGCTTTACTTCTCTCTGCTAAGTATTTAAAATTGCATGTCAACAAATTCTGCCACTCTCCAGTAAAAACACGCAAACCTAAAATTACTGTGATGTTTGTGACTTGTATTTAGCTGGCAGTCACTCTGTTCTGGTTTGCAGACTTCAAAATGTTGGTGAGCAGGGTCACATGGCTCTACTGGGACATAGTTTGGCTGCGTATATATCCGTGCTGGACAGGGAAAGACTGAGAAAACTTACAACAAGGATCCTTTCTGATACTACTCTCTGGCTCTGCAGGCTTTTCAGGTGAGTCACTCTGGATAACTTGTGTATGACTTGGTAGGGATAATTGTTTAAAAATATGTGACTGGACCGAGGATGTCAACAAAAGAAACCACTGTGCCACAAACTTACTAATATTCTTTGAAAGGTCTGAAATACATCATGTAGTTTAAAAAAAAAAAAAAAAAAAAAAGGACTTGTTGAATGGCAGGAAATTATTAGTAGCGTGGTTGCCATAAAAATCCTTTTATAAGGGCCGTATAGTGGAGCTAAGGGCAAAGTACAGTTGCAGACATACAGTTGGTCAAACGTTTAACTAAATTCTTGTTTCTTGAGGCATGTGCTATGTTGCTGAGGTGTGGGGTACTTCCTACTTTTAAAAGATGTTTTCAGTTAACTTCTCCTTTGTTCTTCCTGGATCTAGTTTATTTTTCCAGGTATGGTAGGTGACACTACTGAAACTTACAGTACAGTGAAATCTTTCATAAATGCCTATTTCATCATGTAGCATGGATACCTTAAACTGTTCCACGAGAGAAGAATGGAAAGCAACTGGGGAGGGGGATTCACTGATTAGAAATTCCATTTTTCTTCCTGAAGCCAAAAAAATCTCCCACTTTCTCCCTGTTATGATACTATATCTTTCAGAAAACCTTGCTGGTGATACTGAGGAGAAGCGGGTTTTTTGGTGGGGTGTCTTTTTTTTTTTTTTTTTTTAGTGCAGTGCAAGATGAAACAGTAAAAATATAACTGAAGTTAACTGAAATTTACTTGTGAGAATTGCAAAGCATTTTCCTTATGTTGACGGGCTCACCTCTATCAGAATTATTTTATAAATTCAATTATTGTCTTTATCTGCCTTTGACTTCAACATGTTGAAACCTTGTGCAATGACAAAATTTGAGAAGTTGGAGGTAATCCAGCTATTTTGACAACTGTACGTGTATATATAGAGCACATCAGTGATGTTTCTAAATGGCATGGCTAAGAAAAAGAAATATTTCTGTTTTCAATCAAATATTCAATAACATTGTGATTTTGTGAGTAATGGTGAGTATCTATTGGACTGTGGTCCCCAAAGTTTTGTGACCCATAGGCAACACCACTGAACAAAATACCATGCTGTGAACTGCTTCATACTTCTTGATGTTTCCTGTGGCTATGAGCAACACCAGAGGAATTTCCCTTTGCCCATGTTAGATCACAGAACTGTTGTGTAAAGGTGAAATAAGTGTTTGCATGCGGGTCTTTCTGGAGTTTAACTCTGGAATACTCAGCAGTGCATCAGGTAGTCTGTGACAACCTAAGATGTTTCAGATGTTATATAAAGTAAATTTGTTGATAAATGCCGCTCTTAAATTGTACAAGACCACTGATTTACATGTTGCACAGAAACACTACGAGAAGAATCTAGCTTGCAAGTTGCTTAATAAATTGATGTACCTGCTACTTTCACTGTTGCTGTTTCCTTTTCTGTAGCTAAGACAGCTGAGGGATCGCCCTCAGTGTCGAACACTCATGCCTTACCTCTTCTTTGGTTACTTTGCTCCTGTTTCTTGACTGTAAATGTTAACATGCTGATCTGAGTTTGATTCTTAGAAGGGTTAAAAAAGGTGGGGGAGGAGCAGACACTCCCCCCCCCCCCCCAACCCCATGACCCCCAAGGAAACGTGCCTAATAAATCAGATTGAAGGCAAAATAGCCATAAAACCATTAAAATACTCCTGGGGAAAAATACACTTCATTTATGTAGCTCACATATTTAAAACATCTGGAAAACTGTCTTGCAGTGGGCTGAATAGGTTGTACGAAATTGTGGCCTAATTTGTATTTTTGAGAGTTTACAAATGACATCAGTAATTTTGGGTATTACAAAATAACTTGATTTGTGATTTCATAGTAAAGTTTGCAAGTTTCTGCCCATTTACCTCTTATCATGTGTCTCATTGCAGTTTTACTAACAACTTAAAGAATGTCAGGTTGCATTCTCTTTAAAATTAGCAGTCCAGAATGTACATCTATATTAAACCCAGATGAAGCCTTTCATATGTTTCCTCTCCTGCTACGCTCTTAGTAAGCAAGGTTTTGAACTCTTAAAAAAAAATCCTTAGGAGCCCAGATATTTTTTCTTACTTTATCTCTGAGTCTAAATGAAAACATATACTAGGCTTCCCTTGTTAATCTCGACCTGTCTCATCAAAGTCTCCTTCTACTCTGCTTTGTCCTGGGAAAACAGAAGGGGTTTTTATCTGTTGTCTTTGTCCTTGTGCGAGCTCCTTTGCTGGTCAGTGTTATTTCGGTCACTAAAATGGCTATTGGTTTTGTTGGTCATATTTACTCGGCTTTTCTTGCAGGTATGAAAATGGATCAGCATATTATCATGAAGATGATCGTGAAGGTCTCCTAAAAATCTGTCGACTTGTTATTCACACACACTAT
Organism: Balearica regulorum gibbericeps; assembly: GCF_011004875.1. Classification (NCBI taxonomy): domain Eukaryota; kingdom Metazoa; phylum Chordata; class Aves; order Gruiformes; family Gruidae; genus Balearica; species Balearica regulorum. Next base: position 17,990,559 of record NC_046198.1, read on the forward strand.
GAAGATTATACAGTAGAGGGATTTAACGTGCTATATACTAAGCAGCCTGTCATATACATTAGTTCTGCAGCTAGAACAGGCTTGGGCCAAGCTCTCTGCAATCAGGTAAAGTGAATAAGTTGGGGTTTTAGCTGGAAGTAGAACTTACCTGGCTACATATTGCCTACTTGAAATTTAGATTTAAAAAATATATTCAGGCTTTTCCTGCGAGATACCAGTATTTGCAGTACGGTCTGGTAAGCTATTGGCAGCAGTCTTGTGAATTGGTTGGGGCCAGTGGAAGTTTTGCTTTAGATCCATGCATCTGCCTGGAACTTCCACTGTTAGAAGGGAAGCTTCTTCCAGATTTTTCCTGATGCTACTGTGTTGACGGAATACATGTATCCATCAGCAAGCTCAGCAGACTCTCTCTCAGCTCTCCTGTTTCTTCCATGCCTTCACTTGGTCAGTGTTCATTGTGAGCAGATTCCCTTCATCTGCATCTCTTTGTTGCCTTTCTATGGACATAGTAGATTTTTATAGCCTATAAAATGATATACATTTCTAAGACTTAGGATGATGTGTCTCACAGTATGAAAAGGGGCATTCTGAAGAATGAGGAATGAGCTTTGGCCTCAGAAAAGTTGATTTTAGGAAAAGCATAACTTTGGTGATTTTGAAAACTTTAGTTATTTTTCCTCATGGTAGAAACAATAGCAATGTGACTGAACAGCAACACAACAGGGTGGGAGAGGAAGTGAGTCTGAGGTGAAACCATACTTTGATGCCAGCCACATATCTGCAAGCTAGTCATACAAAAATGTTGTACAGTGTGTTGGTATTGCTTTATTAATTGTGATCTCCAACTTAATTATAAAACACAGGCAAAGGAAGCAAAGCCCATATGGGGGGTAACCTCAGTCAGTAGCTGTAGTGGACCAGATGTTTAAATTAAAACCACTTGTCTAGAAAAAATACTTTCAGCTTGCATTTACAGCCTGTGTTTTGCAGCAGTGATACTGTGGGAGGAAGAGAAATTTTCTGAATATTTCCAATGAAAGGATCCTACATGCCAAATTTATTTATTTAAATCGAGTTGTTATTTCTAGAATGCATTGTGCTTTATATAAGCTGTTGCTCATGGTGAAAAAGACCCAAGCCCAAACATACTGGATTTCCAAACACTGAGTTATTGCAAAACTTGTACTGAGTGATGCCCCTTTACTCTTATTTTCAATAAACATTAGCTTTTTTTTTTAAGGAAAACAGTTGAGGGAGAAGTAGGCTGTGCTGATCCCCTTTCAAAAAGTCTTGTTTGAAATAGCAAGATTAACCCCACAACCCAGGGCTTTAAAGAAACCCATTTTTTCCTAGTGATTATTAATACTTGCGAAGTATTTATTTGCATGGATGTTTGTAGACTGAAATAAGCTGACTGAGGCTATATACAGACTTTCTTGTTGCATACCTAACATTCAGTGCACTAGTGTTATTTTTCAAACTTAACGTGCACTGAAATGAAGAGTCAAGTTCTTAGGGACTTTGTTTTTCAAGTCTTTGGAGAAGGCAGACAGAGGTACTACTAACAGATCAAAATGCAGACTGCAGAGAAATAAAAATGGTAGCATAGGTGGAACTTGTCTTGCACAAAAGGACTTGGGAAGTAGGTGGTAAAAGTTCATTGGAATAGGTTGGTGTCTTTGGTAAGACAAGTGTTGCATGTAGTTATTGTCCGAAACTTCCTGATACAAGAAATGCTGCTAGAATCAGTATATTGGGAGCCTTTTGCTTCCAAGTACAGACACTGCTAATAACAATGATGCCATATCTTTTGTTTATAAGGTAATCTGTCCACATTAGGTGATCACTGAACTTCAAAGTGATAGCATTCAGTCTTAGATTTTGAGAAGTAGTGAATATTGTAGAGCAGACAATTGAAACTGAGTAACCAGACGTTAATTCAATTTCTGTTAAATGAAAGGATAAACCCAAACTAGTCTATTCGGTGATGAGTACGGTCAACTAGATTTCACTTGTCTAGTAATCTTCCAAGTTAAAGATCAAAATGCAGGAGACCGTGGTTTCTCAGCTCCCCCTCATGTTAATGATGCGAAAGTTATCTGGAATTTGCCTCCATAACAAAGGCAGAACATCAGACTTACCAGCATGACTAGTCGGCTGAGCTGTATGATCCAAGTAGGCAGATTGCTCTCTACTCAGTAGTGAAGTGACCATGAACCTCCAGTGAACACAGCCCATGCCCAAAGCACGCATTTGCTCATAGGATGTATTAATTGCAGGGAGTCAAGAAAAAGAGGATTGCATTTAGGCTGTTGTACAGGGCGTGGGCATCTCATTAGAGAGACTGAACGCAGTTGACATGTTAATCAAATGTTGAATGTTGGGTTTTTCTGATTTCTATTGTGCTTGCTTTTCTCTGCTATTAATTTAATTAGAAGTTTCAGCAGGAAACTTACTTTGTAATGTAATATCCAGCTTTTTATTGTCATATTTACTAGTTTTTGTATCACTGTATATATTTCTGTGAGCACTTGAAATGAGTATGTCTCAAATGTTGAAATTCCATTATTTTTATTGCAGCTAGGGTTACCCCTTTCTTGCATGTGCCGTGTGCCTTGTAACACTATGTTTGGATCTCAACATCAAATGGTGAGTTTGTCTTCCTTCAGAGCTCTTTTTTTTTTTTTTTTTCCTTTCCATTTAATGAGGGGTTTAAAAATTTTAAAAAGAATGTCAGGTATGTTGTTAGGAAAAGCTTATTAATGCACTTTTTCAACCTCTAAGTCTTCTGTGTTATAGCTGTACAAATTGTAGATTGAAATCTTCTAAAAAGCCAGCAGCTTGTATCTTGGTCTTGTCATTTGCAAAATATTTTTATTGGCATATAGTAAGGTGCTTTTTTAGAATACATGTAGTTGGAGGTGCATTTACAAACTACACGATGCATTTGTGAAAAATACTTTGTCTGACCTTTGGGTTATTTTACCTTTGAGAAGAAGAAAGGGCAAGCCACAAAGATGGACATTAAGAATGTCTTCCAGAACTTCAGAATGCTGTCCATTTTCACTCTTAGTGCATTTCTCCAGTTCAGCAGAAACAATTCTGTATTGTTTGATAAACATATTTATGAATACATATTTTCTTATTGATGACAGGATGTTGCTTTGTTGGACAGAGTGATTAAAGATGATGTTGACTCTGGAAAACTGCCTTTGTTGCTTGTGGCCAATGCTGGTAAGTGCTATGGACAAACAAGAACCAAAAAAGCACATGATTTCATGAATATATATAAAATAAAAAAAAATACATTTTCTTAAACAGCTTAGTGGTTGCATGTCAAGAAATATCAGAAAATATCTTAATGACCACGTGTCATGGTTTAACCCAGCAGGCAGCTAAAACAACCACACAGGCGTTCTGTCGCTCCCCCTCCACCCCCAGTGGGAGAAAGGAGAGAATCAAAAAGAAAAAAAAAAAAAGTAAAACACGTGGGTTGAGATAAAGACAGTTTAATAGGATAGAAAAGGAAGAGAGTAATAATTATATTAATAATGATAAAAGAATATAAAAAACAAGTGATGCACAGCACAATTGCTCACCACCTGGAGCCGATGCTCAGCTAGTTCCTGAGCAGTGCTGCCTCCCGGCCAACTCCCAAGTTATATACAGAGCATGACGTCATGTGGTATGGAATATCCCTTTGGCCAGTTTGGGTCAACTGTCCTGGCCGTGTCCCCTCTCAGCTTCTTGGGCACCCCCACCTTCTTGTTGGCAGGGCAGCATGAGAACCTAAAAAGTCCTTGGCTGATTGGCAACAACTAAAACATCAGCGTGTTATCAACACTATTCTCATCCTAAATCTAAAACACAGCACTATGCCAGCTGCTGGGAAGAAAATTAACTCTATCCCTGTCAAAACCAGGCCACCACACAATAATTACCTGTCTAGAGGGGTTTTTATGTAGCTGTTTTGAAGTTGGATTGTACTGCTACAGTTCTGCTTGTGTCAGTTGATGTAGTAATATGACTAGGACTTATTTTTGTGAGCGCAAATCTCTTGGTGAAAATCAGTTTCACATTAACAATTCAGAATTTTTTGATGAATGTGCCATCAACTTTAGTTTTAAAATTGTATTTTTCTTCTAATTCATTAAACAGAACTGCTCATGAACAAAATTTGTTCATAAGTACAAATGAGGAAGGTGAGTGTTACTTGCTTTGGACTTGAAAAATATCTGAGATGTTAATCTTGGTTTAGTTTCCTTTAGTTGAGGTCATGCTTTGAACATAATAAAAATGTCTGCATTTCTTATCTGTGGCTGCTGAGTTTTAGTGCCTAGGACATCTAATTTTCAAGTATTTCTAAGGTATATTGACAAGCAAAACAAGTATCTTTATTTTTTGACTAGAATTCAAATTCCTCATCAATCGTGATTAACTAGATATGAAATTGTGTAGTGGGCTCTTCTTAAACATCCTCTTTCCTGCTCTTGTGTGACTTTTTCACAGCAGCGCGAGAGGTGTGTTTGTGTAGAGTCCTAGTTTGCACGCTCATCCTTTGTTGTTGCCTCTTTTCCTTGTCAACAAAGGAACACCGGGTGCTGGGCACACAGATAAACTTGGCCGACTGAAGGAACTTTGTGAACAGTATAATATGTGGCTCCATGTAGAAGGGTATGAAACTTGAATTTTATTTCTCTATAACTATATTCATTAAAAAGTCTGACTAATGGACAGTGCACAATTTTACAACGAACCAGCTAGTAGAGGGCCATAGGACCATCTTTATTTTTGTCATTTTATATGGTTATAATTTTGTTACTGTATGAGATATGAATTGTTTTACGTATACAGGAATAATTAATTGGAGTAGTTACTTCAGCGTAGTTCAGTGGTTACTTTTACCCAGATGGTAATCTTATCTACCCTTGCTTTGAAGAGCTTGGAATACAAATAAAAAGACCTTACAGGCCAAGTCAGGGGAGATGCTAGACAGTGAGTATTGAGAATGAGAAGGGAGAATGAAAGGAGTGTGGAAGAGATGACACTTGAGTGAAGATTGCAAGCACAGTGTGCAACATAACTGGGAGGAGGATGAAACTAAGAGGAGAAGAAATTCCCAGGGCTTAGACAATGTTAATGGATACTCCAGTGCTCTACGATTATTTGGTTTTTCGAGCCTGGAGTAGAGACTCTGTTTCTCCTGATGTTTCATTGTATTGTAGTGTTATATTTGCATGTTGTTTATTTTTGATACCAAACTGATGCTGAATTATGCGTAGGACTTTGGGGGATGATTTCCCCAAAGGTTGAACTGAAATGCTTTTAGATTGAAATGGATTTTTACTTTTGGGTTTTCAGTCTTGGAATACCAAGTAGCAACATCTATTGCCTTGTTAATGAAAAATATATGAACAAAAATTACGTCCTTTTACACATCAACATGAAGTATTTAAACTGAAGATTGAAATGCTATCTCTTCATTCAGATTTAATATGTGCTAAACCTGCTTTATCTTCTAGTGTGAATTTGGCAACTTTGGCTTTGGGTTATGTCTCCTCTTCGGTACTGGTACGTTTTACTATATCTAGAAACTTAATAATATGCTCTAGATTTTAAGGTCATCATCTAATCAAAATATATATGGCTTATGTTCTGCTTATTCTAATAAACTTCAGGCTGCTACGAAATGTGACAGCATGACTCTTACTCTGGGTTCCTGGCTGGGTCTCCCAGCCGTACCTGCAGTGACACTCTACAGACATGAGGATCCGTCTTTGGTATGTTTAATTCCACAGTCGTTACTCTCAAGATCTTGAGACTTTAATTTTGATCATGGTGTAGTGTCTTGTCCTTCATAAGCATCTAAATTATAATTTGCAAAAGCTCCCCTATTTAAGCTGTGACACACTGCATGAGTGGGCAAAAATGGAATAATTGGAGAGGTTAATGGTGGTTGGTTTGTTGTTTGTTTTCCTCTTTAGTCCTTAGCAGCTGGGCTGACATCAAGTCAGCCCGTGGAGAAGCTCCGTGCCCTGCCACTGTGGCTCTCCTTGCAGTACCTGGGCCATGACGGGATTGTGGAGAGGATAAAGCATGCCTCACAACTAGTAAGCAACAGCTTGTTGGCACGTTATTTATGGATACTTTGCTGCTTTGAGCCTGGGTCGGAGACTGTTCTTCAGAATCCTCACCATCTGATCTAACAGTTTGGTCTCCAAGCAGCAACAAAGTTCAGATAACAACGATAGTGCAAGTGATATCCAGATGGCTGTCGCTGAACACCGTTATCCATAGGAATGCTTTCATGATAGCTGTTAATACATCTTCTTGATTATTGTGATGTGTTGTAGAAGAATCAACTACAAATGCTGTAGCTGTTGACAGTATAGTGTATTGGTTCATACTATGTTGCAAGCAAATTATGAAAGCAGGGTAGTGTTTGGGGGAGGGATGTGCTTTTACTATTAGATTTTATATTTTCTTAGATTTTTTTAATGAGAAAAACTTAATCTTTGTTCTTTCTAAACAGTAAAATAATATAATTACTTTCTTTTCTTGTCACTTCTGTATTTTAACTATTTGGCTTAAAAGCTGTTCAGAGAAAGACTTTCTTATTTTCCTACTCAGCATTGTATTGGTTTAAGTAATAGCAAATTATAAATGCCCGACAAAAAGGACTTAAACATTTCTTCAGATGCAGTGGCAAGTGCACTATTTTTGAAGTTGAGTCCTTACCGTAATAAAAAGTAAGGTCCAATATAATGTGTTAGTTAAAAACTGCATTGTTATAGGCAAAACCTTTTTCCTTAAAGGTGCAGCACTCACTAAAAATTCAAAGAAGCCAAAATGGAAAGTTTCTGTAATGGTTAGTGCAGAAGCATGAAGGACCTAAAAGAGTCACAAAGTATCATTAGTCATTCAGATTTTATGGCATCTAAGATTGATCTTAGCTTTTATAATAACCTATTAATAGTCTTAAACCACAATGTAAGAATGTCTTTTCTAATGAAAATAATCTAGAAAGCCATCATAACCAGTTGCTATGGTAGCTTTGAGAAAATTAACTGTTCTGCTACACACTGTGCTTTAGTTAGTAAACAGAGTTGTAATATTTCTGGAACTTTGTCAACAAATATGCCAAGACTTTAATGAAAATCACTTTGTTGTAGTCAGTGTTTTACCAAAACCAGAAAATATTTTTCCATTACATTCTAAATTTACAAGTAAGAACTGAATGAATCTCTGATGCGTCATAGGGGTTTGTTCAGAAATAGAAATTATGGTAGTGACTATTTAATGTTTTTCAGAATAATTTTCAACTTTTAAAACTGTGTGTTTGTCTCTTCCTTTTGTTTCCCTTCTGCTGTGGTCTTTCAGAGTCAAAGGTTGCTGGAAAACTTGAAAAACCTGGATTTCATTAAAACTTCGGTACAGTCTACATTTAATGTGTTGGTTATATAGCTCAGTCCTTGCTTGTTAAATGATAGCTTTTGATTTTTTAAAAAAATTATTTAAAAATGTTAGTTAAATCATAGCCCTTGTTTTGAAGATGCTTAGTATCTTTCTAATTAAGTTCTGGTGTTCACTGAAATTGTGTGGCTTGGTTGTGTGCAACCTCCAGATTGTATTTGTTCCATTGCTGTGTACTCATGCACTCAGTGGAGCTGACAGAACAACATCCAGAAATTGTTTCCAGAGATTGATTTAATTCCATTTAAAACATGGATTTGTTCAGTAATACACTTATGAAACCAGTTTCCATAAGCCTCTCTAATACATTCTGGCTGTATCTTACCTTGCTATTGAGATGATAACCACGAACCCTGTGGAATTGTATGCAAAAGTTATCCCAGCTGAGGTTTTTACACCAGAAACAGCTTTAGAAATTACATCTAATGTATTCATTCCAAGTTCAGTTTCTGTGAGAACAAGTTCCTGTTCAACAAGGTTTGGGTTTACTCCGCCCCCCCAATTTTAATTGACGCTTGACATATAGAAAATACATTCAGCTTAGTTTTCTGGGGCAATAGATAATTCATGGATTATTCTGAGTGACAATCAACATTTTTTTAAAAATTGCTTTTCTAAGAGTGTTAGTAGCCTTGGAAGTTCAAGTGTAGTGCTTCCCCCTTCTACGTCAATAAATCTTGCATTTTTAAGATTGTGAAACGCAGCCTCAGATTGCCTCCAGGAGTTACCCAGTCCACTTCTCCTATCCCCAGAGCAGGATTGATTATTATCTTGCTATTCCTGCTGGAACTTTCTTCATGGTCTCCAATGATTCTGGGGTGATTTCCAAAAGACTTTTTTTAATGTTTATGTCTGAAAATACTTAAAGCTAAATAAACTATTTAGTACAGTGGGTTTCTTGCTTTATAGTGCCCAAATTTTAATTATGCATACCTTAAATCAACATTTCAACAATTCTGCTTTGACTGAATAATGACTTACTTTCCTGTGTTTACAGATATGTTTGCTCACAGTCCTAGAATTAACTTCTAATACCAAGATAATGTGAACATTGTTACTGCTGTCAAAACAAAATGATCTGCTTTGCTCAGCGGTCTAGGGAATTATATACAGTGTTAAATGTTTAAAAACTATGTGAAAATATATATTTTTAATATTTTTTAAGGTTGAGGATGAACTGAGTTCACCAGTGGTGGTTTTCAAGTTCTTCTGGGAATATTCAAATAGAGGTATGTGGTTTGTTTATAAACAAAACCCCTCTCTTTATAGTTTTTTTTTTTAATCTACTAATTCGTAAAATGAATTTGATGAGGTAAATGTTATGTAGTGCACTTGTGTAACACACTTTTAAAAAGGCTGTGAATGCTGGTCATAATCTAGTGATAGAATCCATAGATGTGATAGCTGCTTTTTTTAGATAGACTGCAGTGTTTTACATTTTCATAACGAGTCATTTTCTGCCTCCTTGAGTGAGGAGAGATTTGCATTTGATTTTGATCTTGAGAGCAGCTGATGGAAATCTCTCAAAAGCTGCACGCTGTGTTTGAGTGTACTGACAAGGGAAGATCTTCCTTGGTTTTGTTCAGGCTTTCTGTTCCTTTTAAACTTTTAGTGGCTAGTTGCAAGAACCACGTTTCTCCGTTTTATGCTTGCTGTTGCAATCGTTTTAAAAATAGCAGAACACATGAGGAACTGCTCTGTAATTACTGTCACGGGTATACGGTAGCCACACCGTGCATGGCTCTGAGCAGAACATCCCGAGTTGGACGTGCTCGCCCAGAAAGAGGATTTTTGTCCTCTCAGTTACAACAGAGGGTGGTTGTGCTGTTTGTACGTTGCACGCTCTGAGGGTGGGGAAATGTCCAGCTGGGATGAGGCAAAAGACTGGTAGGAAACTCTGGAGGTGGGTAATGAGTGGTGATTTTAATTCTGTGGGTTTTTTTCTGTTGGGCACGGGGGAGGGTTGGGTTTGGGTTTAATCTAATTAGTGGCTGCACTTATGAAGTAAACCTATTCATCCCGGTCCTGTTGCTTGATGGATGCTTTGTACACTGATGCATTTATTTGAAAAGCTTCAATAGGGAGAAGTCACCCACCTGAATTATAAGGGTGTAGAATGTTTTGCCATTTCTGCATGTTTTATGTGTATAATGGACTTTTAAATCCTTACAACTATTTGTGTGTGGTTTAAAACAGAAAGTAATCATTAAAATTTGGTTTAAAAACGTAGCTGAATGCATCAAATAAAATCCTGTCACAGCAGGCTGCAATATTTAGTTTTGTGAAAATGTTGGGTTTATTTCTATTGGGGCATTTGAACCTCAAAACTGAGAGAAGTATTTTATGGGTTGTTTTTAAAACCAGAATATTCAGCACTTTTTTACTTCTAGTATTTATGTTCAACATACCTTTAAAAAAAAAAAGGCCTTGTTAGTCTGCTTGAGGTCCAGTACATCATGTAGATGTGTTACGTTATCTAGGAAATGTAATTGTCTTTTATCTAAATTTTAGGTTGCCTTTTGTTTAATTAAGTAAATAAAAATCCACTTCTGTGATTTATATCTTTGGATTCAGATCAAACCTCACATGCTGCACAGGCCTCAACTATTCAACACCCCATAATAAGCAATGAAAGACACATTTATGACACTTTCAATCAGTGGGTAAGAATGGATGCTTTTTCTCTTTAGGAAAAAAGAAGTGGCAGTGGAATGCTTCCAGGGGTTCCTCAGTAATTAAAAGCCTTTGGTAGACTAGTTTGATAGTTATTGGTGGTCTGATAACCTTTGCAAAATCTAGTGGGCATTTTGGATTAAAAAGATGAATTCACTCTGAAGCAAAGTTGTTTTCACATTTCTGGTAATTTCAGTCGTAATTACATGTAAAATAACTACTGCATCTTAAGCTTTTGGTAGTGGGTTTTTTCCTTGGTCTTGTGGGAATACGTGGAAACTTTGGAACTCTTTAATCGGCTAGATACTTCATTGACAACATCTGTGTATTCCTGAGCAGGCAGTCTTCCTTTTCCGGATCTTAAGAGAATTAATTCTAGAAACTTGTTCTTTCAGAGAACTGAGCACGTAACTATTTTGGATCAATTACATACTAACCATGACCTAATTAATGACAATTTTGCAGAAACTTCTGACTTGTAACACTTGTAGCTTATCCTGAATTTTCATGATTTTAAGTATATGTCCAACTTTGTCATATTGCCAGCGAGCTAAAGTATTTTGTTACAAGACGTGATTTTGAGGAATACTGTTTAGCATGTGGTTCTCCTTAACTGTGGGAAGGATCTAGCGTGAGTCAGGGACTGCAGGAGGTCGTGCTCTGTACTCCTCTTTACCTGTGCTTTATCCCCTCAGCTCGGAGAGCAGTTGGCACAGCTCGTTCCTGCCAGTGGCGTTGATGTGGTAGAACTGGAAGACGAAGGCACGTGTGTACGTTTTAGCCCACTAATGACTTCTGCAGGTAACATTTGCTTAATTTAGCCACCTGTAAAAACTGGGACTTGCTATAGAATTGTAGAACAATCTCCTGCTGTAAAAGCAGATGCACTCAGGGAACTCTTTAGTATATTCTCCTGTGGGGAGGATTTTTTTGTAAGCAAAGCGAAACTATCTTGGTTTTATCATTCTGTTGTGCCTTGGCAAGGAGTGTGTTATGAGGTAGCTCAGCAGTGACATTGCCTCACTACCTCTGCAGAGAAAGACTTTGTTTACTTTTTAAATTCATTAGGAAAAGCAAGGGGAGAAGCTTTTTGTTTCTGACAGCTATGAAATAAATATGAAGGATAAATCATCCCTACCTTTCCTTCTCTCAGCTGCTTAACACAAGAAGATGATGCTTGACCTTTCTGCACAGGTGTTCCAGCACTGAAATGGTGCTTGTGTTCAAAATATAACTACTTAAGTAGAAGAATTATTTACTAAACCTCAAGGTTTTTCTGTAATGACTGATGTAGGAGGGAAGACAATTTAAAATCTGTCTTTTGGAGAATGTCTTAATTTAAGTGTCCTGTTTAAACCAGCACCGTATGCATGCTTTGTTTAGACTCAGCAGATGCACAGAGCAACTTGCAGGGGCTCAGGGTGATGCATGGTATCTCCTTTTAGCTTGCGTGGGGTGAATAGCTTAGGCTATACGTGAGAGGATCCTGGCGTATGCAGAAAAGTAGATTTTAGAATATAATTACTTGGTGATACTGGGATTTTTTAAGTTGTTTTTTTTTTTTTTTTAAACCAGCATGGAAGCTAATTCATTATCTGTTTGGCTATGGGAAGAGGAATTTTTCATCAGCTAGCTGCTGATGTAATGGAAAAGGGTATTGTCCTTACTAGTCTGTAACATCAGAAAATTGTTTTTATTAGCTTTTTTTTTCTGCATCAGTGGCTAGATGATTAAAGAAAAAACACCCTTATATAGATCAAATTATTTCAATACTATCTGTAAATTATGATAGACTTAGAGTGGCTTCTTTACAGATTACTTAATTCAGAGCTCTATGTGTCTGTCCGCTTTTATCACACACTAACACATTGGCCCTTTAGTTCTAGGAACTGAAATACAAGATGTTGATCAGTTAGTAGACTGCTTAAAAATGAAGATACCGGTATTGACAAGTACACTGCAACTGAGAGAGGAATTTGAGCAAGAAGTGAGAAGAACAGTAGGCCTGTTGTATATTGAAGATCTCAGCTGGCCAGGATTAGGTGTTGTAAGGTAAATTTGTCAGTATTTTCTTCATTATACGCTTAAGAGCTGGTTTAGCAAAATTAGGGCAACAGTTCTAATATTGGCAGCGTGTGGATCTGTTAGATGGATATGTGATATGCAAATGTATCCTACTGCATAATTTAGGAGTTAATCTATAATGGGATTCACTAACATACTGAATAAAACCCTTCAAGTGTCTCTTCTGATCTGCTGATGCTGTCTGCTGGGAAGGATTCTGTGTAGTCACAGCAGCTGAAGTATAATCAGTATATTACCTAGAAATCTTTTGTGTGCAGCTTGCAGCAGCAAACACCCCCCACCCCCCAATCTCTGATGACAAATGCCAATAAACTCGTTGATCTAAGCTGTAACATTTTGACGGTTTTGGTTCATAAAATACAGACATTTGTAGAAACATGCTAAATGTCTATATATCTTTGTATGTACTGTAAAATGAAATTACTATCTTCTGGCTTGGTTTGAAGATACAACTATCACTGTGACGGGAAGAATGATGACAAACAGGAGAAAGAACTAGAAAAAATCAATACAGAACTTCTGAAAAAATTAAACGAACTGGAGTCGGATCTCACTTTTTCTTTGGGTAACTGTGCTATTTAAAAACTTCCATTCAAGCCCATAGTCACTGTACTGGCTGTGCTATAGTGGTTCAATAGGTCATTGGTACGTGGGTCATTATAATGCAAAATTACACTGCTGCGTAGGTGGTGGTTGTAGAAACAGCATCTGTAACTGTTTCCTCCTCACCCCTGTTTGAGTTTGTAAATGTTCAGCACGGTCAGCAAAGTGCACTGTTCTCAGAAATTCTTGTGAAAACTGACTTATGAGCAACTGGACCAAAAAGGGTTTCCTTGTCGGAAAGAATCAAGCTGCCGTGTTCCCCTTTGCGAAGGGAGCCTCCTCGGTTAGTGCCATATGCAGTGAAAAGCAGATCTTGTTCACAACCCACTGACCAGGTCGCTGCTTTTCTCTGGGTGGATTAAAAGCTTTGGCTGACTTTCATGATAATTAGCAGCACTTCCACACTTACTTAGTGCTATATTATAGCTGAAATAATATTAATGTGTGTACTTGAAACTTTGGTCGTTTTCTAGTCAGCTTTTAAAAATGAAGTGCCCTAGAATTGTGGAACCAAGTAATCTGACAATGGCAGAAAGTAACAAGTTTGAGGCATATTCAACACTGGTATTTGTGATACAACTCATTGGCTCTGTGAAATACCCACTGTTTTCCTTGTTGAGATGTTGTTTTCTCTTCTCTTTTTGAAAACCCACAGGGCTGAGCTTTTTTAGTCTGCTTAATTTATACCTGTGCAGATACTGCCCTTAATTACTGGAGTTGGGGGGGGAGCGTGCACGCATGCGTGTGTGTGTGTGTTGGGATGCATGTCGCACATGTTGTGAGGAACATTTTTGCACATCACAAAGCCACGATTCTCCCTGTGCTCACAGGTCCTGAATTTGGAGGGCAGAAGAACTGCGTTTATATTGGCATGGTAACTGAGGACCTGGACGTGTCGGAGTTAGTGGAAACTATTGCAGCAACAGGCAGAGAAATTGAAGAAAATTCGAGAGTATGTATTAGTAAATCACAGAGCATTTCAGCACCTTTTTTATTTCCCTTCCATATTGGCTTCCGGATGTGGTTTTGTTCTTTGTGAAAGTAAATTGTACCCACTGCAACAAACTGTATTAATTACTGTGGAAGTAATAATTTGTGTCCACATAATGAGAACTTTTGTTACAGGATTATGATATTCTGAGGATGTCCTGATTTACGGTCATGGTCCTGTGTTCAGTAGTTCTAATGAAAAATGTTAGTAGTACTGAAATAGGCTCATTTTATCACTAAAATTTAAGCTGTCCGGAAAAAAAAAAAAAGGGAATGTGGGGGCTGACTGTGAGCTGGTGTTTCTCATCATTGCTAGATCCGGTGGGATTGAGATCGTTTATACCAGCTTTAAGATAAGGCTGCCCTAAAATGTGTGGAAAAAATGTAAATTGGTGGCATAAAAACAGAAATTACAAATTGCCTATTGAAGTAATAAAGCTGATGACATAACTCCTTTTTGTAAAAGCATTTACCTGATTAGAGTTCTCCAGATGTTCTCTAAAGTAGAATTTCTAAATGGCTTTCATCACAAACAAATGTCTGTCCCTTCATTCCTCTAGGGCTGGGCATTTCATTTCCTCACCTAAAAAATAAATAGCACTTTAGAAATCCTTTGCCTGTTTCTGCCCAGGGGAATACGGTGATTTTGGGAATGAAACATTTGTAGCGGTGTTTTCTGGAGACTTTCTGCCCACTCTTGACTCCCTGTGCCACTTTGAGGGTGAGAGGAAAGATGGTGTGCATGTAGGGTGCCTTCTGGTTTTTAACTGTTGTAGTTGAGAGATTAGGAACCAAATGTTGGAATTCTGATCCTGAAGCTTCTCGGGAGGGACAAAGTAGTGGAGGAGTCGAAAGGTGCAGTCCTTGGAACCAGCTACAGTAGCTGTGTGGTACTGACAGGATCTTCCACCACTTGATCCAAAACTGCAAAGCAGAACCGATCTGTGAGAATGACACTTGCATCGTTTAGATAAGAGGTGTTTAGTACAAGAGGGAAGCTTTTAGGGAAAAAACCTGACTGCAGTATCAGTAAGCCCTTAGGAGATAGAGAAGTACACTTAAAAGGCAGAACCAAAATTTAAGGCAAACATCTTGGCTGGACCAGAAAACACATCAGTATAAATCTGAAAAGCAAAGTTGAATCTAGACTGGTACGCACCTTCTTAGACTTTCTGTGAGGCTGGCTTAATCCTGGGTACTCATAGAAACCAAAACATTCTCTATATACCTAAAAATACTTTCCAGTCAGACTCGGCATCTGATGAACACTTACGTACTAAGCAGATCTTTGAAGAATTTAGGTCACAGGCTCATTTCTAAGTAAAAGAAAAATATGTCCTCTTCTGTTCTCTGGGTACATCTTAAAAATCCTGCAGTCAGCCTGTACACTTTTTAACTTGACAGTCATAATGAAATAGTGTCTGTCAAATACCATCTTAAATTAGAAAAATATCTGTCATATTTTACATCCTCAAAACCTGAAGTATAGTTTAATGTACAAATAATATATATAATAATATAATTTCTGTTTTTTATTAGCTGCTGGAAAACATGACGGAAGTTGTTAGAAAAGGGATACAGGAAGCACAACTCCAGCTTCAGAAAGCAAATGAAGAGCGACTTCTGGAAGAGGTAAGGCCATAACTGTGAGTTGTCTGGGTAACTTGAGGTAACGTCTCCCAATGCAGGCAGCTTGTTCACCAGCCAGTGTTTGATTGTGTCCCTTGCAGGGGCTGCTACGACAAATACCTGTGGTAGGCTCTGTGCTGAACTGGTTTTCTCCATTCCAAGCCTCACCAAAGGGAAGAACGTTTAATTTAACAGCAGGTAGGACTCTGCACCTGCAGCCATGTTAGTCTGTTGCTAGAACCGTTTCCAATGTTGTACTAAAAGTGCAGCACGCTTGTGCCGATGTGATCGTGAGTGACATCGTCTACCTGCAGGATGTAAAAGAACATGCTCGTCACCATTTCTGTAATGCCTGGTCAGACAGTCTTCTAACCTCACTTGTACAGTTTACATTTTGTTCTTGGATGTTGGGTCACGTGAAACAAGCTACATTGGACATGGGTGTTTATTAATGTAGGAATCATCTCTCTGACTTTTGGCTACTGCGTTTGTGCTGTGCTTATCACTACGTAAGCCAGCAGGGTAGCTCAGTCTTGAGTTGCTTCCCCATGTGCGTGCACACGTATCCTCTGGAGAGCGCTGGCAAAGCGGCACTCGGGTGTTCCGCTGTGCTGCTGAACTCGATGTCTCTGAAACTTGGTTTGAGATCATCTGGGTTTGCATGCTCAATAGCGCGATGTCTGACAGGGGTGGGCTGAAGCTGGCTGAGGACTAGTGTGAACACGGCTCAGAGGGGGACAGGCATGAACAGGATATTACAATCAAAAAGACTTTTATCTTACTCATATTTATAATTCATGTCTGGTGAAAAGAACTGTCTATAGCTTCTACATAATAAAGACTGATGTACTAAGATAATACTTTCTGAATTTATATATTTTCACTGTAAAAATTGTGCCAGAGTCTTAAGATACTCCTGAACTTGGCAAAGTGTCGGACCTAGAAGAACAGCCCAGCTGTCTGTCCGTCTGTGTAACAGCGAGGGAGGTGTTCTGGTTTGGGGGGGGTCTGTCTTTCCGACTTGTGGGGCACTGACTGGAGGCTCTTAGGGCAGAGACCAGTGAGGTTTCCCTGGGAACTCTTCTCCCTCGTAGCTACAGGCCTTCCCGGGGCACCGCCAGGTAGTGCAGCTGGGACTGTGTCAGGTGCCCAGTGGAGAAGGGGGCAGGAACACCAGGTGTAGCGGCGCGGTGAAGTGAGCCTGAGGGGATGCTACTCATCTGTGTAAGCCTCGGCACTCTTGTCCCCAGGTACTCGGAGACCGAGTACCATCAAGTGGCAGTTTCAGCCCAGCTTAGCACGTGCAGCTTTGGAAAGTGCAGTAAAAGAAGATTGTACATACCTTATGAATACAGATGAACAGAAAACTTGTCTAATTTGTGCTACATTCAACTTAATACTTCTTGTAACCTGCAGGCTCTCTAGAATCCACAGAATCCACATACGTATCAAAAGCCCAAGGAACAGGCACCACCCCTCCACCAACTCCTACGTCCAGCCTTGC
Source organism: Balearica regulorum gibbericeps (assembly GCF_011004875.1). Taxonomy (NCBI): domain Eukaryota; kingdom Metazoa; phylum Chordata; class Aves; order Gruiformes; family Gruidae; genus Balearica; species Balearica regulorum. The sequence goes on from NC_046198.1 coordinate 18,007,516, forward strand.
AAAGCAAAGACTTCCTGGTAAGTCTCTCCATCGTCTATTTCTAAAACTTGCTGAAAGGTCCTGCCATCTGAGCTGTGTGACACAGGAAGACCAGCATGATTTTCAGTCTTTTGTAATACCTGGGACTAGAGCTCATCCTCTCGTGCCTTAAGTCTGCCTTAAAACCCTTTATTTAAACGTGGCATGGAACACCAGCCCCAACTGTTCTCTCCCTAAGAATTCTGCCTGGGGTTACGGGAAGTTGTGATCCTGCTGACTGACCTGTGAGGGCTGGAATCTTCTTCTGGAATATCACGAGGTTATTGAGTTTCAAAAACTAGCATGTAAACAAGCCAGAAGTTTGACTTGAAATAAAACCATAAACAAGATATAATTGTGTGTTTGAGCAACTGCATCTGTGTTGCTACCTAATATTTTGCGGACCAAGTCATTCGAAGATGAAGATCTGTTAAATCTCGGGAACTTTGTGTAGTTGTATTATTAGTAATTTTTGTTGATTTGACTGGCGGGAAAACCTCAGGTTTAACTCACCTTTGGAGTCAGCTTCCAGGCTGCAACTTTCAGTGCAAGTTTTTACGCTGGAACAACGTCACTGCGCGTGCAGGCAGCCTGTTTTCCAGCTGAATGTTAAGAGCCTGTGTGTACACAGGCTGAAATAACGGGTGCCGTTGCCTTGCACATGTACCGGTAACTGCAGGTAAGTATGGCTGTGTTCAGGCATAGGTTAGCACCCGAGTAAAATCTGTTTCTTTGCAGTTGTGAAGTTCAGATACTTTCTTTGAAAGTGTGCTTGTGTGTACCATGCTCCATACTGCTGCTTTCATTGGTACTGTATTCTTTAAATGCCTGACAGGTCAGAAAATTTTCAAAAGGTCTGTAAGAAGTTCTGACACGTTCAGTGAAACCAGTTCCATCAGCCACTGTGACGACCTGGAGAAGGTGGATCCGAGACCCCCAGCCCTGTCCCCTGGCCAAGAGCTGGGGCCTCAGCAGATGGAGAAGACGGAGGATCAGAAGGACCTGGCGCAGGCCACGCAGATGGACACCGAGGGCACACAGAGTGACGAACCGCCACGCCACTGCACAAAGGCAGAGGAAGGAGAAAGCCAAAGATAAAGCCCAGAGCGTGGCTTTCAGACTGCTGAGGAAGCGCCTGCCCTGGGAGGCAGGCTGTTAGCGATGCATTGAAACCGTGAGCAGTGCCACATGCTAGTACGGTAACAACTACTGGGACTTACTAACTGGGATTTTGCACAAATAGAATCCCCTCTGGGACAGAGATTTGTCTTATGTCCACTTGTTACAGTTGCTTTAATTCTCTACATGTCAGTGTCACCAAAGTACTAGTGAAATTTATTAAGTGCTCATAAACATTTGCAAAAACAATTGGCAGTTATCGTTCCCGTAGGAATCTAAGCATGACAATAGTTGCTAACTAACCAATCAGCTCTACACAAGATTAATACAGTTGTACCCAATAATTGTAAAATGATCTTATTTTATGTTAATAACTTACTTTAAAAAAAAAAAGAAATCAACTGCCACTTGTTCACCTTTTTACTACTTAAACTTCAGTTTAGCCTCTCCTGCACACCTATTGCAGCCCCCGGGGCTCTGTTTTGCTTCCTTCCTTTTTTTACCTTCTGAAGACTGTTGCTGAACGTGGTAGTGTGGTGAGCGCCGGGGAGGGATGCCTGTGGAGGTGGGAGTCGCCGAGTGGGACTTTGCTATCAGCCAGTCCCTGCTGCTGCCATAGCTCTACCCGTTTGGGCATGCTGGGGCCTGACCTCGTGCGTGCCAAGTCTTCAGAAGGAAATGGTGCCTCCCTCCGCATGCCTGAGCAGTGGCTTCCTTCTGCCATGGGAAAGAATCACCAACCTGCTGTCATTTTCCTTTGCACGTCATTTATAAACCAAATACTATTGGACACATTTCTGTAGTGTAACTGGAGTTCTTTTGTTGTGTATTTTTAAAGGTAGTTGTAGTAAAGCTTGAAAACCCAGTACCTTTGTGATGGTTTCAACACTTACTTTTTTGAGTAACAGTAACTTACCTATGGTAGGAATTGTACAGCCTCAAAGAAATTATATAGCTTATTTACACTACAGCACAACTTAATAGTGTCTAGGACTGCTTAATGCACAAGCAAAGCTTTGGATAAATCAAAAGCTAAGACGTCTCCTCCCCCAACCCCCCCAATTACCTTAATCACTTTGCTGCAAATTTTCAGAGCCTCTTGTGGAAAGATCTTTGGCAAGCTGATGGTGAGGAAAGCCCCCCCCCCCCCATCGCTATAGCACTGGATATGAGTACTGTAGTATGGTCATTTGGGTTTTGTTTGGGTGTTTTCCCTCCCCTGAAAGGTCTAACTTGACACCACGCTGGCTGTAGTGGCACAGGAGTGACACTGCCACTGACTGACACGGGCTGTGATGCGTACTGGCCCCCAAGCTGATGTCAGCTCTGGGACGCCTGAGCAAGGGTCACTTTGCTGTTGGGGTAATTTATGTAAATTGGTGCAATTTTTCTAAAGAAGTGCAAAAAAAATTAAGTTGACCAGTCTTCCTTATTGGTTTCTTTGGTGCAATGAAGTATGTTAATAAGAGTAATTTGTTGGGGATCAAGTTATCACCACAAGGATTAATTTTTAATGTTTTTATATTTGGAAGTGTCAACCAGTCATTTTGTTGGAATGAGCTTCATTCTTTAGATACTCTCTGAATGTTTCAATAAAGATTCTTCAAATTATTACTGTTGAATTACATTCTTGTTGAAGGATACTTCCCTACATTGCCATAGGCTTTGAGTGGCTGTACCTTTCCTCCCCCCGTGTGGAAAATCATTTTCTGAAGTTCACAGCACTGCAGTGACTTTGCTCCCCCGCCCATCAAATTGTTGTGTCAGAGCAACAGAACACAAACAAAGCCAAATTCTTACTTTGAGATAGTGGTGATTCCTATGTAAGTAATGCAGAAAGAGCGAGGTACTTCTGTCAAAATATTTTATTCTGAAAAGCGCAGGAGCAGCAGTATCTGTGAGCAGCCATACGCTTTTTGTGACACTGGCTCTTCTTGCAAGACTGTACGTCCCTAACGCAGGTGTGGCGGTTGGGTCCAGGTCAGATCTTGTCAGAACAAACCTGTTCCCACAACCCTTCTTCGTTTTTTTTGTAGATGCGAGGTTTCCTGTCAGGAAACAGGGAGCAAGATGGAAATGGATGGTCTTTTAAAAATGTTAATGTAGATCTAATGTGGGAGACAAAGTGGGGTGGCTCAGCCAGGGGCGATGTGGAAAGGTTCTGAAAGACAAGATGGTAGCAAGAGCTGCTTCACATTCAGAATACAAAGTTCTCAATTATTCTGCCTTTTAATAAGATTATCTTCCCCCCTCCCCAGCAGTACACCAGGAAAAGCTGTGAGAGACCATACTGCGCTCTACCTCACTAAAAGGGGCAGTGGGGGAGAATAAATCAGTGTCAGGTACCTGTAAAATCTGCTGATCATCTTGTTCCAACCAGAAATCCACGTGGGGGAAAGGACTCCAGAAATAAGGCCCAATATGTAGTTGTTCCCTCTTGGTGTCATAAATGTTGGTCAGCTGTAACAAGAGGGGGGGGCCTTAGGAGGCAGAGACAGCACCTGCCCTCAACAGGGAGCAGCTTGTCCTAGCCGTACTGCCCACCCGCTCGGCCCTCTTCAGGCCTCGTGCATTAAGATTAACCAGTTGTTCTGACAAACAGGAAGATGCCCCGACCCTGCAGGAGTTGCGGAAAGCTGCAGGGCAGGTCACACCACCTGTGGAAGCTGTGAAACTGCGGGAGGGATGGGGCTCTACCCCTGCCCTGTGCTTGTGCTCTCCTGTCCTGCTCAAACACTGCCAACGCACTTTCTCCCCAAACGTTTGCCTGGTGTCCCCTTCCAGCAGAAGTACCCCGTCTTCCCATTACTGTTACTCACTGTTGCTCCTGTTAAAACATGGGCTGAACGCAAATCTTCATCAGGCCCTTTTTCTGGGAAGGTTGCAGGGAAAATCTCTGCCGTTTTAACATTCACAGCTGGTGGGAAATAGAGTTTAAATACAGAAACAATTAATTCTTACAATGCCCTTGTTTAAAAGGGCCCTGGTCCCACCACAACTCTGTTGCAGGAACTTCAGAACCCCTCAAACAGGATTCTTGTATTTCTTGGTATGGCAGTCCCTTCGCTGTGATAGTGTAGTTCTACGTGTTTTGCTTTGGCAGCATTTCAGAAGAATCTTTTTTTAGAGATACTTAAACTAATTTGAAACCCTCACAACAAACAATGCTGAGATGGCTGAATCTCAGCCCCAAGGGTTGGTGCAGTAGCTCGATACTGACAAAATCCTCACTACAGTTGATGGGGAAAAAAAAAACCCCCTGTGTGCAGCTGTACACAGCCACTTCCCTGTGTGCACCCACCCACCTCTGGGACCGGAGAAAACTGGTCCCACAGCAGTTAAGCAGCACTTAACTTTTAGGAGGGGCTGGACCAAGTCATTAAAAGCAGCCCATTTACTAGTGGAAACTGAAAAGCAATCCAGTTACACAAAAAAAAAAAAAAAACAACAAAAAACCCAACAACTGAATTTTAATTTAACAACTCACCTATTCCATAAATAATTGGAAAGTGAATGTCCCTTTCTTCTCTGTCATTTAGTTCTGTAAGAAAAAGGAGTCAAACTCGTAGGGCTTGGGATTTTTTCTGAGCAGCATTCATCACCTTGTGTGCTAATCAGAGAAGAACAGATCTGATATTGCATAAAGACAGAAATAAAACCCAAGGAGGCCTGGAAGAAATACGGACAAGCAGGTCAGGGCCAGTACCACCCCACGTGGGCCTGGAGTAGAGCTCCGTCTCCTAACGCTGCAGCCAACTCCAGCCAACTGTGCCTCCACTTCCTGCACGGGCCAGTCACAGGGAAAACCCACCATGAGAAACTGCTGCTGTGCCACGTTTCAAAGATATAAGGCACTGACAGCACTGAAATGCGAAGATGGTGGAAGTATGACCTGCACATGACACAAAGTAAAGGAAATTACTTCCCTTATGTGACATCACAGGCTATGAACTAACAGCATGGGCTCATGAGGTCTAACGACCCAGCAGGTCGAAGGTCTCTGAAGATATGCACAGGTAGGTACACAGCCTTTTTCCGCAGGACAAAGGTGGTGAAATAGCCTGGCAACGCTCACAGGTGGCTCTGCTGTCGTTAGCACTTGGTAAGGAGCGAATCCTTGCTGCATTGTCCACCGGACATCGCCACACATGCTACCAGCAATACAACTAAAAAATTACAGATCCTTGTGGGGACCCATGCTGTTCTTCCTCAGAGGACGGATAAAAAAGCCACCTCTGAGAAGACCCCCGCGCTTTGATTTCAGTAGCTAAAGGTACTTCAAAAGCCAAGGAAACGTCTTCTTACCTGTTACGCAGAAAGTCACTAAATGGACATCATCTGGTTGGAGATCAAATGCTCCTATGGCAACAACGACAGCAGCAATGTGTAAGACTGACTGGTGGCAAAGCGGGAGCTGTACAGAGCGAGGGGCATTACCAGTGCTGCGCACTGCAGAATAGGTGGGCAGAGATACCTAACGCACTGTTCCTGGATAAGGCAACGGAGCAAAGAGCGTTTTGCAGACTTGCTTCAAACTAACTTTTATAAAATTAAAACCACAACTACCGCCCATAACAGTAATGCAGAGAGTAGCCATCTGTAGTAGCAGAAACATGCTAAAAAGTGGTGTGCCACTTCCTCCTTCTACTGGCACTGGTTTAGCTCTGGCATCACATCAGCTCAGCTTTACATCGCTATACATTTAACAGCTTATATTGAAATGTACTTTCCTAAAACGTTACATATATAGTGAGCAAACCTTGCCTTTCATTAACTGCATTTTAATAGTGCTTTTCACCATCCCACATACCTTCTCTTTTTTTGGACGTTCTAAGAGCAAGACAATCTTATTGTTTCAAATTGTAACTTGACGCATGAAAATCAGAAGGTTGAAAAAAATAAATCAACCAACTTATTCATCAACACTTCATTCTGCACAGCCCTCCCCTACGACACATGACAGAGCTACCAGGGATGGCGAGGTGCGATGGCCACGACGGCGCATCCCCTGACCTCTGGGGGTTGCGTTTTCAGTTAGCCCCTGGCCCCCGTTCGGGACAGCCGTGACCGCTCCCCCCTCAGAAAGCGCTTAGCACAAGCCAGAGCACTTGCGGCCACTTTACGGTTCCCATTTGTTCGTAAAGCACCACAATCACTTGTCTGGACTACAGATTTTATAAACAGACATAGCATCTTTCATCAGACAATTCCAAACAATAATTAACTTTTACCTCATCACATTAAGGTACGAAATGAATAGTAACTAGTGAGGTCACTCGCAGGTGCAGACTTAGCCAGTGGCGAGGCCTGACCAAGATGACGTAGCGTATCCGCAGTGGAGTCGGGACTCCCCCCAGCCCCACACGCAGGAAGGAATTACGGGGTCAGCCCCTCCACCCGCGCTGGCCCCAGGCCAGCCGCAGCACTCCAACCCCTCGCCACACCATGGCCTCGGGCAGAGAAATCCCCTTCAAACCCAGTCACAGGTCTGTCCCTTAACTGATCACAAACAAACTTTTCCCAAATCCAGTCAGAACGATTTTTTTTTTTTTTTTGGACATGAGAGTGGAAAAAACGTGAACTTACTAAGAAGCTGATTAGTAAGTTTTTGTGATAACTGCCTATCATCATTGAAACCTCCAACTAGGTGCACTTCCAGCCTAACAGAGATGGAATAACAGGAAACAGCAATTAAAAAGACATCCCGCAGCAAAGAGCTTTACAAAATTAATCCCCAGCCCAAACTGCAACGCAGTCATTAGAGAAGCCTCACATGCACACCTTGGTTTGCATTACATAGTTATGGCAATTCCATTCTGAATGCTTTGGGGATCACCCAGGGAACGGCACAAATTGAAACCACTAGGAGCATTACACGCATGCAGTTCTGGCTAACCCCGTGGCAGCTCCGATGGTCAGCACCTCTGGTTTGGGCTGAGCTTAGTAACCACCTCTGGATCCCAAGACAGTGTTAATTAAACATGAAGATCTTTGCTCCTGTGACCTTCTCACCACTATTCTGGAGCACACAGCAAGGTTCTTCTCTGAGAAGTGTCTGTGTAAAGACAAGTCCTGACAAGTCCTGAGTGTTTAGAGACTGCATCTTCCAAGTTCACTGAGTTTTTGTTCTTAGCAAACTGCCGGGGCAAAAACCTCCACATCCAGAAAGAACCTTGTTTGCTAAATTCTGTTGCAGAGCTCTTTTTCCCCACTGTCCTGTCCCTCCTCCTATTTTATTTCTTTAAATGTGGGACTTAGAAAAATCCCAGATGGATTCTCAGATCCCAAAAGGAATTTACAAGACCAACAGTCTGAAAAACAGAACATAAAACCAAAGAGAGTTCTTTGGAAAAATCCCAGATGGAATCTCAGGTCCCAAAAGGAATTTACAAGACCAACAGTCTGAAAAACAGAACATAAACCCAAAAAGAGTTCTTTGGAAAATTTTTCGCATCTGAAACAATAGTTAACTGGGAAACTACAGTAAAGACAAAAGCTCACAATGGCATTTTACAGAGACACTATTCAGAACAGAACCATGCTTTAAACCGCTGCAAAAATACCCTCAAAATCATCACTTTACACGTGGTTCTCGATTTAGAGGTATTCCTGCACAACCGCCTTGTCTGAACCCCATACAATCACATAAAAATTCCCCACCTTGTAAACCACAGTAACCTTTGAGAAAAGCAGTACCAAAAAGAAGAGCAGAGCTGACCTTCCGTATCCCGTGGTGTCAGAGAAAGATTTTACTGAGCTCATGATGAGTGACACCTCAGCTTCTGTGTCTGAGCCGTCGCAGTGCGTCAGGCAGGTGGCTCCGCTGCCTGAGGAAGGTGCGAGAAGACAGTTAACCCCACCGCTGGAGGCCGTCACACAACCACAGCTGACATCAGTAACAATTTACGTTACTACAGGAGTGTGAGAGCTGCCACCTCCTCCTCCAGCAGGAGATACGGGCTGGCTGAACGAGACCACAACCTCTTTGCGTGCCCCGCTATAAAATCACCAGAACTCATGGGAAGGGTATGGGCACCCTCTTAACCAGGACCAGGCAGCGTCTCTGTGTCAGAAACCCAGGCAGGGAGTGAGGATTTTCCCACAAATTCTCCTCGTCATTACCATACCCTGTGACCGCCACTACCCACCAGAGCCCATCAGGGTTAGGATCTGCATATTGAGCAACCAGAACGTGGAACCTCTGACACTAAACACACCAACTCTTGGAACAAGTCAGTCAGTCAGTCAATGGTCATCTGACTTTCTGAGATTCAAGTTTATATAAACGTAATTGCCATCTATCTTATTAATGCAGCTTAAACCAATGCTAATTCATTACTTCAGGGGTACAGGTTTTGCTCTGAACATCCTTTAAAGATACCTGTGTGTCGGAGCACAACTATGTGGCAGGTAGTTGCATCATCTGATCCAAGAATGGAAACAGAACCTGTTTTAAAGGACAGAAATGTTGTAGGACCTCTGCTCTCACAATCGCTGCTTCAGCAGAAGGAGAATGTTTATGTTCCTACGTACCATCTTCAGGAGTGGTCACCGCAAACTCTCTCTGCTGGACATACAGAAGGCCTTTGGGTTCCACAGTCCGAGCAGGCTGACTTCTCAGAAGTTTTGCCTTTTCCTGAAGGTAAATGATAACAGAGACTACAGTGGCCGAGTGCTCAGATGCACCCATTATTCGACAGGAACATCACCTCCGAATAAGGAAAGTGGGCCAGGGCAGAGAAACACATGTTTTTTGTGCTACGGAGTATTCTGAACTTTGAGAATTTTTTCGCTTTCCTGCCACTGGTCTAGTTAATGTTAAATCCCATCATTCATTCCACAGCCACACAAAACCCCTTTCCCTGCTTTCCAGATGACAAAATAGAGGTACCACAAAAAGCAGTAGGACTGGGCCAAAATTACCTTAGTACCAGAGCTGATCCTGGGAGTTTAATCAGGACAGTAAACTTTTGAAATGTAAAAGTTTTGGTCTTCTACTGCCACAACCCAGCATATTTATTTAATGCTTACCAAAATATTGCTATTTATTAGTTTGCTTAGTGGATGGAAAACCCAGACTCCTGGGCTGTGAGGACTGCAGTGCTGTGTCACAGACTGCTGGGTGGGCAGCAAACTGCCATCCTGGGCCTCAAAAACCCTTCACAGTTTCATCAAATTTGCGCCGGTTTTCTGCAAAAACTCCGTTTCTATAAAGCAGCATTTTCTGATGAGAAGCGCCCTCCCACCCAGCTGTGCTCAGCAGTTCCTGCTCTCAGTCCCGTTGGGATTACACCACTCACGTACCGAAAGCCCTAAGACCTTCCCAAAAGTTACTGTCCTGACTTCAGCGCCAGTTTCCCCCGATTTCGCACAGAAAGGGGCGGCCCGGCCCGGCCCGTGCTCCCACCAGCCGTGAGGGCGCAGCTCACCGCCGCCCGCCGCTCCCCGCCCCGGGCATTCCCCGCCACCCGCTGCGGGGACCGCGGCTGTCCGCAGTTTCAGTCGACCCGCGTCTCGCCGCGGTCGCAGCGCGGGGAACGGGCGGACAGAGCCGCGCCCCGCCGCCCCGGGTACCTCAGCCCGGGGCCGCCCCGCCCCGCCGCCCGTCCGAGGCGGCGGGTTTTCCCCGCCGGCCGCCCCCGCCCCGCTGCTCCTCCGCACGGCACCGCCGGGCAGGGCGGGCCCCAGCCGAGCCCCTTGGCGCTGCCGCCTCACCTCGAGGTGCGGGTAGGCGCGGATCATGTCCCCCGTGGGCCGGCCAGGGTCGATCCGCTCACCGTTAATCAGCAGCGGCATCGCGGGGAGCGCCCGGGCCCGGGGCAAGAGGCGGCGGCTCCGCGCTTCCTCTGAGGGCCGCGCCGGGCGTCGCCGCGCGGGGCGCTGGGAAACGGCGGCAGCCGGGCGGGGAGGGGGGGACGCGACAGCCGGGGCTCGGCGGGAGGGCTCGGCCCGGGCCGCAGGGCACTTACCGGCAGCAAAGCGGCCCGCTCCCGTTACCGCCTAACGATTTTAACGGGCTACCGCCGCACAGCCCCTCCTCCTCCTCCGGGATTACCCCTAAGTTATTTCCGAGCCGGTTTGCTGCAGTAACCATGGCAAGGTCCCAAACGTACAAATGAAGCCAGGCCACCGTCCTCCCCCAGCAGCCACAACACGCCCTCAGCCCAGCCCAAAGACAACAGTTTTTCCATACGGGCCGGGGATTTTTCCTCCCGCTGTCCGTACTCAAGCAGCAGGACGCAGCCCGGGCAGTGGCAGTTTGCTCCCTGCGCAGTGAGAGCGGGGCCAGGGCTGCTCACCACCACCAACAGAAAAGCCCTGGTACCCAGCTCTGCCTCTCAACCCAGCTGTCACACACCTAAGCAGTTAGAGCAGATGCTTTCCTCAAAAGAGACCTTGTTTTTCTCAGGTCAGGCAAATTTCCACCCCCACATCAGCACTCCTCCCACTAGCACTGGTATTTGCAGAGCAAACTCTCTTCAGCGACACGCCAGCACCTGCCGCTCAGCCGCTGCCATCACGGTGAGCAACGCAGGTCTGGCACAGAGGGGACTGCAGAAACGGCCCCGTTCCTAACTGAATCTCTGCTCTAAGCACGTCCCTTTAGCGTACGGACAGGTCAATGTCTACACATTTTTAATGTTACACTCTGTGTCACTTATGTCTGTCTTTTTTTGCTGTTCAGACACAGAAGTTCCTGAACCATGTACCCGGAATTACAACTTGGAAAGGTTCTGAAGACATGGAAGTGAAGGAACAGAAAAAGGCGGCTTTCGGAGGACGTCGCTGTTGCTGTGAGAAGGGCAAGAGGGAATGCAATTATTACGGATGGAAAGCTGTGTTTATTGCTCAGGACTGACAGTAAAGAGGACTAAAATTAAACCTAAAACCTAAGTCTTAATTTATCCAATGATGAACAGATCCACTGATGCATTTTGCAGTGTCACCCTGAACCTCATTTCTGCTGTCTGTCAGAACAAACACCCTAACTTTGAGAAGCCAGGCTACACCGAGACCCTTAGTTACACACAGAGATGGTATAAAATTTTTCAAAGGTGTACCATTTGCGCATCAATCTTTATTGGCTCTGAATAAAAATGTTGTCTTGAAAGCCTCCAGGTTCAGATTCTAAAGAAGGGTAATTAGAGTTTAGTCCCAAATGCATAAAGTTTCCAACTAACTGTTACACAAATAACATTTATTTTTTTTCCACTGTTTATATTCTTACTCAAATCTAAAAGCCAGCAATTGTGAACAGACGACAAGAAACCTATGCAGAGAAACTCTACACTGACACATGGACAACACAAGGACACCAGTGACACCATCACTTCCTTTCTATGAGGGAAGATTTTTTTTTTTTTTTGTATTTTCAGCATTCACATATAAACTTCAAATCCTGAAAATAAATACCTGTCTCGGAGTGCTTCACAAGCACCCCACAGAAAACTATCTACAAACCATTCAGCTACTCCGTCATTTTCAACGCTTCCAACAACCGTCACTTTCACAAACCTGAACTTCCCTAGCTGGGAAAGTCATGTGCCAGCCACAGATTTAAGAAGCGATAATGCTTTTCATCCAAATACACCTTCCACTATTGAGTGGCTTTACCAAATGCTGTTCTACAGATAGGAAAAGCTTAAGAGATGTGTGCAAAAGAATCGCTGTCAGACTCGAGTCATGGCTTCCCTGGTGCGGGACCATACCACTACTTTGAAACCAACTCAAATCAGTCAGAGTACAGTTCAAATACTGACACTGGAGCTCTGGTCCCCGCACAAGTCAGTAGGAAGAAAGACCAGAATTTCACCCCGATATAAAAAAAAACTGGTAGAGAAACATTAGTAAACAAAAGTTTTTAAGAGTCCAGAAAAACTATAAAAAAATCCCTGTAAGTCATAAAAACCATTTCAATGTGAAATTCATAAAATATCACCCTATTTATTCTCTAGGCTTTTCTAGCAACATATGACTTCATCATAACATATCTGTAGAAATCTAATGATTAATAAACAATATTCTTCTTAAATGCAGTAACTTAAGCATTTGCCAGTTTAGAAAGTTGAGCTAAAGTCTCTTTACAGAGCAAAAAATTGCACACAGTTTTCAACCTTTTCACTTCTGATTCTCCACATCACTGAGGGTACGGCACGTAACAGTCTGGAGGGGAGCCAACGCTGCTCACTGGGCTCCGGGTATTGGACTCGTAGGAATTTGGAGCAATTCCAATCACACCATCATTTTGAGGCGTTTCTCCTTTCAAAAAGTCATCATCTTCATCTTCAGAAGTACCCTGCATAAATTTAGAAGGCTCAGTGAGAGCAGAAAGATACTCCAGATCTCAGTATTGAGATTTGGCAGAAGTAACGAATGCTGAGGCCAAAAGGGGTATTTCTAAAACAAATTCTGAAATGTTGCAATAATCAAGTCTGCTAATCAAAACACTACAGGAAAGTTTACAGAGTCACCAGTTAACAAAGCTACACCACCAGGAAGTACTTTTAGGTGTTATCACAGGAAGGAAAGAAAAACACAGTGTTTGGAGAACTCAAACAAAAATCTGACATAGGACAGACATTCTGAAGAAGGTGAGCAGACTGCAGAGGAGCTTTAGAAGGATGTCACTCAGGACTTGGGTTGTACTATGATCGTCACGGCCAGCTGGAATGGTAAGAGAGTTAGATGTACTCTCATTATGAAATACGGGAACTAAATCATATCTACAAAGTGGATTTCCCAGTGACCTCAGAGCGTCCGTGTTCTGAGAGTGTTCATAGGTGTTCACAGCAGTCCTGTGCTACCCAACTAACTCCTCTGCAGAGAGGGGAAAAGTGCTCTCAAAGCAAGGATGGATCAATTCCTAAACCCTCCTAATTTCAATCACAGCTTCTCATAAATGTTTAGTGCACTTGTATCTACTAAAAAAAAATAAAATATCCTGCAATAGAAGCTACTGATAAGAGAGCTGGCAAAAGCTGAATTGCATTTTGATCAGAAAAGATTACCCTTTTAATGGGTTTCTTCAGGTTCTCTAGATCTTCAGCACTCAGCTCTTCCCAAAACTGATAAAAAGGATCAATAGTCTTCTTTGACCTGAGAGGGGAATTAAAACACAGTATGAGTTAATGTATTCAGTAAGTTACATGTATCACATTTAATAGTACAATATAAAACATTTGGCATTTTGATAATCCTCTGTAGCGTTTTACTAACTATTCAATTAATCCCTATATAATCCCCAATTAATCCCATGAAGAAATAACTCCACTTTGCTGACGTATAAATTACAATTGTTTGCTTGAGAAGTTCTGATACAGCCAGGTCTCCTAATTTCTAGCTGGGTATTTGTAATCACTACACTATGCTTGCAAATAAGCATAATTTTCTTCCAAATCTTTAGAAGCTAATATTGTGTGGCTTCTTTAATAATTTCTACTTCTATGAAAGGTCTCCCTTCTGTGGAGATGGATTTTTCTTAAGAGACAAAGAAAAGCCAGAATGTTGCCCTCTGAAGATAAAAAGTGATTAAAGCATCGTAGTGCTAGACATTTTGAAGAGCTGCAAATAATCCACTATTCATTAAAAAAGTGAGACATTTTAAATAAGCTGAAGTCTCCAATCAAGAAGCAATACACTCCAGGTGCAAAAAACCCAAACCAACCCAACAAAAGAAAGAGACACCATCTCCACAGCTCCAATAAAATATGTGTTAGGCTAACATACAGTATTTTAGAGACTGCTTAAAACAAGGAAAACCAAAAGAAAAGCCACCAAACATATTAACTAGACCTTCCAGGAAGCCAGCTCCCATTCCTTCTTCATTGCTATATGTCACAGTGGGGGTAAATCTTAATTCAAACCTTTGACAATCTAAATTACACAATGTTAAAATACACAACATGAGAAGTAGTAAAGACGAGGGAAGAAAGCGAAATGCAGAAACACTTACAGTTTCTTAGTTTTAGTTCATTATTTTCTACAAGGCACAAGTCAGTTGATTATTTTTAAACTCTACCTTTTGAGCACGTAGGGATCAAAGGGGAAGAAACTGTCGAGTGGGTTAGTGCACGTCTGCACAAGGTCCCCCCCAGTACCACTCCGAACGACTGGTATGAACTGCCTGTTGTTCCTCTCAATAATTGTGTAGCAGAACACCAACTGGTATTTCCTTTAAAAAGGTAATAAAGATAAGCATTTCTAGCACACAGAAAGCAAGAATTTCAGATGGTACTAAAATATGAAGTTATTTTTTAACAAACATCACTTCTATCTTCCATTTTCCAACTGATACTAGTTTTCAAGATAGTCAGAGGGTAAGGAATCTATTCTCATCCCCTGCACTCCTGTAAACTTCACTCCAAGTAGAATCATACTGGCTCCAACACAAAGCAGTTTCATGGTACTGTAGGATTTCATTGAACTGAACCAGAAATAATCTTATCCCACTTAGAATATGGGCAGTGTTACACGAGTTGTCTTAGGTAATACCATGCCTAACAAAACCCCTTTCCTAAATACTGCGCTGTTCTTAGATACACACACCCACCCTCATCAAGCTGAAATTGAAATAAATGAGTAGGTACCTGGTAATGGCAGCAAACAAATTCACAACAGAGGGTATACAAATCTTCAGAGGGTTTAGCTGACACATGACAATTCGCTCAAAATTTAAACTCTGGAGATACGACAGACCTTCAAAATAAGAACATTGGCAAATACAGGTTATATATTACACAAGCTTAACTTAATTTCTAAGAATTTCCAGTCTGACCAGCCTGCATTCCACGCAAGATTGCAGAAGCACATCCAAGGGTGCTCTGGTACAGTACAGATCTGGCCCACAGCTTGTTCAGCAGAAAAGCTATTTTAAATAACGGTAACCCTCTAATACAGACACTACACTTACATACCCATGACAGGGACTGACAGAGGCACCGAGTCAAAGATTATTAATCAAAGCCCACACTAGTTTTATACAGCTGGAATTCAAAGATGCTCAGTAAGTGGGGCCAGAAATCAATGTTGAGGAGTTATCTACATTGCTTTCAACAGTAGGGAAAACCAAGATTATTTGGCTTGGTAGCCCAACAGGTGTACAAGCCATCCCATTTTATTTAGAGCACAACAACATAAACTTGCCATCAGATACGTGACTGAACAGAGCATTACAAATCGTACCCACAGTAAAACTTGCAAATGAATCCGTTCAAACCTAATACACTCACCTTTCCTTAAGTTTCCATCCAAAAGCTGTTTATGACGGAAAATAAGTGTATAGAACACTGCCTGACATGTAGAATAAAATGGCCCGTGGAGAGCTACATCACAGTAGGCATTAGCCCCTGTATCCTGATTATCAATGTATTTATGCATCCAGTTAACCAGAAGATCCAGACATGCTTTTACTGTACTATAATGAAGGAAAAGAAACAAGTGTAAAAATAGCATCTGAAATGGCATAGAAAAGATATTAAACAAGTATTCAAGAATCTCAGTGGTTATAAAAACACCAGGAAGAAAATCTCACTGTAAAAAAGGAGATTGTTGTGAGCTTTCTCCTTTATCTCAGCATCAAATGAATCAATGTACCAGCACTGGAAACCCCAATCAGTGAAAGCACAAGATGCCAGAAGAGATTAATCTATGAATGTATGCTGTGTGCGAAACACACAGTTAAAAACAGTTAGAATCCTGGGCTACAGGTAGTACAGGGAGATGCCTCCCATGTCCAACAAGTAATTGCAATATCAAATTAAGTTCAACATTCAAGCCACCAAGCCCAGCCAGAATGGCATAAAAATACGGAATGTGTACACACAAAAGAAGACATTTCCACCCATCTGTTTAAGTATTTTAATCCATCTGTATCAAAGTACTTGAACACTCAACTTCCCTGTCTCAGAGTCTACGCAGAATGCCGAACACAAGGCATCAAAATTTTCTGCTTGTGAACATCAGATATACCGGGCATCCATGACTCCACCTGAAGTCAACATAACCTACCCGTGCTCAGCACTTCTTGGTAAGTGAAG
This sequence comes from Balearica regulorum gibbericeps, assembly GCF_011004875.1. Taxonomy (NCBI): domain Eukaryota; kingdom Metazoa; phylum Chordata; class Aves; order Gruiformes; family Gruidae; genus Balearica; species Balearica regulorum. Next base: position 18,023,688 of record NC_046198.1, read on the forward strand.
CCTGAAACAAGTCACGAATCCCAGCAACCATTAGTCTGCATCCTATCAATGCAAAGCTTTCCTGGAAGCCTCAAGACAATACTGAAAGAGTACTGTAGAAAGGACCAACAAGACTGTTAATACAGGCTTACTGGCAAAGCAGCGGGAACAGAAGACCAGCATTGTGCGTGCATTCTGTGAATTCTGTGCTTAACCTCAGCAATCCTCATGTATAAGCAGAACCAAACAATTTATCACAACAACTTACACAACTGGAATAAATTTAGCTCTTGCCAAGAAGCTGCCAATATAACTCCCAGCAGTCTGCCTGATCACGGAAGGATTGTTTGGATCATGCAGTTTTTTCCAAAGATGGTCTAAAAATGCCTCAGCCAACCCCTGGAAACAAGATACACAGAAATCATGAGCTGTTATGCCGGCAACACTGTAAGTAACAGATTCCTACTACTCAATTCCCACAATTTCCATAACCAAACCATTAAAAAAAAAAAAATAATCTACTTCTAATTGTAGTAAATAGCTATTCCTACACATGATGGAAGAGCACTCTTTTCAGTTTCTTTTTCTATACTTAGTTGTAAAAAGTAAATGGTACCAGAAGTCTGGGAAAAGGTCAGGAACAGATGCACAAGAAGTGTTTAAAAACAAGAGTGGTAAGAAGGTCAACATGAAGTGACTGTTCACTGTCTCTTGCAGCAAAACAGGTCAACAACTTCCAAGGAAAACAGCAGGAAGTTGAAGAAACAAAAGTGATTCTTCACCTTAAATGGTTACATTGTGGAACTTCTTGCCACAGAAGTTCATGACACCAAAAATTCACATCAGTACAAAAAGCATAGTATCACAAGATATTTCCTCCTTGAATTTGTCCATCATGGACTGTTACTACAAGAGAACATTTGGCTCAGGAAGTCACCAGACTCCTGCTGGAGGCTGAAAGGGTATTCTAGCAAAGCATCACAACAGGCTTGCCCCATTCTGATGTTCTTTCCAACACATGCAGTACTCATCACTGTCAGAGACAGGGCATTAACTTAACTGGATCTTTAGCTACTCTTACACAAAAAGTATGGATGTTCTTATTTTTATATGGTATGAGAAAGAACAACAGTTGGCTTTAGAGAGATGGTAAAATGGCAGGGGGGCGGGGACGGAACAAACAGCAGACATGAAATTCAAATTGAAGAGCTAACGCAGACAGTATCTTGAGGACAGTTTTGGGGTGCTGAAGAAACTTGCTGGAGCACTGTGTCTCCTGGCTCAAGAGTCTAAGTGAGCCTTGTCCAAGAGGTCCACTAAACCAAGTTCCTTCACACTATCTGAGACTCCATCTGTCTGCAGTTTATGAACAAAATGGGAAGAGCAACCACATAAAGAAAAACTTCAAAAAAAGGAGTAACAGAGAAGGAAATAAAGCAAAGATAATGAATCCTGATGTACTATCTTCAGACTAGAATTAGAGCAGAAAACAACTATTTTTTGTAAAAAAAGCCAAAACAAGGATGTAGAAATGACAGAAGACACTGCATTTTAAAAAACAGCTTCTACTCACCAATTTAAAGCTACAGATGTAAAACATGAAATACTGCACATGACATGAAGCATGAGTTGGTAAAATGAGCTTGTCAAAAACAGAAACCAGATCCCGATACAAATCCTTTGTGTTGTTGATATCAAGCTTGCCTACACAACAACAAAAGAAAACAGAACAAAATGAGCCATTTCAGGTTTTTTTCCTGCCTTCATGCTGCAAAAGTGGCATTTATATCTTTCTAAACCAGTAAGAAATATGTAAAGAAACAGTGTCAAGCTGACCTCTAGGCTTATCTGGCATCTAAAAAATATTTATAGTAAGACCTCCCAGGACTTCAGTTCTTCTGCTTTTTACATGGTGTATAAGGAGAATATCTGTGTGTGCGCACGCACATGTGCGTAAAACATATGCAAACTTTGCAATAATGTGTGAATTCAGAAGAGTCAGAAAAAAAAGACTAAGAAATAAATTACCCGATTTATGTGAAGAAGATACAGCAAAATGGTTTCTAAATATTGTTTTAAATATATAAATCTAAGAAATTCAAACCCTTAATAAATGCCAGCATAAGACATGTCCTTCAGGTTTTTCCTCTAACACAAAGCCTTGCTGTAGCACTTCCAATTGAGTGACCCAGCTGGTTGTTTTAATCTACTTCCAATCCTTGTGATGTTTAAAGGATCCATAATTCTACTACTCAAAGCAATACAGCAGAGCAAACAATAAAGCACTGTGGTTAGTCAGAAAGTATTTCTAATCCCCTAAATTTTGTAGCACAACGGAAAAACAAAACTCTATTTACCTTTACACCCTGTAACGTCACAGCTCACATACAGGGTCGTATTTATATAAACAAAATGTCTCCAACTGAAGAGCAGATTTTTAGTCAGAAGTGTACCTTGGCATCCTCTGCCAACACCACTGGGCAGAGGCAGGAACGCAGACTACAGCCTGCTGAGGGCAGAATTCTGCCACTAAAGGGAGAGGGCTCAATCCTGCAGCAGCGCAAAGCAAGAACTCCTCTTTTTCTTACTCGTCAACAAAACAACAGATTTAGTTACAGTTCAAGCGTTCTTACCATCCACGTGGCAAACATCTTTAATATAGGAAAACAGGATGGTCATCAAAATATCAAGGCGCTCTGCAAGTGGATGGGCCATTCTCTCACTCCTGGAAGAGACAACTTTGTTTCCTTTTCTTTCTTCATCTTCCTCCTGGTAAGTAAAATGGCAGTCATGCAGCTGTTATACGCACAACATCATGAACACAGCAATTACAGGAAAAGTGAAACTAAATTTCTCTTTCAGTGATGTGCTAAAGTTTTGTCTTTTTTTAAAAAAAGCAGTATCTAATTACACAGTTTAGTTTACAAAAGTTTGCTTACACTAAGCCAACTACCATGGATTCTTCAATTAGCTTTATGTATAGCTGCTAGTGGTTTTGCATAATGAAATTGATTCAGCACGTACACTGGGTATTTGCATGAATAAAGTCAATGCCCAGAGAACACATTAATCATCTGTCTGCTGTTCAGGTTTCAAGAGCTGTGCGCAGTGAAGTAACGACAGAGCAAGAACGCATTCCTACACCAGCTCAGTCTGCAGTGCAGTTAATGACAGAGCAAGAAGGTACTCCTACACTGTCTTAATTCATAGCCACCTCAGAAGTGAAAGCTTTACTAAAAAACTTTTAGCAGAAGATAGCCAACCATGTCAAAAAGTCCCTCCTCTGTAGACTTTTCCTCACTATCAGAGTTATTAGCAGTTTCTTCAGCGTCTTCAATATCTTGCTGTGGAGTACTGACCTAGAGTTTCAAACAAGAAATTAATTTTTATAAGACCATGACAATATGAAACCTTTTTTTATTATTTACATAAGAAATGATGAGTAATTTCTACACTAGATTTTGTCCTTGACTAAATAAACATTTTAAAAAGGAACAATATATATGTAATACACAAAACACACACTCCAAACTGCCTGAAACTTCATCACCAGAACAGAAGCTTTCCCCAGACTGTTATATGCTGAGGTTTTCCAAAATAAAAGCCTTCATTACTTACAATGCTACCCCTCCTGTCTTTTTTAAGAGATCCTTTTACTTCAAAGGGATGATAAAACAGATCAGCCACACAAAGAGAAACACATTCTCTGCACATCAGCACCGATCACCACAAACAGTTACTTTGATTCGGGTGTGGAGATTCCATGCAGGGTGTAACAGTACACATCACACAGTCACGCTCAGGTGGGGGAACATCTTAAGACTGGGAATGGAGTGTAAATTTCGTTGGTTTTATACTCATGATCATGAGCACTACTGCAACATATTTTTTGTGGAGCTTAACACTGAAGCATATTTAATTTCCTACTCTGTGCATTTTAACACCAAGCTTCCTTAAAAGATGATACAGAACAAACTTACATCCAACTTTAACAGCTTTTCAATAATAAGCTCCAGAATTTGAAGCCTCAGAGTTGGAAGGTACACTGTAACTCGTAGCAGGTTATGAACATAACATTCCTGTAACACAAAATTAATTGATATCTATAACAATATTAACAGAAAGTCTAATTTCTGCCAAGGATTTTTAGAAAACAAGTTTCTTAATTTGTTATCTAAAGAGCCAGAAACAGGTTTAAACAGACTGTATTCAATCTAGAATAAGTTAATGTGTAAGCTAAATATCAACTTTCTATTGTTAAGCTGTGTTATCATTAACTTCTTAATCTACTATTTCCATGCAAATTTTCCCAATTATCTCTAGACAGAATAAGTATAAACATTCCATAAGAAAATTTATTAATTCCCATGTCTAAACTTTCTCCAGGAAAATTAAAACACAAAGTATATTCCTCACTACATCTACAACCAGCTCTAGTAGAACTGTTTCAAGTGAGACCGAGTACATCTTTATTTCAGGTTATTATAATACACCAACAACAATTCTAAATTCCACAGGTAAGTCTCCTCAGAGTTGTTCTGATTATAATTCAAAGAGGTTAACAGACAAGTTCTGTGAGTGTGTGTTTGCCCACCCATATATATACGCATAAGTACAAACGACAACGCTGCAACTTCCATATAGCAAAACTGTCAAGTCAATAGATAAAATTAGGCAAAGTACCACATTTAAGTACGCCACAGTCTCTTTGTGAATATGCATTATAACACAACCTTTAATTACATGAGCACATATGATTTTTCCACAGGCCATCTGGCTCGCTCAGTACATAAAATGGATAGAGCTGGTTTAATGACAACGTATAAATCGGAAATATTTAACAACAAGCATGGACCGTATTTCTATTAAGCTTCAGTAGAGCCTTGCCCTGAAAACAGTGTCATGAATTTCTTTATAAAGAAATAAAAATTATTTCCCTAACATCACGTAAGAGCTATAATCACCCTTGTTTTACAGATAGAGAACCGATGCCAAAGTTATTTGGATTAAAAAAAAAAAAATTAAAAAATTTAAAAAACCTAGCAAGGTATGCAAAGAACTTTAGGGGTTTTTCAGCACTTGATGAGTTCAGAACACAGCTCGAACTGAACGTGGCTGGTGGAGCAGGGCTCTGCCTTTCTGTAAAATGAAGTGCCAGCACATCAAGTTGGAACAAGTAAATATAAAAATCACACTAGAGCTGTAGCCTGTCAAAAGTCTCCAGCTTGTTTTTCACCACACATGAGCACTGTACCGAAGATGTAATAAACCAACTTAACACCTTACGCTACTGGCAACTTGGATTTCACCTATACCGTCCATTGCTTTCTGTCTGCGTATCAAATCCCCCGTTTTTTTCTGATAAATACTTTCCAGTTTTGACAATAAATGAGACAGGTATCCTACCGTCTCCTTACTACACAACCCTGAGATTCATCGTCAAAGAGGTCCATCTTGTGCATTGATTAAGAAAGCAATCCTGTGGAAAAGATATGCAATTATGTCATTAAAGACTAGCATAATGCTTATGCACAAGGAACTGAAGTATGCTTGGACAACCTTATACTAAACAGACACACCCATATATATACACATACATGTGTGTGTGTATATATATATAAAAATAACAATAATCTTAAACAATACACTCAAAAATCTGCATTCAACACCACCAAATCAGTTGTCATACTATAGAGTATATTTATACATTAAAAGAATATAAAAATATTCACAGCTCTTACCAGAGTTCTTTCTGATTTATTAATGAAAGGAAAGTTTTCCACAAGTATGGGCATGAGAAATTGTGGTGTCCTACAATTTAAAAACAAAAACTAAACAACAAAACCAAACCCAAAAGTTACAGGTTATTACCACGAGAGCAAGTGTTGAAGCTCCAGCACTCTAAACACAGACTGGAATAAGCTTAAGTCACAGTAGCTTTATTTTAAGGTAAGTAATTGTATAAAATCTGCTTTTGCAAGGACCACTGGACAGATAATAAGTGGCAAACTTTGACTGTGGACTTGTTAGAAACCACTTCAAAGACCCTGCTACAAACACAACTTCCCCTATTTCCTATTCCCATTAACAGGATTTTCAGCTGCAGATGCCTATGGAAATTTCACAATCATTGGATACGGCATTCCACCAATTAGTGAATATTAGGAAAAATCATGCAATGAAAATAAGTATTATACTTCCAATTAAGAGAAAAGAAAATAAATTCATCAGTTCACAAGCTTTAAATCTGTAAGGAAAGGGCATACAAAACCATGGGATCACATACTTACGAAGGAACATATCTTGCAACAGTTTGCAATGCTCTATGGCATGTATTAAAGTTTTTGGAGAGGTCTAGAGAAAGAAAAAAGTACTCATGCATTTGGTTACAGAAAACTAAATCAGGAACCAGAAAAAACAGTTCATATCAACTAAACATTTTGAAGATTCCCAAGGAAATTACATCTGCCAAAATGTGGGGATTTTTTTTTTTTTGGAGGGTTGTGGTTTGTTTGGTTTTTTGTTTGTTTGGTTAAGTTGAACTGCCTTACTACCAAAACAAGCATGAAAAATAATTCCAAATAAGTCACAGCATCACAACCAACAAACTCTGAATGTGCCGTCAGCCCCAAGGCCAGGTATTGTTGTTATACAATCTCATACTGAACGCTAAACTGGAACATCCAAAGTTTATCCCACAACACACAAATATTTAGCAGATACATTAAATCCAAGTTTGTAACTAGATAAAATTTATTGAAGGATTAGGCCTCATTTTCACAAGACTCAAACAAACAGCTAATTAGGCTTATATAGCAGGCTTTTTTTTTAATCCAAACAGCATCACAAGCGAACAGCAGAAGAGTAGTCGGGTCATCACAAGCAGAACTGAAATTTATTCTAGCATTCAAGACAAGAAAATATGAAATTCTTGAAAAACATTTAGCTGTCTCTTTGCCTTATCAATAAACACACTAATTATGCTGCTTTTTTGTTATAAATATCAGTTGTATTTGAGCTTACCACAGGCAGACAACAAAAAACTCCAGAATCCCCCAAATTATCTAGTTTTAGTGAGGTAAATAAAATGGACAACAAACAACTCCTAACTTTTCTTTGGCTTTGAAACAATGTAGGAGTAGGAGCATTTTCCTATGCATTCAGTCTTATGCCACCTACAGACACTGCACCAACAGGAATACTTCGAAAGTAACAAGGAGTGGGTCACCACACTGCTGGTTCCAGTACAATAAAGTCTTTGCCTCGGGAATTTAAGGATATACTGTTTCTTAATGTTTTACATTAACTCAGCTGAGTTACTTCTATAAAAAAGGAACAACATCCACTGTATACTTCTTTAGTAAAGGTATTACAGCAGCATATATAAGCCATGCTTCCTTTCTACTCACTTTCATCATCATCATCAGAGTCTGAAATATCCACATCATCTTCTCTGATGGTTATTCGAGCTAGCAAAAAGTGAGATTATTATATCAAAATTGTAAAAATTTTACAGGTAACAGTTTCAATGTCAAATCAAACACACTGGACAGTCTTCATCAGGACTAAAGCATCAAAATTATCCACAAGACTTTCTAAAACAAGGAGAAGCTCGTCAAAAAGACTGTTTCATTCACAGAACCAGGAGGTTCTTGAGAACATCTGACATGATCCTCACTGCAGTTTTTAGTTTTAGCAGTAACATTATGCAGTTCATCCCGTTCCAAGACATCTTCATAAACAGGGTCTGTATTAGCCACTAGAATATGTCTCCTAAAATCTAGGTACAGAAAACTATCTGTATTACAATTCAGCTATTCAAGTGGAGAAAGTAATCAAGAGGAAAATAAACCCAACCCAATAATGAATTGTGTCACGCATTGGATTTATACAGAATTTATCTAAGAAAAGCATTTTGATAGGCAAACAAAGAAGATTAAGATTAAAGTAACTTACGGGGGACAAACTGGGATACAATCATTCGGAGGCATGGCCTAAGATGGACAGTTTGTGCTGACACTAAGTTGCCAAGAAAACCCAGATATTCTTCCACTACCTCTCGGCTTCTTCTCAACCATGGCAGCTTCTGAAAGTACACCCAGACCAAGCTGTCAAAGATAGAAGCTTTGAGTCCTAAACTCTTTAATCTTCCCATGTAACAAGTGGATATTTACCAGCAAAATGCTGACCAGTTGTTCAAGCTCTTTGGTCAAATATGCAACAGACGCTCGAAATTCATGCAGCCAATTAATGATCTGGGCATCCTTAAAATAAGCAGAAAAAAGCAGAGAACTATTCCAATAAACAGTATTACCTATTACTAGAAAGTAACAAAATCCTTAAAAGTCAAAGAGTAAGATTGTAAATAGACATTATTTTCACATTTACACGCAAGTAATTTCTTTAAGTTTGTGTCCTCACCAACAAACGCTTCTAAATAGAACAAATGCATACCAGCTCCTAAACCAACAGTCTGCCTGGAAGCCTTAACTTACAGACTGAGCAAGGCATGCAGACCTCACTCACACAGAACATACTTAAAAGAAATGGCATTCAGTCTTAATTTTCTTTTCTTTTTGCCCCAGTTTAAGCAGAAGAGACATTCAAGCCTTGAAATAAGAGAGATACTGAACAGTAGCAAATTGACACAGAAAATTTTACACTGATTTTCCCTGTATGCTCTAAAAGGCCTGCTAAAACCAAAGTATTTTACCAAATGTCCTCTTTAAAGAGAAAAGAGCCTCCATACAGCATTATGCTTCCTGCAGCGTTCTTCTCACAGCTTTGTGGTTTAATTAAAAGGGAGGGAAGAAGGGAAAAAAAAAAAAAAAAAGGCCACAGCAATTGTGAGTACTCACAGCTATACAGAAGAGCGGAGAAACAATACTTCTGGGTATGACTACTAAACGCATATATATCTTACTTACTGCCTATTTACACAAGTTTTTAGTGAGGAGATGGCAAAATTCATGGAACTTAAAGGCTTTAAAAGTCAGAAACCATGGTTTGATCTACAGCAGCATCTACAAACAAGCATCAGTGACCTAGAAAGATGGTATCTGGAACAAAGACAGATGCTGTCACACTGCTCTAGAGTGAGAAACCTTTTGCTAAGAGTCAGTCGGTGAGCATGAGACATCATTTATCAAGATCCTGCATATAAGACACGTATGTGTGTAAACAGACAATTGTTGGGTTTTTTTTTTTTCTCTCATTTAGAATTTTAATTCTGGTTGTTTCCACGAAGCAAAAAGCTGACAAATGCAGCTAGCTGTTTAAAGCAATGGGTTTGGGCGAGCACCGGAATGACTCACGTAATGACTACAGTCAGACAGCCGAACTTTAAATCCTCAGACCGCTTACCACCACAACTCTCACCTTTATGTCCGGGTCTGACAGCTGATGCTTCAACAACTCAAAATCCGTGGTCTCACCCTAGCAGGGAAAGAAAAATAAGTAAATCACGCTCATCTTTTCCCAGCGAGACATACCAATTTCCTCAGCCCACGCGAAGAGCCTGGCGTTGCTGAGCAGCACCGTGAGGACAGGGAAGCCAGGCGGCTCGGGAAGGCGGAGGCAGGCGCAGCCCCCGCGGGCCGTGCCGGGCTGCCCTCCCCGTGCCGTGAGCCGGGCCTGCCCGCGGCGGGGCCTCTCTCGGGCTGGCCCACGGCAGCCTTTCCGCCGGCGCGGCCCGGGCCCTCCCGAGCCAAGGCAGGCCGCCTCGTGCCAGGCGGAACGGGCCCTCACGCTGCAGCCGCCCGCCAGGAGCCGGCGCGCCGGCACGGCGGGCAGCCGGGCCCCGCAGGCACCGCCCGAGGAGAGCCGCGACGGCCGGCGGGGCTGAGCCGCGGTCACCTTTTCGTACTTCAGCAAGATATCCGTCAGCGTCCCGCCGAACCGCACCGTCTTCCTGGGCGGGGAGCTGATGAACTCGTCCCCTCCCAGCATGGTCACGGCCCCGCGCCTCAGGGAAGGCTCGGCCGCGTGAGCGCCCTCAGGAGCCCGGCGGAGGGGCCGGAGCAGCCCCCGAAGCCCCGGTCACCGGGCGCCCACCCTGCCCCGCAGCCCCCCCCCCCCTCGCCCCGCTGTCCCGCCTTGCCTGGCGGTGGCGGCAGCGCGCGCCCCGCTAGCGGGGCAGAGGGGGCGGCCCCCCGCGCGCTGCCTGCCCGCGCCGCCACATGCCGCGGCCGGGCGGAAAGGGCGCTCGTCCCGCCGGAAGTGGGCAGCGCTCCGCCCCTCGCACCATAGAGACGCGCGGCTGGAAGGGCTGCGGCCGCTCTGGCCCTGCCGCCGGTGGCGCGGGCGGACCGAGAGGGACGCCTTCCTCCTCCTCGGGCCGCGGCCGGGCGGGCAGCTCTGCCGGTACCACAGTGACCCCCGGCGGGACCGAGGGCGCCTCCCCGGCACCGGCAGCCCGCGCTTCCAGGCGGCGGGTACCGAAGGGCAGCGCTGGGGCAAGCGGAGCTCGGGATCTAACCGCAGCGTGCCGATGGAGCGCCCGGAGCTGCCCGCGCCCGGGAGGAGGCGGCCCCCGGGCACCGACCGCAGCGCGGCTCACAGCCGCCGGGGCCCCGGGCAGCAAACCCGGGCGTTTGGGGGGGGCAAACCGAGCGGTCCGAACCCTCGGCGGGGACCGAGGAGGGCCCGGCGGGCACCGGTACCTGCTGCTCCTCCCGAAACGCCCCGCGTGCGCCCGCAGCCCCGGCGGGCACCGGTACCCGCGTTTAATGCAAAGGCCACGGCCGGGTTGGTTTTGCTGGCTGCGTTAAGGACGTAGCGGCTTGGAGATCATCGAATTCAAAGGCATTGAATACCTAAAAAAAACCTTCAGTAACTTTTAGAGCCACCTGGACAAGTCCAAATGGAAACGCGCATTTTCTAGGTGGTTCTTCAGGAACGTTCAGTCTGCTCCGAACTTTTTGTTCTGTTTAAATTCAGTTAATGGGAAACATTTACTTCTCGACTCCCATGAGCTAGTTACAGCGACGTAGGACGCTACCTGGCCGCAGGACGCTCCGCCAGCTGTTTGCTCGCTCCCTGCACACCCTGCCGCTGCAATAACTATCTCCTTCCCAGCAACTTTCGCTCCCAGAACTCACATCAAACAGATTTTTGTAGAATTTATTAATAATTTGATTTCTCCCTGGAGAAGGTGTTCCCATTTAAGGACAGTAAACCGTATCAGCCACATTAAAACTTGCTTTAGATACAGTCCCCACCTTAAGGAGCCTAAACCCAAGCATTTCATCCTTCTGCTAGTTACAAGTTAGGGGGTTGGCTTTTTTCCTTTAGTGGAACATGGGACACCGTTTTGAGCTAGTTTTAAGGCTTAACCAGCTACAAACCACCCCTGTACAACTACACTCCTGCGACCGGGCTTTGGCTCTCCGCGACTTTGGCTGTTTTTTACACAGAGAGCGTAGGGCTGTCCCATGCCCAGCTCTGTTCACGCAGCAGCAAGCAGTCCTACGCACGTACAGGTGCTTCTCTCCAATCAACAATATAATCTTTGAACGGACTTTGTGCTGCGTTGAGCTACGACTGATAAGGATGCCGGGAGACTAAAATAGCGTTATATGTTAATGTTTAACTGCTAATAATTCAGTTGCCAGTTTCTATTCAGCACTAGCCTTCCTTATTTACAAGGCAAACAGACTGCATGAAATGGTAGCTGGGTTACATTTTCACAAAAGAAAGGGTCAAGCTGACAATAGTTATCATTGCGCCGCAGCAAGTACTTTTATTCGCTGTTTAGACAGACCATACTAGTAACGTTCTACCTCTTCTCTATGATTAGCATCCTCCTTCACCAGCGTGTCAGCTCCTACATTTCATTTTTAAAACCTGCCTACTGTTCGTAATTGTAAACGTTTGAATCCCATGCAATTTCGGACTGAGGTTGCAACAGCCAACAACATTCTAGCTCCCACCTTATGCAACAAACGTTAAGTATTGACAATGGATTTAAAATCAATTACATTGTAATCTACAGTGAATGCAAAGACCTGCTCAGTTGACCCTGGTCATTACGATTGCAACACTCAATCAGCAAAAAAAATTGTTCACCAGACTAAGTATGAGAATGGCTGCTCACAAAAGTTTTGTCTTAATGTATAGCTGCTACTAATCATTTCACTTATTAAACATTACATCTCATAATTCAGTTTGTAAGTGAAACTATGGGGAGCCAGGAAAAGCAGTTATCTCTCTTCAGAAAAATGAAATGAAAATTAATGCAAATGACACTGAAACAGGGATCTATAGGTTTTAAGGGAGGAGTTTGGCTTTTTTTTTTTTTTAAATCAGACCATTGTAACAGGACAGTGATGTCACATTGCAGTTCCTCTAAAAGGAGGAAACAATTGTACACACATCCTAAAAACTGCAGTTTGTAGAGAAGAAATCACATTACAGACCTTCAAGTTTAGTGTTCATATAACCTTGTTGAAAAACTGAGAGCATTTGGAAAATGTTTAAAAATTAGAACATGCATAGAAAAGTAAGAAGTTGCTCCAGTAATTTACAAGAGAACATTGAAAGACATTTCAAGAGTTCACAAGGAAGTACAGCCACGGTATTCTTCATAAACATTTTCCTTAAATCCACCTCTAGCATTCAGTGAGGTGTGGCATAAAAACAGTTGTACCGTGACATTTTAAGATCTACCCATATTTGCTAATGGTGGGCTCAAACTCTTGGTGTTAGTTCAAAACCAGAGGAACTCAGGAAGCATTTCTCCACACAGGAATTTTAGCTATCATTAACTTTAATATAAATCTTTTCGCAGGTACTACTTCTCAGTTACATCTAAATGTGAATTTGTTAATATTTTATAAAGCATCAGAGTATTTGTTAATCAACGGGGGGGGGGGGGGGGGGGGGTGTTGGTGGCTCCCCTCCCCAAATACTTCAGCATTAGGAAAATAATTCCAAACATCATTGGACTAAAAATGGTTCTTCTCTAGAGTCATCACATTACATCATTTACAACCATGACGAATGTACTGGTATGCCAACATCACTATTTTTACTTGTCTACTTATAAAATCTCAAATTCCAAGTTATTCCAAAATAATGATGAAACTTTACAAGAGTCACTGTAAATTGTGTATTTACACTATAAACAACTTCTACTACATTTGCAACTTTGCATCAATAGTTTAAAAGCATCGATATTTTAAAAGCACCCTTACAAACAAAAGTATTGCACTGGCATCATAAAAATTCACAGTAAGTTTAACTTCCAGACCTTGGTAAAACAGTGCAAGAGCTTTTCATTGTGCAAGAGCTTTTTATCCAAACATTCCCAAGTTATTAAAAATAATAAAAAAATATATTACACGCTGCAGTGATATTTCTGTGAATTAGGTTTGTTTCGGTTTTAGTTCTCACTTCTTAAGAGATCTAATTTATGTTTTGAAATGGTGAAAGATACACACAAAAACTATCCAGTCCAACACTGATAATAGGTGCGTTTGGCAGAGATAGGGCTCTATGTGTCCATTTTATACAGAGTCCACAATGGGTGCAGAGATTATTCCACAATGAGAGAATCCTATTGCATTGAGTAGGGAATTCGCTTTCCATAATTTGCAGCACTTCCCCCACTTTTAGAGGCAGTAACTTCAATAGTCGTGTCTTCAACAGACCCTGAGGATAATACATTAAGAAAAGGTTACTCCAAAATAGTCTTAGAACTTAGTTAGTAATTTAAAACTCTAAACTGTTATTTAAACTCAGTCTCAAAAGTATTTCTCCTCATGTTTAACAGCCAGTTGGGACCCAAATAAAAAACTCATCAAGCCAACAGCCCATCTCCAATGGTGACCAGGTATGGATGTCTCAAAGGTGTTAAGAACACAACATGCAAGTAATCTCCCCTCAGGATATTATCTCAACTGCCACTTACTGCCCCAGGTCTTCCTGAGCCAAATATATCCTCTGTTCCTTCCTCTGGTTTTTTGAATCAGTACAGTTTTATCTGTCACATTCCCCCAAGCCAAATAATCCCAGACCTCAGTTACATAGCACGTGCAACTCACTGCTTTGTCTGGGGAGAGGCATTCCCTACGTACCGTTTCCATACCTCTTATGACTGTCCAGACCTCTAGAATATTTTATACTCTGCATCTCTTCAGGCTGACGGATCCTAATCTACTTGTTATTCCTTTAATAGAATTCATTCCATATCTTGACAATTCTCACCCTTCTCACTCACTTCTACTATATAATTTTTAATTTTCTGAAGTTATAATTAATAACTTCAGAAAGTTATTAATGCCAAGAACCAGAAAATTATCTAAGTGACAAAAATGCATAAATGGTTTCTGCAAAGACACTTCCTTATTAAGGCAACAGCTCATTTTCCAACCACTTGCAGGGTTTTTTTGTTTGGTTTTTTTTTAATATTAGGTGAAATCTGAAGTTAATGGCTCAGGAAGCTCTTCTAATGGCCACTATGGTGGTGGGGTTTTTTTTTGTTTGTTTGGTTTTGTGGGGTTTTTCGTGGTGTTTTTTTCCCCTCCTCTCTGTTGACAGTATCTGCCCAAACATGTTTAACCCGTTTGGTTAAGTTCATAAATATCTCCAGATGGGGAGAGGATATAGTCTATCAGTAAGGGATGATCTGATTCAGATAGTTGTTTATGAGAAGAAATAAAGTACTTGAGATGGCCTTACCTCAAAAGGGAACCTGAATTATCTTTGGAGGTGCAACAGTTTGTTATCCCTTATTTTACCTTGAAAGTTAAAATCATAGCATTTATGTTACACATTGTAACATAACTCTTACACACTCCCTCTGTCTTGGTTCCTTCTGAATTACAATTACTAATGCAATTGTACTGAAGTTTGTTTACTCTACCATTAGAAGCTGCTGTTTACTTGGGAGAGCTTGTAATAAAGCGCTCCATGCATCTGCCTCTATAGTTAATAATAAACCATAGATTAGATTATTCCTAATTAAAATCAGTAACATGTAAGATTTGAAATATTTAAAAATAACAGATAACTTTCACTACTAGAAGTTTATTACAGCAACCCCCACCCCCCCCGTCTATGTGTGCGTATTGAAAGCAGGACCATCTATGGAGATAGCATAACATCTCCTGAACTCAACACCTATAATTGCCGTAGTCTTTAGACAAAAAAGGTTAGGCATAGTCATTTAACAAATGTAATTTCTTAGCTGCAATTATGGATATCTGTCAGTTCTAAACCCATTTCAGAAAAAAAATAAAAAGTCTAAAAAAGAAAATGACTAATTTTCAACAGCCTGTTTTCTAATTGCAGATGTAGTTAATAATAAACTAAACAGCAGGAACAAATCTTTTAAAGCTGTATTGCTGTTCTTACTCCCCCTCCTACAAGTTTTCTATTAAGCAATAGTTATCTATATTCTATGTACCTACTGTAAGAACTTCCTCTCAGGAAAGTTCTGTGGCTTTCATGAAAGACTATTTCCACATGAACTTTTCTGTAATCTAACAGTCGCTTCAAGATTTAATTTCAAGGAGCAGCAGAAAAAGCTGGCCTTGTATGCAGTGAATCAGAACTGCAAGATGTTCAGAATCCTTTCATAGTTCAGACACTTAGTGCAAAACTGTTTTTAGAGTTCCTTCAGAAAAGGATTTTACATAGTGAAGTGAAAGCTTGACTTCCCCCTCCCCCCCATTTTCAAGGCATTAGGCATGCTTTTCTTCCTAAATAAACATGCCATATTAATGAACACACTAGGAATATTCTGAAAGGCTTGATGATCTTCAACACTGCTTCAAAGTTGGACCTAGACGCTTTCTTTACGCACTGGATAGTAGCGCATCTTTTTCAAATGACTGAGGGTCAAGGGCAAGTAGTTTAACTATTGATTGCATTTATGAGTTCCAAACTATTAGCTACACACTCTGCCTCTAAGCTAAATACAAGCCAGCATTTCACTTTTCTGTGGTTGTTCTCCAAAAACAAGCACGTGACGTCGCTGAAGAGGGAGCTTCCCCTCACAAGAGCTCATGTGGGTAGCGGTTGATGACCATGTCGTTACCCCACACGTACTTCTGGGTGACGTGAGGAGTCCCTCCCAGGGCCGCTTCAGGACCGCGCGGCCTCTGTGCCCGCAGCGCGAGGGACCCTGTGGTGAGCGCTCGGTCACACGCCAGCGGCCTTGTCCGTTCCTCGACGCCTGCAGGAAGGATCTTCGCCACCTGACCACCTCGCTCGCTCGATGTCTGCTGTCGCCGCAGTGGAGAAAGACTCCCCACAACTTTACTTTAACCGTGCGTGAGCGAGGGGCAACCGAATCTCAGGGAAGAGAGCTCTCAGGGTCCAGCCGAAGTTCGGGGTCCCGCCCCCAGCTCCGCTCTCGCCGGAGGCCCATCCCGGCAAGGGGGCACGCCCCGGGCCCGGCCTTCCCGCGGCCGCGGCCCCCCGGCCCTCACCTGCTAGAGTCGGCGGGGCGGCCCCGCGGGCCCCCGGTGCGCTGCAGCTCCAGGTCGGCGGCGGCGGGGCGGGAGCGCGGCGCGGGGGCGAAGGCGGAGGAGAGGCGGAGGCTGAGGCCGTGCACCAGCCCCCGCAGCACGCTGTCCCCGCGGCCCTTGGGCGGCGCCAGCCCCACGTCGTCGCGCAGCTCCTCCGGCGGCACCTCCAGGTTGCCCGCGTACCAGAACACCCACCAGATGAGGCTGAGGAAGATGCCGATGCCGCCCGCGTAGATGAGCAGGTCGGAGAAGAACACGTCGGCGAACACGCCGGCCAGCAGCACCGCCAGCCCCAGCGCGTCGAAGGCCAGCGCCAGCCAGAAGGCGACCACGCAGCGGCCCAGCCCGCCGGGGGCCGCCATGGCGGGGGAGCGGCGGCAGCACCGCCGCCTCGGGCCGCCCGCACCTCAGGGGAAGGCGGGGCGCGGCGGGGGCGGTGCCGCACCTGAGGGGGACGTCCGGGCCACGCCCCCGCTTGCACCTGCGCGGGGACACGCCCCCGGTTGGGGCTCTGGCCACTCCCCAGCGGCCGCCGAGGCGGGAGGGAGGGGGCGAGGGCGAGCTGCCGTCCCCAGGGCGGCCCCCGGGGCCCCGCTCCCACCTCCGGCCGAGGCCCGGCTGCTGCAGCTGGCCTCGCCCCGCCGGCCGTGTCGGCTGCCCCGGGCTCCTCGAGGCGGCTGGCGCAGCTGGCTCTGCTTCCAGACGCCGCTCCGCTCGGTAAGAGAGCGGCAGGAGCGGCTGTCGGCGTTCTGGAGCTGAGGTGTCCCTTGCGCGGGGCGGTGGCTGCCATTTCCCTGTGCAGGTGGGTGTGAGACGGGCGCAGCCGGGCCCGATCACCGCTCCCGCGGAGGCCGTGTCCCCTCAGGCGGGGCCCTGTCCCCTCAGGCGAGGCCCTGTCCCCTCAGGCGGGGCCCTGTCCCCTCAGGCGGGGCCCTGTCCCCTCAGGCGAGGCCGTGTCCCCTCAGGCGGGGCCGGGCCCGTACCCCAGCCCCCGGGCACTGCACTGCGGAGGGGAACGGGCACCGTGTAGGCCTCTGCCCTGCACAGAGGCGGCAGGTGGTAGGCAGGAGAGATTTCCAATACAGTTATAACGTGCACCTGCAAAGTCAGAGACTACTTTAGCTGCGTACCTGAGGAGGTTGGCTTCAAAAGAGTGGCTAGAATGTAACTTCAGGTTAACAAGCCAGAAACTAGTTGTGGATCCAGGATGAAAAATCCAGCAAGTAAAAGAGTTATGTAAAAGGCAGGATACATATTTCACTTCACCCTGGTGTCAGTTAATGACCTGGTACGTGTCTCAATGATCCCAAGTCCCAGATGCAAGAGCTACATTTGGCTGTAGGCTCTCCTGTGTGTTCATTCTAAATAAACGACTAACTCATAGGAAGAATAAAATCCACATCAGTAGTGTTACATCTTATTTAACTGTCAGAATCCTGGATACCCTACCACATAAATTCAACTATACAGAGTATGTATTTCATATATATCTTTTTTTTCCCCCAGTGGGTTAGTCTGTAGCTGTATTGGTCAGAGGCTTTACAGGTCTTACCTAGCTGTATGAACTCCAGCGCTGCAACCACAGAAAAGGCAAGACCAGCTGCTGCAGTCCCAACGCAGGTTGGCTCAGGGTGCTGCAGAATTTCAAGGCAGTGGCTGTTAATATTTTCAGTGTGAAGGATGTTTTTCCACACCTACAGGCTAGCACAGTTCACCGTTAAACACTCATACAGAAGTTACAATCTTAATTTCATAATTTTCTGCACGTTACAAATTAAGAAATATTTTAACATGAATGATCAGATAAGACGACACATTTCCAGAAGGCGAGTTCTGTATCACTCTCTGACTTTGCCGTTACCAAAGTGAAGTAGTATTTTGTAGCCCAGACTAGAAAGTGATAGGATTATTTTTGGACAAGATTGGATCTTTTCATTAGCATGCATCTAACAGGGATCATTGATTCAGACTTGCTTTTTTGGCCAAGATTTGTTTCTTCAGGGTAGAGAACTAGAGGTCACGGGTTACAGAAAGTTGACACTATGGATCAAGCAGAATCTTTTCATATTCTTTAGTGTTTCTTTTACCACGTTTTATTTAGCATCCAGTTACTTTCTGGGTAGCAAATCTATCGATATGGGATGTCCTAAACAGGAGATGGGGTTTTTTGAACTCTGCAAATGAGGCTGGTTACATACTGTTGATTAACCTTGTCTCTTTATGACCTTTTTATTTGGACTTGAGTAAAATACTGTTAATGAAGACTCTTCATCACAAATCTGCCCTGTATTCTCTCTGAGAAGTATGTGAAGTAATCATACAGAAAGGAACAATTCGGTTATTCTGTAAAATTTCAAATATATCTATACACACACATACAACACCTTTCGGTTATGCAGTGTATGTTTTACATGCCTTTATGGGACTGGTTCACTTAGCTGGCACACCCGAATTCATACAGCCTTTGGTGTTTTTCAGATGGAAGAAACGAGTATTGCAACAAGCATGCAAGGATACCCTCAATTGTTCTGGTAGCAGAAATGAGGCTCAAAAGTGAAGGTAATGAGATTCTGCTTCATGCTGTAAAGTATAAATGGTCAAAGCATACAACTATAAAACTGTCCAATTGTCCATGTTTTGGGGGTTTTTGTTTTTTTTTTTTTTTAAATACACAAGTATCCTAAGTAAAAATAGCTTAAAAGAATACATTGTTTGGCTTGTTATCAGGCTGCCAACTTAAATATCTGGAATAAGATTGATAGATGTCATGCTGTTTTCCTTATATTGAACAACTTAAGAAAAAACAGTAGCAGCTATTTCACATTTTAAATCACATGTTAAATAGATTACTGCGCTTGGTATGCATGCTTCTTGCTTCAGCCCTTGGCTGTTCCAATACAAAGCTATGCTTCAGGAAGATGTCACTTCTGCAATATTTCTCAGTGTTTTTCTGCAATAGTCCCCTCCCTGCCCGTTTGACACTTAAAGAATTTGAGTTCTTTTAGTTTGGGCCAAGAAAAGATAAAAGGTAAGAAATAAAGCCAATTAAGATAATGAGTTTATTTGTTCCAGCTCGTCAGTTAGAAGGAAATACAAATGAATCATTACAGGTCTCAGTGAAAAAAGCTCTTAGGATCAGATTTTCTTAAGCAGGTATTTTACTTCATCACTATATTTGTTTAATAAAAAGACACTACTGAATGACTATATAAAATGCGTTACAACAGACAGTGTTCATGCTGACTGTGGCCTGCGCGCTTTCTTGGGTGTTTCCTTTGGCGTTTTTGAAGACTTCTTGGTTGACTGTATTGATTTGCCAGCTTTGGGTGTTGCGAAAGATTTTGCTTCAGGCTTTTTGGGAGTCTTTTTCATCTCTTTTTCTTTTATTGCTTCCTTTGGCATACTGAGCTGCTTGGCTTTTTTCTGTTTTGCTGATGTCTGCAAGCCTGCACGCTCTTCTGTAACTCTGTGTTTTGGTTCTGGAGTCTCCAGAGTGAGAGGTTGCTTCTTTCTCTTACCAAGGGGTGTTTTAGTTTTCCTGCCCAGCTTGTCACCTTTTTCTGGACTTGGTTCTGTTTTCTGTATTTAAGACACACACAAAAAATTACCTTTCCACTTAAGGAACATCTTTACTGTTTTTCAAGAAGCATCAATGGAAGCCATTATAAATGACACATGCTTTCTATCAATTGAACTGTGCCCTAGCCCAAAACTTCAGTCTGGAAACGGAGGATTAAACACAGAACTAAATCATAAAAAGATAACAAAATAGCAAGAAAGTAAATAGATTTAAGAGATGCAAGGATCCTCTTGGCCAGGCAAGTCACTGACCTCTGCTGGCAGAGCCTTAGACCACAGTCCTCTTCTCGCCGCATTTCCAGGCGTAACAGATTGAACAGAGATCAGCTCCATTTGAGGTCCAGCTGTACGCACTCAACTGCACTCCTACCTGCGCACTAGGCCGAGCATTCCCTAGAGCTCATCCCAAGTGGCCCTCAAGAGAGAAGGCTGCTCTCAGCAGCAGAGTGCACAGAAGAGCAGCTTGAAGCAAGCAGTATGAATTTTTTTGGTGGGCCTGCACATAACCATAGTTTTAGTTTGGGCATCCCTGAAGAGGTCCATCATTAGAGTTTAAGGGTATGCTCCAATCATGAATGCAGCATAACAATAACACTTAAATTTATGACTTAGTTTTATTCATCCAAATATCGTTCCTAGATATTTGTTAAACAATGAGTATTATCAGTCTGATTGTTTTGCAGACATGTTAATGACATGATCCGCATCATCTCCAATAGTGGCAACAAGAAGTCTGTACAGTGTTTCACGCAAGCTGCTAGCTCTCAATTTATATTACATGACTGTTAATGCTGCATATTACTATCCTAGAGAATGTTATTTTCGTTTTCCTCAGGTTTTGTACTCCAGACAGAGATACATTAAAATACATTAACATTTAATTTTACAAGACATTTTGAATTAAAAAAAATATGATTTACTTAAGTATTAAGCTGTTTCTCGATCATTTACCCTTTCTTCTGACTTCAGGCTTGTTATTCGACCTAGACAAAATTGCTGCTATTCAGAAAAATACATAGAAGGACAATAACCACTGGCTTTACAAAAAAACATCGGCCCAAGGCACCCCCCCCACTCAACTCTTGCTTTCATATTTGCAAAAAAATCCAGTTCACTTGAAGTGAACACACACTGTTCCCTAACGAGCAATGAACAATTTAAACAGTTCAAAATCTTTAGTTTTAACTAAAATGTGAGTTTCTCAATATTATTATACAATTACCTTCAGCTCCTCTAAGCTGGTTGTTTGCAGAGGCACCAGTTGTGGAATTTCTTCATCATCATCACCTGGTTCTTGGACTACTACATTTTCTTTTATCGCAAGCTCCTTGGTAGCAGCACCAGCATTAGTTTCAGTTGTCAAGGTGACTTGACTTGAATTCAGTTTTTTAGCTGCCTTCTTCGTTTTTTTGTTCTTTCCCTTCTAGAATTAATTGGAAGTACATCTCAGACAAATCCCCATAACATTTCTAAATGTATAATGGTTGTTTTAATATGGTTAAAAATAAGATGTTCTAGCAACATTAATTTAAATATTGTTGTTTAATGGACCTAGAGCGGTCTACCATATGTAAAATATGAAAGAATGCATTACTTTCAGATGTTTATTATAAATAGCTCATAAATAAACAAACTAAAGTAGGTGAGCCCCCCCCCATACATACAAATGTATAAGCTTGTGAATTATTCAATGCCACTGACTAGCCAACAAGTAATGGATGCGTAATCTGAATCCATGTTAACAAGTTAGTGAGTATTTTCAGAAGGCAGATATGAATAAACAATACAAGCAGAAGTTCTAAGAACCAATCTCAGCTCCCTGCAGTTTATGGCTAAAAACATTTGCCGTACTGATTTCCAGTTTGCTTTACAACCTATCAAGGAGTTTCCATGATTTCCTTAGGATTACTGAGTATTCGAAGCACTCAAGAGTCAGAAGCACCCAATAACCTATTTCTAGCCATCAACGCCTGGCAGCGACTGCTAAAACATTTAAACCCAACAAACCAGACACTATACTGCATAAAAGGAAGCCAAAGAACTTCTTGTTCCTATTTGGTTTTATGGAAAGTTTGAAGAATTTTTTTTTTTACCTTTACTTCCTTTTTTTTGACAGATGGCTGTCTGTCAAGCTCATCCAAGTTGGAGATATTTGCAGTAAAAATTGGAAGTGCAACTGATTTCAGTGTTTTGAGGTGAAGAATTTTTACATTTTTCCAATTCTGCAACAACAGAACCAGTATATTATGTAAAAATAAGAAGGCTGAATTAGGAGCTGACTTGGCTTTGATGCAGTGAATCAGCAGTACCTTTGGTAACTTCTTAGCAATCACATCAGCTGCTGCAATGACGTTATCTAGTATCTCATCAGCTTTCATTCCAGTGTGACCTATGCGCGCGGTACTGAAAGAAGCGAAGAGAAGTATTTGTAGGTGGGCAAATAAACATACTTCCAGTTACTTGTCCTTAGGCATACCCCAAAATTGAAATGCCCACTCATCTTCAATTGCCGTAACTTTCATAAAGGATGGCTGGCTACTGCAGAAGTCTTTTGTAGTAACGGTCAGAACAGACTCACCCGTATTAACCTTCCTGTACTGGAACACGCAACTGCTGCCTTCTGTTGCTAAGCACATTACCAATTTAGATCCTTTTAGACGCATCATGAAAAAAAGTTGTACAAGAATAGAATATTTTAGAAGTAGTTTTTATCTAATTTAACAGTAATATTTTTCTAAGATTGTACATGCTGTTTGACAGCCACAGTTGCCTAGAAATTCCTTGCATATGAGGAAAAAGAGACAAAAAGCAAAGCTTTACAGTAAAGCTTGTTAGTAAGTAGAACTACCGATTTATTTATACAGGTTCAAAATGGCCCCTAACTGGAATGGTGACCTTTAACCTCTTTTATTCACATATTAATGGAATAAAAATAACTCAAAATTGCAACAGTTAAGGTACAGCCGTCCTTCAAGTGAAGTATTAATCTACTCATACTTACTAACAGCACCCTTTGTTGGTAACTGGGAGGGTAGTCCCCTGGATATGTTTTTGTAGCTCCTTAGCAAGATTTTTGGCTTTCAGGTTTACAGATAAAGGTGCCCTAAAAAAGAAAGAGGGGAAATTTAAAAAACCCAACCCAACCAAGCCCAACCCAACCTCCCAAAACTTTACTAAGGAGAATCTCATCTTTAAAAAAGATAATGCAATGGAAATACAGAATTTAAAGACTTACTTTTTCCTTTCATAAAAGTGTTTTCCTAGATGTGAGGGCAACAGCCTTCTAATTCGGTCATCAGACAGAAAGAGATCAAATCTGTTCAGGAGGCGGCGCTTTGCTTCAAATAGTTTATACTCCTTTTTGAGAGTTTTGTATGAGATGATCTGCAGTGCAAGTAACAGTTTAGTCTCCCCGCTGAAAACAGCCTAGAATACTTCTTAGAACTGCACAGAATTAACTTGCATAACCGATAGTCTGTCATTACTGCAGAATGCCAACGACAATCAATGGAAGAGGAGACAGAACTTTTCCATTTAAGAATCAAACAATATGGATCTCTTGCACAGTAACTGCTAATCACCAAACGGAACTTGAGTACACAGTAACATCTGAATCAAGGTTAAATACAAGGATAAAATTATTTTCTAGTTTTATTGCTAGTAGCGTAAACAATCCAATCCAGCTGCAAAGAACTCAAATATTCTTTTACCTTGTGAGTTTTTCCAGTTGCTTACTCAAACTAAATATTAAGCATTCATCTAGCAATTACATCTGGTTGCTAAAGAGCCTGCTCAAATTGAAGAAGTTACTCTGAGTAAATTTTGAAGTTTAGAAAAACTACAGTTTGAACAGTCAGAAAAACTAGAGATCATTAACTCAGAACCACTGAGATTAGACTATTAAACAGTGGAAAATAGCAACTACTTCCCTTTTCACTGGCATCAGAGGAAAGAAACGACAGTACTGTACTGTACCATCACATCTCTCTTACCTGGCTAACACTTCTGATCCCATTCTGCATTAGAAGTTTCCTGTACAGATTTTCCGTCTGTTCCGCTGATAAATTTGGTTCATCCTTTGTGAAGAGGCAAACCTCAGCCGTTTCTGGTCGGATGCCGTGGGGCAGTGGTCTGCAACAAGAAGATGAGATGGACAGCCTGAGAGAAGGAAGTTTCTTCCAGAACTAGGGCTACTCTCAGATCATTACCTCGTAACGAGTACTCCGGGGAAGCTGCCCATCTAGATTCTGCTCGTTCTTAACTACTAAGCGCCCTCAGTGGAACCTACGCTTGCTAACGCGCACAGAACGGCGAAGGTTAAACAATCGTCTGCCATGGCTCCAGTGGGCTGCGTCCATCCGTCCTGCCGGGAGCCGTTACCGCACAGGTCCCGGGGGAGCGGGAGGGGGCTCACCGCCACCATCCACCGCCACCATCCACCGCCACCATCCACGCTCCTCTCTCTACGCCACGGCCGCGCCCAGTCAACGGCCACGTCTCTGTGGCCCCGGGGCCCCGGTAAATAGACGTACGCCTCCTCAGTACAGCACAGCCGCAGTTTAAGAGAACACCTGCGGCCCGCACTCGGGGATCACGAGAACGAGGAGGGGGATCCTCCTAACGATCTGGAGGGGCGCCAGGACAAGCGGAGGTTCACTCCCCGTCCTGAGCCCCAGGGCTGGAAGGCGCACGCCTTGCAACCCCCGCACCCACCGCGGGCGGGGCGGAGCCGAGCCGCCGCTGACACGGGGCCGCGGCGGAGAGCGGCGGTCCGACGGGCGGCCTCGGCTCCCGGCACGGGGGCTTCTCCGAGCCAAGGGACGCGAGCAGGCGGCGCGGCCGGGGCCCGGTTCCTTACATCCTGACGACCTGCGCCGCCCGCGGGACCTTCCACACCGTCACCAGCAGGTGGACGCTCTCGCTCTCGTTCAGGAGCAGCGCGTCGCCCCTGGCCTTGCTTCTGGCGAAAGCCTGGAGCGCCCCCACCGCCTTCTTCACCTGCAACGGCAACGGCCGCAGTTAGAGCCGACCCGAACCCGGCCCGGCCCGGCCCGGCCCCGCTCCCGCCCCGCGGTACCTGCGCGCGGTCCAGTCGCTGCGGCTCCATGGCTCCGCCGGCACCACGTGCAGCCGCCGCGCCTGCGCAGACGCCGCCTTCCGGGGCACGGCGGGTGCTGGCGGGGCGGGGCGGGGCCGGGGGGCGGGGCGGGGCTTCCGGCCCTTCCGCCCCGCCCCTCGCGCTCCACCCCGGGGTGTGGCGTCCCGCGCGGCGCGTGGGGGGCGTGGCTCGGAGCGGCGCGTGAGGCGGCCGTGCGCGCGGTGCTGCCCTCAGGGCCGGTGGGGGCGCGCGAGGCGCTGGTGCTCCCCGGGGCCTTGTTCGGTGGTTTCCCGGGGAGCGTGACCCCTCTGTGGCTCCCGGACCCGTCGCTCGGCGTTTCCCGAAGGCGGGGGAACGTCTGGTTCTCCCCAGTCACGGGGGCCCTCCCTCAGGGATGGCAGCGCCTCGCCCGGAGCTCGGCCGGCTCTCAGCGCCCTTCGGTCGGCCCGGCTGGACCCACCGTCGCTTGTCCCCCTCAGCAGCCATCCCGCGTGTCCTTCTTTGGCCTTTTGCTACCACTGTAGCAGCAGAAGCTCTTCTCGTTGCCCTTGACATCCTGGCCCGATTCAACTGTAGCTGAGCTTTTGTTCTCCTAAGACAGTCCCCACGCGCCTGAGCAATGTTGGTAGGTTCCTGCTTTGCGGCCTGTCACGGATTTTACCTCCCGTATTGCTGCTGTTTTGCGCTGGGGTGCTGTTGTAAGTTCCCTGTTTAGCCAAGCCAGTCTCCTGATACTCGTTTTCCTGGGTATCGGGGGGGACACTGTTTTTATGACTGGAGGAGGTTGTCCTTAAAGACCGGCTGCAGCTTTCCTGAGCTCCTTGGCCCTTCAGAACTGCCTCCCACGGGGTCCTGCCTACCGGAGCCCTGCCCAAACCAAAGCCTCTCTCCTGAAGGCCAGGGGCTGCGCTTCGCTACTCATCTTCCTCGCATGCCTCTCAGCATCTTGAACTCCACTATTTCTGGCTCACTGCAGTCGAGGCTACCACCGATCATCACGTGCCAACCCATTTCTTCCTTCTCTGTGAACAGCAAAGGCAGAGCTGCTGCGTCTCCGTTTCAGTTTAGAACTGCATTGACTGACTCCGCGGAAGTAGCTCCATTGTGGGGTACTTATTCCATCCAGTTCCCCGCTGGGTAAGTGCATTGTTTTGAGATCTAGTCCAGCCTGGAACTATTCTGGGCTCGTTCTCACGGTGCTGTGTGCGCCCTGGCAGCTTTGGGCTGTCTGCATCTGTCACCCAGGTGAGCTGCTACCTGAGTAATGCAGCTCTACGTAACCAGGGGCTAAAGACACGTGAAAGGAGGAGTCTTGGTCGCTCGGTCTTCTCTAGATTTTTTTCCCTGCTCTTTGGCTTTCTAGTCATGGCTTTATTCCTTCTCATCACATGTCTCCTGACAAAATTTGTTGCTCTGTCAGTGTGCCAGTACAAAGAGAAAGGAGTTAGAATACCCTAGTCTGCTGACAAGCTGCTTTACGTAATGATTTATGTTTTCATTCTGCCGGTAGCGTTCATGGAGCAACAGTGGAATAGTTGCTGGATCGAGACTTCCCCAGACTTAGGAAAGAGCTACATGGTCATATACTGGTATTAGTGGGTGAAAAAAAATCCTGGAAAATGGAAGTTTAATTTTCTGTTGTGTGATTTGTACAAATGAACGAAATAAATGAAACTGAGAAAAAGAAAAGCTATCCTTTGTTGCCATGTAGCCGTATGAGCATTGGTTAGAGAAATTACTGAAAGGCTGCCAGCACGCGGAGTAGCCAAGTAGGGCAGACTCATTAAAATCTTTCCAGCACTGGTAGCACTTATGCATATGATACTAGCTGTGGTGCTTCATAATCTGATAATTGTATTAGCCTTGCTCCTATCTCTGCATAGGCTTTTGCATATTTTAGAACAGCCATGTTTTAATAAAGCATCAACATATCAGTGTGATGTGTTAAAACATAAGTCAGATGACTGAGACATCTCTGAAAGTATGCCAGGCTAGTCTTGTACGATGGGATTGAGCAGTCTGTGTGAAGCCTGACTGTACTGGGTCAGCATAGCATTAATAGGATAAAACTGAAGGGACGATTATTAGCGACTCAAATTCACGTTTTTCACATATCAGTCTCGTCCAAGTACATTTTTTTTCTGCACATTGTGAGTGTGACATGACTAAATTTTACTGGATGCGGTTTAGCTGACTTAGTGTGATCGTTTTCTCTTGAAAAGAGAAATAGCCAATAGAGCCATCTTGGAAAAATAAGTTAACCTCTGGATAAGAAATATTTCAGCTTAATACAGCATACAATTAATCTATAAAGATTGTGTGCTTTTAACTTAGTGACTTCTTCACAAAATAATGGTTACTCTTAGAAGGGAAATTAGGTTTGTTACTTTCATCGGTGTTACTGCTGAACTCTAAGCATTCTACTGTGGCCCTCAATTTAACTTTTCCGATAGGGAAGTACGTCTTTTTCCCTAAGCCATTTGTCACACTTATTTAAATGCTAAGATTTAAAATGACATAATTGCAAGCCATTCTACCTCATTACTTATTTAAGAGGATGTTTCTATATATCCTAATTTTATACTTTCTCCTAGCAGAAGCGATGTACAAGCAGCAATTGTTTCTGCTGTAAGCAGGACTTTGAGGTTTAAGATTACTCCCTTAGTGTGCATCCCGAAATTTCCAGCAGCAGGCTTTGTTCCCCCAGGTGATCGGCTGCCAGCTGTCCACATAAGTGTCCTCCTTGCAACAAACCGAGCACAAAGAGCGTGCAGAAGTTAACCAGGAGTCCCTTAACAAGAGAGATCTCAGCAGAGAATCTGCCCGCTAGATCTGGAGTTCAAGCACTAGTTTTCTTTGGACTGTGCTCCTTTGCCATCCTACGGTAAGCCTGTAGTAATCTAATGACCCACCAGGCAGACGGATGCCCGCAGTGCAAGTCACTCGCTCAGTGGACGCCACTTAGAACAGAGGTGTCTGTCTGGGACACAACGGCACAGGTTCCTCTTCTAACCCTCTGCCCATCAGCAGTTCTACAGGCTTAATGGGTGAGAGGAACCCAGCCCCAGGGACCCGTTTTCATCCAACACTTTGTCTGTCTGGCTCGTATGACTCTTGTTCAGAACTACGTGGACTTCTTTAGGTGTGCGTAACTGAGGGGAGATGTAGAAAAATCCAGTTGTGTTGGAAGTGGAGACTTTTTGGGAAGGAAAGCCAATGAAAAGATATGTATTATTACAAGTTATATATACACACACTAGATTTTGGGTTTGTTAGCATAAATTTCCATTTTATATTAAGACTAGACTCCTTTCCGGAATTTCTTCAGAGGAAAAGAAATATTTTGACAGGTTTATAGTGCATCAAAATAAACACAAGGAAAGAAACAGGTTCACAATATAAAATCTTCAGTAGTAACTCCAGTTTTGTTGGTATATTTTCCTT
Source organism: Balearica regulorum gibbericeps (assembly GCF_011004875.1). Taxonomy (NCBI): domain Eukaryota; kingdom Metazoa; phylum Chordata; class Aves; order Gruiformes; family Gruidae; genus Balearica; species Balearica regulorum. The sequence goes on from NC_046198.1 coordinate 18,052,260, forward strand.
TACTAAATCCTCTATAGGGTATACAAAACCAGCAGAATTAGTAAGAGCCTTTAAGTATCAGTTCAGGAGGAAAACAGTCTTGGCTGGAATACATTTCATCTGCTTTAACATCATCATTTAAAGAGGCTGCGTTAAGAACCGAAAAGTCAGAGTAATGCAGAATCAAATACCTGGGACATTGAAACAATCTTCTTTTTCTGAGGGAATCTTCGGTCATAAACAATTACAAAACCACATTTCTCATAATGAACAGGTCTTAATGTGTGGACTGGTGCCATAAGTAATCTGAACCAGAGGTTCTTCACTGAGCAATTTTCACTGCGCTTTTATGCCACTGAAAAAAAAATCTGTAGGGGGCATAAAAGTCACGACCAGCAAATATCCCCATGGATAAACTTCCTTAGCGCAGCCACAGTTCTTACAACACTGTTACACCATCAGCAACAGCCAGCTGTTCAGGAGCACAATTCACTGCCAGTGAGCCTCTCGGGAACCGGGGCCACGCTGCCAATTGTCTGCAAAGGTGACGGAGGCAGTGGGGCCGGTAGCAGCAGGGGCCGGTGGCGACGGTGGGCAGCTGATCGGCGTGCCCGGTCCTCCCGTGCACATGCCTCGCTTCTAACTCGCAGGAACAAGTCATTATTTTTCTGTTGCAAAGTAATTAGTACTGCTGCACATTCAGATTGAGTTTTTTACATTTAATTATAATTTCATGTAGCAAGACTTTCAGTTCAAAGACATACAAGGTCTTAATTTATAGAATTATAACGTATGTTTTTATAAGTTACGCCATGACTACACACTTAAGCCATATCTACACTACAAACTTTGGCCAATGACGAGGGCACACAGATGTGATCCTCATCGTACCACGCTGCACATACCGTCAATACCGAGGGGACCCCCCAAATCCCACCTTTCCGCAGAAACATGCTGACAGCGACGGCCGCACCAGGACCAGGATGACTCCGCCAGCATCGCACACGAGTTACCCTGGTCACACTAGCAGCGCTCCCACAGCTCCCAGAGCTTCAATCCAACTTTAGTTCCTTTTTTTCCCCCTTCAACTGTTGTAGTCACACAGTTCCTTTCTTTCACCTTCAAAGCAGCATGTTTTCACAAAAGGAAGTATTCAAAATGGTCATTTCAAAAAGTTTATTACATCAGTGAATCAGCAAATAGTATTTATTTCAAACAAAGCCACGTTATCTTTTTTTCCTTCCTTCATCTAGTGTGGTGGGTTGACCCTGGCTGAGGGCCAGGTGCCCACCAGAGCCGCTCTATCACTCCCCTCTTTCATTAGACAGGGGAGAAAAGGTAAAACTTACGGGTCGAGATAAGGACAGGGAGAGATCATTCTCTAATTATCATCACGAGCAAACCAGACCGAACTTAGAGAGGAAATTCATCTTATTTATTACTAAGCAAAACAGAGCAGAGGAATGAGAAATAAAACCAAAATCTTAAAACACCTCCCCCCACCCCTCCCATCTTCCCGGGCTCAACTTCACTCCCGGCTTCAACCTCCGCCCCCCCCAGCGGCACAGGGGGACGGGGAGTGGGGGTTACGGTCAGTTCCTCACGCGGTGTTTCTGCCGCTTCTTCATCCTCAGGGGGAGGACTCATTGTTCCCCTGCTCCAGCGTGGGGTCCCTCTCACGGGAGACAGTCCTTCACGGCCTTCTCCAACGTGAGTCTCCTCCACGGGGTGCAGACCTTCAGGAGCAAACTGCTCCAGCGTGGGTCCCCCACGGGGTCACAAGTCCTGTCAGCAAACCTGCTCTGGCGTGGGCTCCTCTCTCCACGGATCCACAGGTCCTGCCAGGAGCTTGCTCCAGCGCGGGCTTCCCACGGGGCCACAGCCTCCTTCAGGTGTCTCCACCTGCTCCGGCGTGGGGTCCTCCACGGGCTGCAGGTGGAATCTCTACACCCCCTCATCCTCCCTCCATGGGCTGCAGGGGGACAGCCTGCTTCACCATGGTCTTCACCACGGGCTGCAGGGGAATCTTGCTCCGGCGCCTGGAGCACCTCCTCCCCCTCCTTCTTCACTGACCTTGGTGTCTGCAGATGTTCTTACATCTTCTCCCTCCTCTCTCTGGCTGCAAAAGCACTCTCTAACTGTTTTTGTCTTTCTTAAATATGTTATCACAGAGGCGCTGATTGGCTTGGCCTTGGCCAGCGGCGGGTCCGTCTTGGAGCCGGCTGGCATTGGCTCTATCAGACACAGGGGTAGCTTCTAGCAGCTTCTCACAGAAGCCACCCCTGTAGCCCCCCCGCTACCAAAACCTTGCCACGCAAAACCAACACATTCCACCCCTCGCCTCTGTGAATCACATATTTAAGAATTACCATTAAAATATACATTCAACACAAAACTTCACAAACACTAATCACATCAACAAAGAAAAAGAAATAAACAAAAAAAAAAAAAAAAAAAAAAGAATTCCCCAAACCAACATCAAAACAACACTATCACAACACCAAACAAGAGTGGACAATCTACACACAAAATCTACCTCTAATCCCTTCACCACTGTATCACTCTCAAGTTACGTTCAGTCAATGTTTTGCCCGTTACCTCTTCCCATTACTATCCTTATCTCGATTTTCTCGTGCCCCACGTTGGGCGCCAAAAAAGACTGTGGTGGGTTGACCCTGGCTGAGGGCCAGGTGCCCACCAGAGCCGCTCTATCACTCCCCTCTTTCATTAGACAGGGGAGAAAAGGTAAAACTTACGGGTCGAGATAAGGACAGGGAGAGATCATTCTCTAATTATCATCACGAGCAAACCAGACCGAACTTAGAGAGGAAATTCATCTTATTTATTACTAAGCAAAACAGAGCAGAGGAATGAGAAATAAAACCAAAATCTTAAAACACCTCCCCCCACCCCTCCCATCTTCCCGGGCTCAACTTCACTCCCGGCTTCAACCTCCGCCCCCCCCAGCGGCACAGGGGGACGGGGAGTGGGGGTTACGGTCAGTTCCTCACGCGGTGTTTCTGCCGCTTCTTCATCCTCAGGGGGAGGACTCATTGTTCCCCTGCTCCAGCGTGGGGTCCCTCTCACGGGAGACAGTCCTTCACGGCCTTCTCCAACGTGAGTCTCCTCCACGGGGTGCAGACCTTCAGGAGCAAACTGCTCCAGCGTGGGTCCCCCACGGGGTCACAAGTCCTGTCAGCAAACCTGCTCTGGCGTGGGCTCCTCTCTCCACGGATCCACAGGTCCTGCCAGGAGCTTGCTCCAGCGCGGGCTTCCCACGGGGCCACAGCCTCCTTCAGGTGTCTCCACCTGCTCCGGCGTGGGGTCCTCCACGGGCTGCAGGTGGAATCTCTACACCCCCTCATCCTCCCTCCATGGGCTGCAGGGGGACAGCCTGCTTCACCATGGTCTTCACCACGGGCTGCAGGGGAATCTTGCTCCGGCGCCTGGAGCACCTCCTCCCCCTCCTTCTTCACTGACCTTGGTGTCTGCAGATGTTCTTACATCTTCTCCCTCCTCTCTCTGGCTGCAAAAGCACTCTCTAACTGTTTTTGTCTTTCTTAAATATGTTATCACAGAGGCGCTGATTGGCTTGGCCTTGGCCAGCGGCGGGTCCGTCTTGGAGCCGGCTGGCATTGGCTCTATCAGACACAGGGGTAGCTTCTAGCAGCTTCTCACAGAAGCCACCCCTGTAGCCCCCCCGCTACCAAAACCTTGCCACGCAAAACCAACACATCTAGATTTAGCTGTACTCAATAGCAGTAAAAATGGGACTATAAAATGTAGAACGGAGATGAAATGAAAGCACTGAGATGCAATCTGAGGACTATTCAAATAGAATGTACTTGCAGCTTTTCTACCCAAAGTGGAGCCAATTTGGGTAGATTTATGCCTTACATTTTCCTATCAGTATGTTTGCTCCAGAATGCAAGGATTTTATACCCAAATAAAAACCTCTTACAGGTTAGCAATATCCTTAATTGTATCATTAATGAATTCAAAATGATTTAGCCTCCCTTTACAGACAAGGCAACGTTAACTGCATTTACGGAAATGGTAATCAAGCGAGTAACAGAAGTGCTAAGAGCCTCTCTCCTGGTACTTCAACCCATCAGATGAGGTTGCAGTTTAATATTAAATGCTCAGTCCAGCCTCAAAGTAATGAGGTTATAGAATCCCTCATTAAGTTTGTTCAAAAGTGGAAAAGCGCTACTGGAGCATCACATAGTCTTGAGATATGTGTCAACACATTAAAAAAAAGGTTTTAAAAGTTCTAACAATTTTGGAATCTAACTGTAAGTATCCCCCAGTTAACAGCCTTGGCAAATTTCAAAGCCACGAGCTTACTTCAAGAAAGCAGCCAGCTATGTGGAAATCTTAAGTCAATCCAGAATATGAACAAGACAGTAAGTTTCCCTCGGCTTTTCATTTCATTAGTTTAAGATCCAAGGAACCATGGGTTTTGTTCACTTGGCAGGGAAAAACCCGTTACTTTTAAACTCTGATTTACCAAGAAAATAAAAGCCCAGAGATTTGCAGACATAATAAAATTTATTTAAATTCCATGCATTACGGTAGCTACAAGTGTAGTCATATGAAACTGAAGGACAATAACTTCTTCTGTCCATACAATGTAGCCGTAAGTGAAATGAATGGGAGTTCCACAGTTACAAAGAAACAAACAAACCCAAAAAAACCCAAAAAGGGAAATCTGTTTCAGTTTTGAGTTATCTGTGAACGCAGACACAGTCACTAGACTGTAAACCCTCGGGGAGGAGATGGGCCTGCCACAACTGCACAGCTCAGTGTTTAGTTGGAGACGTCCTGAAGCAGCTCTGGAGATACCTTTCAACAGCTCTACCAGTGTTCTGGGAAATGAAAGAAATCCATTCGCCTTCAGCCTAACTGTTAGGGTCAGGAGAGCGGCTGTAGACAGTCCATTTTCAAAGTGCAGCTACATCAGGTGTCATTACGCAGCTCGTTCAGGCTGTACTGAGTAAGCTTTGGTTGGAACCAGCTTTGCTTTACTTTCTCACAAAAACCTCGCTGGTCCTCGGAAGCTTACATTGCTTTTTGATATGCAAAAATTTACAGACTGTGCTTGATTCTGACCCTCCCACATTTCAGTATGTGCAAACTTATAGGGACTCAAATAGTCTCTCTGCCTCTCAGTTCAGACTGGTCTTTAAACCAGCAAGGATTATCCAGCCCTCCAAATTAAAGACAGGGTGAACTGAGTAACTTACATAACTGGCACTTTTTAATTGGCCCAGTTCTCCCACAAAATGCAGCTCTTATAAATACTAATAGGCACTATTGCCACAAATTCTCTTGTTTTTGCAAGTTTCACTGATTTACTGGTCGTTAGCGTTTTCTGCAGTCAGGAATTTAATAACGCTGAATTTTTATAAAGACACAACAAGTAGTTCTAGCCTTCAAAATTGATGTACTGTGTCTAGTAATGATGTTAAGTCAACCTAAATTTGCTGATGATATTAACAAATGTAAAGCTAATGAAGGTGCCACATTTGCACAAATGTTTTTTAATTTTAAGAACGCATTCAACAAAGGGAAGGGGCAAACCTAATTCTTTTAATACAAACTTGGTTGAGTGCCCAATTGCCTCATTCAAAACTGTGTGTGTGGGGAGGCTGAGGAGTTTAGAAAAGTCCGAGTAACCACACATCCAGGTTACTGGAGAGTTAAAAAGCTAATGCAACTGTGTTACATCCGGATAAAAAACATTATTCAAAAGCAATTCAAATACCGAAAAAGATTTCAAATTGAATAGTTTATTAACATGGTAGTCGTCTTTGTAACATGTGCACACACACTCGCACACTCTGAATGATCTGCCTGGAAAAAAGATGTCTTAATATATATGCAGGGGGAAATTAAACATTAAAAATCCTTTAGATTTTCATAATTATAGGCAATTATGTCCACATCACTTACAAAGCTATTGCCGAATCTTTCCAAGGAAGCAGAATTTGGGAGAAAGAAAAAATTCTTTTTGGGAAAATTCAACAGTGGCATAGCAGAGCTCTCAATATGAGAAAGCTGACATAATGTGGACCTTTGCTGTGAAATTTGTCTTTGCAAAATATGGGGAGAAGTTTATCAATGGGCAGAAAATAAGAAGGCGGTGTGAAGTAGGCTTTTGCAGAGTCGATTTTCCTCACAGTATTGTGCGGGGGTCATTGAGAAAAATGCTTAGTCCTTCTCTGGAACCAGTTTCAGAACTTTTCCAATTGCAATGGTCTTACCTAAACCAAGGAGACAAACAGGAGAGTTACAGATACCGTGAAAAGAACGTGCGGGTCTCTAAGAGCATGAAAACTTCCCCCAAAAATACAGGCCATCCAGAGTATTAGCCATAACACAGAGAATAAACTGCTGTATTGTAGAATGAAAGCACCAGTGTGATTTAAAAGCACAATAAAATCTTAAATATAGTAAAACTGCTGTTCTCACAGCAAAGAATGCAACGTGGGTTCTGGAAAGCCTGCTCCACAGTCGTCTAAGGAGGAGGCAAGGCAGAATCGATCCACCAGAACTGTTTACTGCTTTTGAAGATGATTTATTTTAAACACGCCCCACAAGTCTACGCGTTTCACCAAGGTGAACGGGAGCTAAAGCCCAACATACAACCCCCCGATCTTTTCTAACTTTAGATGGAGACCCCATGGTGGTATGGCATCCATACCGTAGGTGGACATTCCAGGATGCATTAAGAAAACAGTGCTGGTAGTTTTTTTAAATTAAACCTTTTGTTTCACAGTGCATGTTCCTGTACATTACTCCTCTAAAATAAACCACACTGTTACTAGCAAGAACTCTGCACAGTGACTACAATTTGCTTAGATTTCCTGTTCTGTTGTTACCCAGACAGCGATTTCCACTAGACACCAGCGTTTCAATAGCTCACTGCCGCACACCGTCTCCTATTCCAAATACCCTGTTTTGCAGCCATTAGTAACTGTTGACCAAGCGGCCTTACCCTCATCTCTTAAGGTAAAGCGACCCATCTGAGGGAAATCTTTGAACGTCTCAAGGCAGATAGTTCCTGCTGTCCTTAAACGGGCAATGCATACTTGATCTTGTTTCACAAAGCGGGGCCGTGTCTTACTCTTTTCTCCTGTTTTTTTGTCTACCAAGCAGATTAAGGCCTGTATAAGAAAACATTAATAGCTGTGAGTGCTAAAATAACGGTTATTTTTTCTTTACGAACAAAACTGAAGTGGTCTAAGAAATAAAATACTTTGAAATAAGAACTCCACCTTCTAAGACTTGCTGCGTAGCAGTCAGTCACGACTTACCACACTTTCAGCAGGCCTATGCTAACCGTTACAGCCCGGACCAGAGGTCCCATGCCCCGCTGGAACTTCGTTGCATCAGTGGCTCTACAGATGTACGGCATGACAGAACTCAGGATTGTCTCTATTCACATCACGACTCAAACGGACACTTACTGTTATCTCAACTTCTTCGATACAGGTGTGGATGTGCAGCACAGCATTATAACCTGGGCAGATAATGGATTTGTGCTCAATTATCACTATCTGTAAAACAATAAAAAAAATCAGTGTGTTTTTCCTCATTTCAATTATAAGAGAGCAGAGAATAACCAAATACAACTACACATTTTAGAGTTCTGAACAATGCACACACATTTTTGTGAAAGAAACAGAATTTAAGCTACTAAGTTGTTTATAATATGAAGTATAAAACTGAAGAATTGGCTTGACAATCTTGCTTTCACGATTATAAGTGTCTAGAACTTCATGAGAAGTTAATACTCAAATATTTTTAAAATGCAAATTAATGATCTCAGAGTGTTAGGTGTATGTGTTACTGTCAGTTTAGAGATACGATGGTGAATAAGCAATCTGAACTGAAAATTCAAACTACTGCAGTTAGATTTGGTGAAAGACAAGCAAAATATTTGAATGCTTTTTACTCATCTGTACAGCAATTAAAAGCTAGTTACTCTACCTGGGCATCAAATGTGCGTCCAGAATGACACAGGTTGTTGGGATCACAGAGAATGAATCCTGGAAGGATCTCTTCCTCCTCAATTCCCTTCAGTCTGATCTTCAGATTTTCACCTGGGGCTACTGAATCAGTTTCTACATCGTCAGAAAGGATTCCAAGAACTTCCACATTGTGCTTAAAGAAAGCAAAAAGGCAGTTTTCTATTGTGACTATTTTAGTCTGGTACAAAATCATTTTAATACAACAGGATTTCAATAAACAGTTACAGTTTAAATTCATTATATCCTGTTCTGAATGCTGAGGAAGTAAGCTACACACAACCCCCAGAACCATCACCCATGTAAAACATGAAAGCTTAGTTGTCTTCAGCTGAGCCATAGAAAATTCTCTGATTTCAAGTAATAAGTATCTGTGAGAACCATGTAGGTTCTTTTTTAGGGTAGTAACATGTTTTTAATATCTAAGCCTTACCATACCTTGTTTGGCATCATCACGAGCTGTTGTCCTTTGCAAATAGAGCCTGACTCCAGCTTCCCCAGGACCACAGTGCCCATATCCTTCACAAAAAGAAACCGTTACATGACAACTGAAAACAGTTTTCTAAAAAGCCTGCTCTATTTATGATTTAACTTCAAGTACGATCACTTAACTCAATGAAGTTATTTAGCACTGCTATACTTAATGGTTTAGAAATTGTTCTCATGAAAGATTACAGATTTTAAGTCTTATATAATGCCAAAATTATTTACTTCCCCTCCCCGCTTCTATTCTGCGGCTAGAAATGTAGACATAGCCAAGGAAAAAAAAAAAAGATACCCTCTAAACCCACAGTAAATAGCCCACTTACTGCTTTCTGAAAACAGCCCATTTATACTTTCAATCCTATTATTTTAATTTGTACCTTATATTTATCCACAATTGGCAGCCTGATTGGTCCGTCAACTGAACGGTTGAAGTTTGGCAAATTATCCAGGTATGGAATAAATGGTAATCCACTAAAAGAGCAGAAAGCGTTTGTTTCAATTTTGTGAGCACCCTTCTATTTAAAAATCATTCCGAATGGATAACTGCAATCCAACAAAAGGAATGACTTCCATTCTGTCCTCGTTAAGAGCAGAGACCTCCAAGACAGTTAAATCTATCCTAACATCCCATCATTAGTGTCCACCCCAGCTAACAGGTGAACACCCAGGAAGCGCATGTAGTTTTTAAGTTACATTACAGGCATATTTTAAACAAATTAATTATTCCTTTGCGAGTCTTGCTTAGACATGTAATGTGTTTTGGAAATACAAACCCATAAGCTAGGTCAAAACATGATTTTCATTAACACGTTCTAACTGCCTCGAACAAAGCTGGAAGATGACATGCAGGGAGAGGCACGACTTGTCACTAATTATACACAGCTTCAAGCACACTGTTCACATCAGTTACTCGTTCTATTTGTCAACTGCAGCATCGCTGGAAAATTTAAGGGCTAGTATGGCACTCAAACTCAAAGCCAAAGCATACTGCTAATACCATTACAGAGTCTGCTAACTTTAAGTCTTCTGCAGTTAGCAAATGCTTCTATTTGGCTCAGCGCGTGGCTGTGTTCTTGTGTCCCGACCGTACTTCCTCAAGCACTTCAGACCACAGCAACAATGTACCGTGCTGTCCTCCTTCCTAGCTTCACCCTAGCATTTACTTCATTGAAACACAGCAAACATCCATGTTGTTCAATTTAAGATACGTACATATACCAAGGACAGAATTCTGACTGTTCTTTAAGGTTTGCTCCAGTCAGTCCTGAGCAGGGCATGAAATGAATATCCTTTTTGGGATTGAAGCCAACTTTCTTCAAAAATGGCACCAGTTTCTCTTTACATTCCTCATATCTATTAGAATGAGAAGGAGATCGAGATAAGTTTCAATTACTCCAGCACGACATAATACTATGCTTTAAATGTCCATGGGGTTTGGTGTTTTTAAATTTCCATCAGTTAAACTATTCTGTGAGCAGCAAACCTAATAAAGCTTAGCAGCCTATGTGCATCTTCTCCCATCCTGCAGCACAGCTTGGTATTGTCTATGCCGCACAAAGCACACGAGTTTTCCCCATAATCCTCAGTCCTGGGCTGGGTAGGCAGCAGCAGATGCTCTATCTGCTTTTAAGCGAAAGATCTGGGCCTAGACTGCAAGACAGAGCGAGCAGACAGCTACTGAGGTCCCGCTGCAGGCTTTCCCTTAGTGCTGGCTTGCTCTCCTCCAGTCTCCTCCATAGTTTCCCAAGACTCAATGCTATTTGTTTCTGTCACACCTCTGCCCCTCAGTTTCAGCTGAATTCAGCAGTGTCAGAAGGTTGGGGCATGCCCAATTCTCTTAGCAAACCAGGCTGATGTGCTAAGGTCGCACAGTCCCTCATAGCTTTCCACAAAGACTTTCACCATTCTTGACAGCACAGCAAGTTTGCTGACAACTCTTCTTCTTATGCTGTAGGAGAAAACTGCATCCCATGATCACCCAAGTATCTCCAGGGAAGGAATAAGTTACACTTTTTAGCTTCCAGCTTAAAGGGGTGAGAAGACAGATGTCACAGAAGCCGTATAAAGACCTAACTTTTTTTACACTCGGGAAAATTAAAACCCTTTAGTAATGTTTCAGCCTTGACACAGAAAATAATAACTTAATATTAAATAACTAACAAAAAGGATTATGTATTGACTTTCTAGTTGTTTTTACCTGGCCTGTATCATTGCAAGATTCTGTCCCTCCCCCCTTCTCAGACTGTAATCATGAACCACTTAATGTACTATTTGCTTATTCAATTCAGCTTATAGAAGAACAACTCCAAATGATACAGGTGGACACGTAAGGTGAACAGACAACACTGTTCTCACCAAATCCAAGCCAGGAGTTTAGCAGGAACATGGCCAAGCAATCAAGAATCTGGCAAACTGAACTACTGAAGACAGAGTAGTTCCCTTTGGGTTCAGTATAAAGATTCCAAGTTCACAATCAAACAACATTAGAAAGCATGGATTTGTGAGGTATGGCTGCATGGACCCAAACGGCCAAAAGTGAAGGTTTTACAGCAGTGTAGGACTTCAGGCTTAGCTGAGAGGCACTGTCCTGGCACTGTGCTTCTGGTTCTCCTGAAATTTTGATAACCTCTGGGTTTAGTCTACCGGTCTACCATTCTTTCAGCAAAAATGGGATGGAAAAAAAATTTTCCTTAGGAACTATTTTATTGCAGTATCTCTTAATGAAGATTAATTTTTTTAAAGTATTAAACTCACCTTTCATTACTCCAGTTTACAGTTGGATCATCCATTTTATTAATAAGAACTATTAAATGTTTTACGCCTGCTGTTTTTGCTAACATGGCATGTTCTCTTGTTTGTCCACCTTTCTCAAATCCAGTTTCAAACTCTCCTTTTCGTGCAGAAATAACCTAATTAAAAACACACATTTTAATAAAAGTGCTACAATTCTGTCAACAGAAGAATCGACAATGGGTAATACTGCCTTATTCAAAAATAACTTTGGCTAGTCAAAACTGGTAAAAGCTTTCAAAAACACACTGGTATAGCCTCAATATTACCCCCCGGGTTCTGCACTGACATATGTAAAAACCACATGACACCTGAGGACAATTTTCTGAAGCCATTAACTCACTCCAAAACCCACTCAACTTGGTAGACCTAAGATTTGAAAAATTTGCCCACTGTAACTAAGCAAAAGAGTAAACAAGCAAACAAAACATAGAAATCAGAAGCTTAATTCCACAATATAGCCGAAGTGAAATAGTCTGGTTTGTCCTTACCAGCACAGCCAGATCAGCCTGAGAAGCCCCACCGATCATATTTGGAACAAAACTCTTGTGTCCAGGAGCATCTAGAATAGTGAAGTGTTTCTTCTCAGTTTCAAAATAGGCACGACCCACTTCTACTGTTTTACCTTTGTCTCGTTCTTCTTGGTTTGTGTCTAAGGCCCATGAAAGGTACCTAAAAAACCAAACAAAAACCAACCTGAATATTGCAGTTTTGCATTCATTTTTAATAAACTTATATATGATGATTTGCTCATCATGTCTTTTTTCTGCTCAAATATTCTAACCACCTCAGCATTACTGAGCTTAAGCATTTCTAAGACCAACAGTGACTTTTTATTGGATGTTTTGTGTATATGCACCTAGTGAGCTGGAGTGCCCAGTGCTAGCTCTCCCTCACCTACCTAGAAGGATGCAATTCTAAACCATGGTTTTCAATTACTAAGTTCCGCAGGTATGATCTAACCTCAAACACTTCAAGCTTTGCCTCAGTTTGGAAAAACACCTCTGGATCAAATACAAAACAATTCCTCTTTCTCAGCACAATTAACTAAAAAATTAGTTCTGATTTGCACATATTCATATTATGGGAACTATCATTATTAGTTCTCATTTATTTGCACATATTAAACAGAAGTTGGCTATGAAATAGCACGACCTTTATTCACCCTATCTTTGATCCTCTGATCATATCAACCGTTGTCCCCTCCTAATTATGTTTTATCCCACTGGCCATTGACAAGCTAATCAGATTTAAGTTAGACAGAAATTTCAAGAAGAGATTATTTAGCTCCTTCAGGTTTTGTGAAAATTGGTGAATAGAAAGGAGAGAAAAAAATTAATACTCTTGCTGAGGAGAAAAGTAGTAGTAACTCCACTGAACTGGCTTAACATACCAGTATTTTTCACCGTTACAGCAGCTTATAAAGACCTTTAGCTTATCTTTTGTCTGGACTGGGTAACGCCTGAAGAGACACTGCTAACTCAGCTGCCCAGCGATCAGGGAGGGCGGGAGGGAGCGTCAGGGGCTGTGGAACACAAAGATGTCCGTTCCAGCTCCAGAGGTTCCCCAGTCAGAGAAAGCACTCAACGTTGGGAGCTAGGGCTATATAATCACGCTCTTCCCGAGGCAGGAGCTATTTGTCACTGATTGAGGTCAAGACAGCATGCTAGAAGGCTTTTGGTGTGTACCAGCGTGGTGCTCCTCTGTGCTAACCTTCGCCACGGCCTGCATTTCTGAAGGTTTCAGCCAAAGGCCAGGTTTTACTCAGCTAGCGAGAGTCAAGCAGGAATCTCTGTGTGGTACCTGGATGGGAAGTCTGCTTTGCATATAGGGTTTTTTGGGGGAGAGATGCATTTTGGACTGGTACGTCAGCTCTGCGATACAGTACAGAATTTTCTGAATTGCAAGTAAAACTGCTCAAATTTGAAGGCTCTCAACATATGAAGTGAGCCAACAAGACCTTTGAGAATGATACAGAGGTACATCATACTTTCTGTTGTCTATCATGATGTATTTTAAAGAATAAAAACAACACTCAAGGAGGCGCTTCCTGCAACTCACTAAAAGAGGAAAACTGTTTTTCAAGCTTGAGGAAGGTCCCAAAAAATGTATTACTATGGTGAAGGGAGATGATGCTTACTTGATAAAAAGAACGTATGTTGCCCTTTCTACCTGCCTCTTGTGCACATAACACAATTAGTTCAGGTCAATGCCCACCCCTTAGCACTCCATCGCTGCTCTACCCCTTAAGGAAGTGTTTAGCTGCTTCTTTTCCAGAGCCCTTTGAACCCCTATTTTCCTCCACCACAGCTTCCAAAAGGAAAATCAATTTTCTAGGAGTTGTTTGAAGGAGAAAGCAGGCTGCTATATGTGCTGTATATACACACACACACGAATCCAAAACCCAACCAAAAGACAACAAAACCCAACACTAACAAGAGACCTGCAAAAAATCCACACAACATCAGCATGTTTTTGCCTGGAGGAAACTTTAGAGCTGCAGACCCCATCTTTATGCATATAAAAATGAGAGATAAGGCGACAACCAAAACTATTCACTCGCTCTTCTCCTCACATCTGCCTGACTGACAGCTGTGATCGCCGTCCCTGAGACATCTCTCTGCTGGTTACAGGTGAAAGCCTGACAGCCAGAATGACCCCAAGAGCTGCCCCAGAAAATGTCTGCCGGGCATTCCTTTTTCACCAGACAAGAGGTTTACCAAAGCATCGGGATGTAAAGCACTGATCTAAAACCCAAAACCAACCCCCCCCCCCCCCCAAACCTCACCTGTGTGAATTGCACTGTTTCGTATAGTTTTAGTTACAGAAGCACTGGAGGAAAACAAGATACTCCTCCCCCCACCTCAAAACCCCTTCCAGCAGGCAGCCAGTGCTACAGGGACAGAGACTCAGAAACAGTTTCCCTTTTTCGTCACTGAGCAAAGAAAAGCAGTTATCTTCAGCAAATTCATACCATGTTTCTCTGTTTTTTTCTTTAGCTTCTCTTTCGTATTTTTCAAGTGTTCTTTTGTCAACCATTCCTGTCAAATACCTAAGAAGGGAAAGAGTGCAATTTTACATAAGCAGAAACATAGTTCCGCATCATTAAATACTTACACAATCCCTACAGATTATTTTGAAAAACTTGAACAGCCTGATGTGAGCAGCAGTGGAATTTTTTCGCCACAAAAAGCCATGCCATTATCTGATATGTAAAGGTACACCAGTACCGCTTTAGCAGAAGTATAAGGAATGTCTTTTTTTAAACCTAATTGTAAAATGTTCTGCAGAGGCAAACTTTGAAAAGGGACTATATCTGTTAAGTCCATCTCTGAGACTAATCCAATGTTTCAAAAGTAAGTAAAAATTGTGATGAGAGAATTTTTCACACACACCTTCCCCCCCACCCCAATTTCTGAAGTCTAAAGAAAAATATTTTCTGTTTCATTCTTTTTAGATAGAACAAGGAAACTGATATTTTGAGAGATCTTTCAGTTATGAAAAGAGGTGAGCAGTGTACAGTTTTATTATATGAAAATTTTCATATTTTCCCCCGCAGCTATTTCTACCTGATCTTCTAGTAACAGTAATCTACTTCATTTGTAAGGAAAATTAATGCTAACAGTAAATAAAGACTTGATGACAAAGGTGGTACCAGCACCCATTTTTTTTCCTCCCTTACAACAAAGGGATATTCTGCAAAAAAAGACCACTACAAGCTTTGGGAACACACCACACTGGCAAGGTATTAAGAGTAGGTATCTCCTTGTACGAGGAGAATACACAAGCACATCAGATAATAAAATGCTAATTTGCTCTAGTATGAGCTACTAGGTTAAATGTAGCATGACAATTCCAACATTCCAGTTTGGTCGAAACAAAACAAGATGAAAATGCCAAGACAAAGACCTCCCACTTTTGCTGAGAATATTATTTTAAAATCATAAAAATACTCTGCATCAGCAGGATAGCATTTATTTCTTCATGTACTACCTTCCATTTCTGTTTTTTTACAGACCATAAGATCTAGCTGCATTTATTTACTTTTGTCTCATGCAAATATTGCAGTCTCTAGAAACTGTTTCTAAAATGGGCTTCTAAGATTAAGTATTATAGTTTCATGTTTGGAAATCAAATTATGCCTGACAATGTTAGCACCAGGAAATAAGGATATTAATTTTCTTTTTAATCTCATGAAAAGGACAAATTTTAACAAAGGGTATAAAGCAGTTTCAAATAGCATTTTAAAACTACAAAAAAACCCCTCAGTCATGTTATAAGAAAGGGATTCAGTTTTTTTTAATTTAATAATGTGTGCTTTTGCATAGTTGTTGCCATTAAGGAATTGAAAATCCTATAGCCATAAGATTAGATCAACTGAAATTAAGAAATTCCAAAGACAGTAAGTAACTACATTGACAGGAAGAGTAACATTTTATTATAAAAATATTAATTTTTGCCGATTAAAGCCATTAAAAAAACCCCACTCGTTTTACTTCATGCATTTTGAATTCACAAGAACAGCAAATCTAAAAATTTTGTTTCCTTACATTATTTGTCCTCCAATAGTTGACTTGCCAGCATCTAAAATAAAAAAAAAATAAAATTAATAATTTAAAAGAAAATCCTAGAAAAAGAAGAAAACAATTAAGAACAAGGTCATCTAATTTATTTCCAAAGATACATTTTTTTAATTGCAACCTAAGTTTTTGAAGCATCTCTCAGCTTCCCTTGTTTCCATAGTAATTCATCATCAATTCAATTAAACCAAATTTTGAAAATTCCGGTTTCATACATACAAACTTGGCATTATCCATTACAAAACCCCCAACAACAGCGATCCAGCAGAAGTGTGGGTTAAGAGCGTGGGAAGCCCTTGCAGAATCCCTTTCCCCCTTGTCCCTCTCCAATACTGGGACCTACCCCTGCGCACCGCCTCTTTACTGTGCGTGACTCCGTTCTGAATTTACCTGAGGAATAAGTTACAGTAGTTCTAAGGTGATAAGAGACTATACAAATGACAATACAGAGTTGACTGTAAAACTCACGATTCAGTAATTCTTCTGTACTTTTGACACCACTTAAGATTTTTCTGAAGCTTGCTGAAACTAATCAATTGGACATTTTGCTATAAGTGCTTCTTTTAACCCTGAATTACATTCACCTACTGTTTATAGCTCTACAATTTTTAATATTTTGAATAATTATTTTTTAATTTGGTAACAATTAATAAGAATCCTCCAAAAATATTTAAAACTGCTTTCCAGTTTTGCTCTTTGGATCACACAGATACATCTGTGCTCACTAGACCAGGTACTTGAGAAGTCACCAACACAAAGGCTGTTGCACCCAAGAGATGGCAGGCACTCTGTCCTTGGCACTCTGCCCCGCAAGACCTGCTTTAACTTTTGTAATTTTTCCAGAGCAGCTTCATTAGAATAAATGCTCCTCTTAACCTCAAGACGTGGTGAATACACACATCGCTACACAGAGCAGGATTAATTTCTAATCCTCTAAATTCTAGATAATACACAAGATCCAATTACTTCACATTCACTTAAAACTTACCTACGTGCCCAATGAATACTACATTTACATGCTCTTTTTTAGGGGCACCTGGCGGTGCTACAACAGATTTCGGTTTTGGTATTTCCTCCTCCTCTTCCATCATTTCCTGAGCGCTTTCTTCGGAAGGCCCCACATCCCCTGCGGGACCCCCTCCTAGCTCTGCTTCACTTGTTTCTTCTTTGTGGTCCCATGACTCTTCCGGGGACATTTCTGTCTCTCCATTTTCCACTAAAAATTAAGCAGTTAGATATATTCAAATAAGTAATGAAATTAAAAGCAGTGACTACTAGAAAAGGCTCTTCCCCAGGATGCAGTCAAAAGACTTCAACTACCCAGTCTGGTAACGTCCTCCTTTATAAAAATGGGCACCTGCTGCTTGTTTCCAAAATGATTATTACTGGGAACTTTGGAACTAGCTTGTGTGCCGACATCAGAAAACTGTGATTCACAGGGATGAAGAGGCTTCTGTTTTAACAAGGCAACAGTTTTATAAGGAAAAAACAAATCTGAAGATCCACTCAGACCACCGTGCTGGTCTGAACCCAGACAGACAGATGCTACCATATGTTTAGAAAGGAAAGGGAAGGGCTAGTGGTTTAAGTTCTCTAAAAGCCATACAAATACAAGGAGAAAGATACAATTTCCATGTTCTGATTGCTCATATCACTGATCACTTTAACGTTTTTTGTTAATCACCATTTCACACACTAATGGGACTACTTTGTAATATGAAATTATTTTTTAATAAAGCACCAATGCTTTTTCAGCATCCAAGTAATCCAATTGCACCTGTCAATGCATACTAGTGTTCAATTACCTCTTTCCTCATCTAAGTATAAAGACACAACAAAAATTAGAAGGGACCAAAAATGCAAAGGCTCAGTAAGGTATTCTTCAATTTTGTTTGCAATGATTCAGCGCTATAGTAGTATTTTATAGTACTATTGTAGTGAAATGGAACAATTCTCATCTTACCAACAGATTCTGAAATTTCCATGTTAACAGCAGCATTTGAACCTGGGGGAAAAAACCCAAGCAAACAAAAAGGAATCATTAAGGACACATATTTATCATGACAGTACCTAGAACAAAGAAAACCAGAGTGACTAAATTAATAAAAGGATAG
Organism: Balearica regulorum gibbericeps; assembly: GCF_011004875.1. Taxonomy (NCBI): domain Eukaryota; kingdom Metazoa; phylum Chordata; class Aves; order Gruiformes; family Gruidae; genus Balearica; species Balearica regulorum. The sequence continues at coordinate 18,070,242 of NC_046198.1, forward strand.
TTCAGATGTTCAGGCACTTGCCAATGCTATTTAATACACAGATTCAATTTTAAAAATCCTGCTTCATGCAAGCTTTATGACCTTCAATAAAGCACTTGGTCTTTATGTGCCTTGCTCGACTGGCTATAAAATTGTAAATAACCACAGACAACCACACTGCCTTACAACAGTAGTATGAGGATAAAGAGAACGAAGATTGGAAAAGGTTCACAGATTTTTAGAAAGGAGATTCTTTGCAATAATTTTTTGAAAATAATTTTTAATGGAGCTGCATTGTGTACCATCAGAAGATGAATACAAGTAACAAATTACCTTCACAAGAGGCTGTCTGCTCCTCTGGAGGAGTCTCTACAGGTCCACCTGCAGAGAAAAAAAAAGTTTCACTTAAAATACACTGATGTAACCAATTTCCACACTTTAGCATAAAAGACCAACTCCCAACTTTATTGCGAGAAGCATATTTAAGAAAAAACATCTCCCCCCTCCACGGAACTAGTACTAAATATAGCCTCCAAGCACAAATACTTGTAAAGAACACTGCCTAAGCGTTGTGAAAACAATACACCAGCCCTAAAACCCGTTCATTCCCCCCCCCGCCGCCATGGAAAGACACACTTAAAGCAAGTTTTAAAGGAAGCATTTTTTGTATACATCCTTTTTATGCAAGCTAGCTATTTTAAGTGTTTGTTAGTATCTAACTGGTGTTTAATAAACATCAAACCAGTTTCACTGCATGCCAAGAAATAATGTGTGTGCGGTGTCACAACTGTACAGAAAGGTTCTGCCAGCTTCAGCTTATAGGCATACCTACAACACTATTGCACCTCAATTTACATAAGCATCGAGTAGAAAATTGAAACAAGCCATTAAGAATAAATTCTTAAGATCTTCTGTAGTTATTAGGTTCAATAGATGATAAACTAATTCACACACCTGGTAAGTTTGCCAGCCTTCTTGAACACCATAATACAGCCCCATTACTCGGAGGGCAATCTCACCAGTCATGTGCACATCAAAGCCACAAGCATACTTTTTGGACAGATCACTCAACCTTCTCATGCTAAACCTTATGCTGAGATATAACTTATGCCTTCTCATGCTAAACCTTATGCCACTAAACTCTTATGCTGAGATATAACTAATAATCAAACCTGCTAAGAGTGATCCATTCCAATTAACAATTACACCACTTGACGTTTCAAGACGTTACTCCATGTGATCAAGAAGCCTTCTATAATTATCCCTAAAACCTTAACCTATTTAGTTTTCTCTTGGTATAAATTCAACCTCATAATTCTTTGAAACAAGTTCATAATCTTATTTTTTTCAGCCACATACCAAATTTGTACCCTCTATTTAGCCATACTCCAGCTCTCCTTCAATCCCCTTATAAAACCACCGATCATCTAGCACTACTTGCTCTATACGCATGATGGGACCTGAAGATGGAACAAATCCCCCCAGAAGAACAAAAACGTGCAGAGAAGGACCTGCTTCTAAGCCTCTTGGCTTTGGCACTGTAGACTGCCACAAACTGAAGCAGTGCTGCAGAAGAAGTGCCCTGGAAGAGGGCTGGAGGGCCAAGCCGGCAGGTCACGGCACACACACCTGGCACACAACGGAGGGGCACAGCAAGTCAGCCCGTTTATGAGCATGGTAAGCAGGTGGCACAGAACCTAGATCTGAACCTAAAGCCTCTGGTTTGTAACACATCAGAAGATTGTTGGCTATTTTACACATCTATGACTGGGAATCATAAATATTTTCATTACAAGATCACTTCAACAAGCTTTTGATTTCACTCCAGAAGTTTGTCCGTAATGAAAAATGTATTAAATGACAGCATTTATGCACTTGCCTTGAAACAGAAGCCCTACAAGTGGTTGAAGAGTTATTTAATTCCTTAGAAATACATTGTCAATCAACAGCATCCATCGTAAACAGTTTTTACTCTCTGGTCTGTAATACAGCAGGCATACGGACAGGGAAAAAAAGTTTCTTCAGAAATAGCAGAGAGAAGGTAGGAAATTGTTAACCTAAAAAGGTCCATCAGTTAAGTTTTGTAGGGGTCTAGGAGACAAGAGAATCAACAAGACAGTTTGTGTACGTATCCAAAACAGTACTAATGCCTCACAATCAAGGGGCAACAGATACTCCGCTATGACCACAGCCACTTCTTCAATTCTGGTTGCTTTGGTACACAAGTGGCAGACGTGCTTTGGAAGAGGACACCGAATTACACGAAGCATACACTGCTCATTCAATGCAGAAAAGGAATACAAACTACTCTCTAAAAACATTCATTGTAAAGAAACCAAGTATAAAATAAAAAAAATCTTAATTTAAAAAAAAATAGGCTTTAAGTGATAAACAACCCCTCAGTAATTGTTTACTTCTTATAAACAATTTCATGCACTGGTACATCACAAACAAATATACCAGAGAAAAGTCTGACCTTAAAGGGTCCAATTTATCATTTGCTCTGCATGGAAACAAGCAGATTCCCTGAAGTACGCCTTTAAGGCAATCACCCGAAAAGAAGGATGCAGTCCTACTGCTTCTCAGACCCTTGGGACACCGCATTTTGCTCTTTGCCACCTCTCCTCCTGTGCCAGCCCTACTGCACCTGTAGTTACTGAAGCTCCACAAAGGCAGCTGCCCCGACCAAAGACTGAACCAGGCAGGAACCCAGCAGGTTTTGGGTAAATCAGCACCCTGAAGCAAGGTATCAGCTGGGTGGAAGAGCACCACTGCTAGTGCCATGGCAGAGGACAGAAAGGCAATCTCAACATTCAAGGAAAACCACTTCACCTTTCAGTGTCAGTTCTGGAACAGCAAGGAATCTTTGGAGCACATGAAAAGGAGATACAATTCTGAATCCAGTTGAGACAGACTTACCACCTAGGACTTGATACTGGATTAGGACATGAGAAAAAGTCCAAAATCCACACTGTCCCTGTGGCAAAATATTTGGACAGATCCAGTGACCTGAAGCAACCTTGCTTATTTTACCCATGAGATAAAGACTGTCATCCTAACAAAATACCTTTAAAGATGAGGGAATCTGAGAAAGGTTCTAAGTAGTGTTTGTAACTTACTCTGATCTCTCCAAAACATTGAAGTAGATACACAGTGTTTTCTGGAAGTCAGGAAAGCAACTAACAACATTCATGGTTAACATAGTTTACTATTATTGTAAAAATATCACATACAGCAAATTAAACACAAATTAGACAAATCTGTAAGTTCAAGTTCAACTTGAAAATTCTAGATCCTCATCTGTGAAAATCGTTCAGATAGGAATCTTGTCATGAGAGGGACTCAAAATGTAGTTTGTATGAAATCTGGTTTTAAGGTCAGAACATGTCTTAAATGATGCCAAATCTTTAAGTAACACTTCAAGTTCTTGGATTTACATGCAATAAAAACAATTAGATTTTACACAGCATTCTCCATAGTCCACCTCTCCTCAAACCATAAGTCAAGAACTGCTGCTGCAACCTTATTCACTGCATTACACGAGGTGAGGGGTTTACCTTTACAGCCCTAGGACTTTTTTGGAATATCTTTGTTGCCAACACCAAAGGCAAAAATGGATACACATGCTGCATTTATCTGCTGGCAGACCATCAGACAGGACATTATATAATTCAGTCTCTTGTCTGAATAAGGTAAAAATTACTTTTTTTTTAAAATATGAAATTCACTGGAGAACTATGCATGCTCCCAAGAGAGTCCAAAATTGCACAACTTTTAAAACATGGTGATTGGTCGCTAAAATACAGGTAATGTCCTAAAGAATTACAGCAAGAATCCTCTCTGCCGTGTGAATGAAATCGGCATTCTACTACAGCTGATGAGTTGCGCATTACATCAAGTTTTGTACTTGCACTTATTTTTGTTGTACAATAACCAAAACTGCCCAGGTAGAACGAATTAAAAGTTACCACTCAACCTCTGAAAAGATTATTTTAAAACAGTATAAGCTAGGAACTTCACAGTGTTAACAGTTTAGAATGCTCATACAGAAACAATAGAAAATAGCTTTACAATTAAATTTATATTAGAATGAAACAAGATTTTCACATGTAGAACAGGAGTAGCTGGTAAACTGGGAATCAATAGAAGAACTGCAGTTAAAGTCAAACTCGAGTGCTAAGCAGTAATGACAACTTCCACCTTTACATAAACTGCAGTATCCCCAGATGCACAGAACAAGCGGAGGATGTCCCCACAAAAGCAGACCTGCTCGGTGCTGAACGGGTAGCTCCTGGGTGGCAGGTGCCTGAGCCAACGCAGACGCCTGCGCAGGCTGCAGGAAAGGCTGCCAGGTGTTGCCACGTGTGGCAGCGCTCCCAGCCTGCTCCGCTGCTGGGGTGGTAAGAATCCAGGCAGGGCTAGGACCTGGCACCTGAGGGCTAAGGACACGGTTTGCACAAGACGGGAGGCAGATTCAGTGTCTTACCTACAAGCTACAACACTCAGATGGGCTGTACACCCACTTTGCTGCTGCTCCGCCAATACAGGCATCCAAGTTCCTTCACAGGAATTCCTAGAAGGCTGAAGAGCAAAGAGATGCATGGGACCCACCGTAGGAGTCCCATCGCCTCCTCGTACATGTGATGCGAATACCCGAGTTCAGTACATATTTACACAACAGTCTATAGACTCAACAGTTTTCATTAATTACATAACAGATGTTTGCTCCCCCCTTTTATTTTTTTGAAAAGAAAGCATAAAGGGAATTATGCCAGAGTAAAAAAATAAAGGTCCGAGTCAAACTCGGAGCATGAGAATCAGAATTAAAAAAAGACAAAAACAAGAGAATCTTAGCTAACAAACCCCCCCCACAAAAATTACTTTAAGCACAAATAAGTGCTACAGCTAAACAAAGTATTTCATATTCAGTATTTTAAAATATACAGAAAAGGTTTTCAGGAGTTCACTGTAATTAGGGCAGTTGTTTTCAAAGTTAACCTACACCCAAAATGATTTTCTTCTTGAGTCTGCCCTGCTTCACAGCCTATGCCCTAGCTTCACCAGTGGGCAGAAGGAGATGTATGCTCAGTTTTTCAAATGCACCAACGTAAGAGCAGCTTTAATAGTTTTAACATGACTTTGTAAACCTCAAAAAAACCAGCACTTGCTTTGTATTCATAGGATTTTACTACATGTGAACTTAGTAAAAGACCCACCTTTTTCCTTTCCCAGTGAGGACACACCTTAAGTTTATCTTATCTAAAAGCGACATGCTTCTTCACAACTGAGTCTAAGAAAGCTTATGGGGATTTTCAAGGAATATAATGAAAACCCCTCTTCTTTAAGGCCAAATATTTGTGCTCAGTTGATTTCTTGACTGTCTCAAAAATCAAGTTATCAAGCTCTGTATTAGAAGAGTTAAGGATTCCACTCTCTAACAAAGATAACTCATAACCCAGCAGGAATAGAAACTAACACCAAAAAACCCCCCAAAACCCCAAACTTAAGCACCCCATGGATTTTTGAGCAGGTTAAGCTCAAGATCTTAACATTTACACATAAAAGAGTAAAATTTACACATAAATTCTTAGTCTGTTCTGGAGAATATATTTTTAATACTGTATCACCTGTCCTAAACTAACCCTTGTACTGAAATTTAATCAATGTCATTTTCATATAGACCTCTTCAAAACAGTCACAAATTTCACTGATTAAATTTTGACTGCTTTATTCCTTCAAAATAAAAAAAACAAAATAAAACCTTCTTTCTATCTTAGCTTCACACAATCAGCTGCTGCTCTTGCTTGCGTGTCTCATAGCAAAACAGGAGAGAAATCCCAAAATTCTGAAAGTGGAATTGTAAAACGAGATCGCTAATAGAACTCAAGAATTATCCCAAATTATTTTTGCATTCATTTTGATAGAGCAATCAACTTTTAAGAAAACCTTATGCTTTTGAACACGTTAAATCCATAGTCCAACCCAGGGTGCTAACACATGGCCAGCAGCCTGCAGGCAGACCCCAGGACAGTTCATCTAGTCCCAGCAGCTCTGTCTTTTATTGGAGTCACGCAGAGGCCACAAGCATGATGAATTATTCTAACAGGAGCAACACAATCCTGGCTGCCTTCCTGGGGACAGTTCAGATGTAGACAAAGGACATCTGTGTAATACATTGGCACCTTGACTGCATCACACAGGTATATTATATCTGATCATCTGGCAAGTCAGTGCCAAGACATACAGCCTTTCTCAGCACTGACCATTTTAAAAGAGGTTATGCAGCTCGCTTGTCTAGAGAAGCTGATACAGAACAACACTGCTCTAGATAGTCAAGTGATGACTCAAATCAAGATTCCTTTGATAACAAGCATTTATACTATATACTGGCACTCACAATAGAACCTGGATCTGCTGTCACGTCAGTTCAAGTATTAACAGTAGCATTACCAACACCCTACTTGTAACAAAGTCATCAGCATATGGCTAGTCCAATGTTGATACGAGTAAACCATGCAATCCTTTAATATGATAGCTTCATGAATGGTGGACTACTAGTTTTAGACAAACGAGACTTCATTAGCAAGTTCACATGCTAAGTGAAGTCTCTTGAGGACTGAATTGAAGAGTCCTAAAATACAGTCTACAGAGAATTGTGTAAAACAAGAGATGACCAGTTTTGGGGAACATGATAATACAGATAACTCCTCATCCTACTCTGGAAATTATAGGCTTCAGAACTGAAGCAAGGAAAACCAGACAGACAGATGCTATATTCATTTACAGCATTTGAAGGGTGAGGATGTCCAGCTGCTTGAACGTAACTATTTCAAGAGTGACTACTGCAGGCGAGTGAGGATATTCAGGGAGTGAAGCAATCTGAAGGGCACTGAATCTTAAGTCAGATGCAAGTTATCTAAACTGTAGCCATTAACAAATGTGTTCAGAAATTTATTTGAAGTGGTGAAGAGAGCTAGTAAGTGAAGTAGTACTAACACCACCAAAAGGATAAATCCTCTCTTGGCTTACACTAGCTGCTGTGTGTCACACACTTCTTGTTGTTCTTACTTTTGTATTAATGACACTTTTTTCTTACTACAACTACTGCATACTTCTCAAATCATTGAACAATTCAGGTTGGAAGGGACCCCAGGAAGTTATCTAGTTCAGTCTCCTGCTCCAAGCAAAGTCAACAGTGAACACTTAAAAATTACTTCTAAAGAGAAGAAAAACTAACATAAAATATAGTAAAGCCCATACAAAGAAGCTGTGATCAATTTTACAAAGAATCCTGTGAATATTCAAGAACTATGACAAAAATTTAACCCCAAGAACGCAGGTTGATGCTGCATTTTGAGGAACTGTTCACTTCTCATACCTGAGATCCAACCAAAACTTATATAATAGAAATCTTACTAATCTCGAGGTGGGGGGGGGGCTAGATGTGGTGTTAACTATTCCCTTACACCTCTGAACCATGCCTTGATGTAGAAACAAACAAAAAGCCACCCAAATGCAATTACATCTTATATACACTTACAAAATTAATAAACCGTAGTACAAAAATAAGTCATACATACTACAGAACAGTGAAGCTGCAAGGTGCAGTTGTGATTAAGAACGTTTAGAGGCCCTGACACAATCTACTGTCATTTTATTGGCTATCACATCTTGCCTTAATTTAGTTGAGCTTGCTACTCCAGCAACTGCTATCTACAGTAAGTTTCCCTAGAAGAGCAACTAATTCGTGACATACCCGACATGCTCACTGGAAGGAACTGCGCTACAGTGATGTCTGTTGCAGACAAAAATCCAAGAAGTCCCTATTTCACATTTCTGATAGAATCCAACAAAGAGAGATTTCACACAAATAAGTTTGACTTGCATACAATTTGATAAATGCAAGACCTTGCAGCTGCAATATTTGGAACATATTAGTTTTAATCTAATCCTTAGGTTCAAAAATTTAAATAAGATGCTTTTTGCATATAATAAAATGATAATTTAATTCCAAACTAATTCTGAAACTATCTGCGAGCAAAAATTATATTAATGATAAGCAATGGGCAGATATTGTCCCTAATATATAATTTGCATCCAAAAGAAAGGACACATAAACCAGAAACTTTAGAGTAAACTACTTGGAATGCAGGTGTCCAGAGTTTCCCAACTTCAGAAAGTTAACATCTTGTTCCCTAAATGGCTTCTGTGAGCAGTATTTCAGTGCTCTAAGTGAATTTTATACAATATATATAAGGAATTTTATACAAATTACTAGAAACATGAAGATAGTGTGCATAAAAGGAAACACTATTACACACTACAGCCACACAACGGAGAGCAGTTCTGTGGAATTTTTCTGTATGTCCTGCTGCTACTACACATTCATCTTGACCTACAACATCCTTTGAATTACTAAGGAATTATGACTTCAACAAAACCTCACCAAGAGCAAGTTCCAAGAAAAGCGTTACTAGAACTTAACTTTAGGCCCTTGAGTTCTCAAACTGATACCCAGCTTTTTAGATTGTTTCTAAGAATCAAGATTCACATAGATTCTTCCCTCTACAAACCAGCATTTGCACAGACCTCAATACAGATGATAAATAGAAATATTTTTTCCCTCACAAGGTAATGTAGAATGAGTGCCACGAACACCTAATTCCCTATGGGAGCAGAAGCAAACTGGGCTGCTGAGAAGCAAGCTATTCAGCACCATTGTCTAATCACATGTTGTTCTGACTTATTTCCAGAGCAGCTCCACCTAGTTCTTCCAGCCAGGAAAGTAGTTGTCACCTTAACGAACATCTGCAAGGACAAGACTGTCAATTACTTCCTGTAACCGAGTACATCAGACCTGGAAAAGTATGTAACAAGTATAGTATTCCAGTTAAGAAAGAAATTTTTTTTTTTTAAATTGCAATTTCTGTCTGCTTAATCTTAGGGATATACCAGGTAATTATAGAAACTCAAAATCCTAAACCATCAAGAAGATATAGAAGCAAGGTGAGCTCAAACTAGGTAGATTACAGCACTATGTAGTAGTGAGGAAATGGGAAATGTAGTTTAAATCCTACAAAAAAAAAAAAAGAAAAAAAAAGGAAGCCTTAGAAGAAACCTTACAAAAGTAGCCAGAAAGAAAAAACAAAGTCATTTCATAATATTCTAAACCCCAAGAAAGTTTTCAGTCACAGTATTGATTACATAGTTAAAAGACTTAAAGTCAGGTTGCAATGGCTGAAAAACACTAGAATGAATTCTGATGATTATTCAAAGATGCATCACATGTTCAGCACAGCCTCAAGCTATCTACTCTATCTTTACACCTGTAAACCTTAACATATACATTTATTCTAAATGGAATCCAAGAGTCTGCCCAGGACTTCTTGCAAGTATATTTGAATGCATTTACATATTGCCTGCCCGCATACCGCATAAGCTATAACTTCTGATAAAAATCAAGAGTGCTGAATAGCTGTGGAGAACACATAATCTAACATTTGCTCTAAAAAAAAAAAAGGGGGGGGTTAATATCCTGTTATGAAAATTTTAAAGCTTCATATATGAAAGTTACAGATTTTAGCTGTTAACATCTGATAACTTTAGATACTAGGGACAGTAAGACTAATTAATATATAAATCAGAACACCATAAACAGTAAACCACAATCAACAGGAAATCATGATAAACAACGTAACAAGTAGTTGCTTTAGTGAAATTAAATTACTAGAATCAATATCTGAAATAGTAGCTCGTTTCATATTGTACCAATAGGGACATAGAGAACAATAGAAAAAATAGGAAAGCGTTAAACTATCACACTTGATCAGGTCTCAAACTCCTTAGCTGCAGGAGCGACATTAAAACACTACCACAAAGTTAACTAGCACGTCTGATGTTTGGAAAGACCTTCAGTTTGGAGCTGGAAATTAAAAAGCAGCTCTCCTTTGATTTCCCCTATGCAAAGCAAATCTCCTATAAACACTGGTTGCGTACACAAAGTTCCTCTGAAATTAAAAGCAGGGTAAATTCCAAGTTATTCCATTGACTGAGGCCAGCTGGACAAGGCTCCCTTCCCTACTAATCACTACCAGCGCTATAGGAGAAAAAGTAACTACTTGATACAGCCTTCCAGAAGACACCGACGATACACCTGAACGGCGGGAGGCTGACGCAGAGCTGTTCTCCCCAGCCACACGAAATTTACTGCCACCAGACAACTTCTCCAGCGCTTTAGGAAGCGGCGCCGCGCGGTTTCCCGTGGCCCAGGCACCGCGGGGCCGCGCACGGCCGGACCCCGCCGCCTACACTGCTGCGCCCGGAGCCCCGCCGCGGCCTGCGGACCCCCGAACTCCGCATCAGACGCCACAGCCGGCTCCTCCGCACTGCCCGCGGCTCCGCTGCCTTACGCCCCTTCTCCCCGAAGCCCCCCTCCTGCGCAAGGCTCCCCCCTCGGCCGTACCCCCGCCCCTCGCTGACGAGACCCTCCTGCCGGGAGGGCCCAAGGCCCCAACGCCCAGGCCGGCTCGCTCCCCCGCCCCCGGGCCCCCCCCCCTCCAGCGCTGCCGCCCTGGCGCCCCGCCCGCCCCCCGCCAGCCTGACCCACCCGGCCCCCGGGCTGCCGGCCACCTCCCAGCCCGGCCCGGCCCGGCCGCCCTCCCGAGGCCCTCCGCGCCGCGCTCCAGCCCCGCGTGGCCCTTCCCCGCCTGCCCGCGGGGGCCCGACACCCCTCGCCCCGGGCCCCTCCACCGCGCGGCCCCGCGCCCTTCCAACATGGCCCCCATCCCTCCGCCCTCGGCGCCCACCCGCCGGCGCAGCCTCGTCCCGGCGCGGCAGTTACCGTGGGGCGGCGGCAGGCCGGGCGGGGGCGAGGGTGGCGGCAGGCCGGGCGCCGGGCCCCCCCGCAGGAAGGACGGCACGAACTCGGCGGCGTGGACGTTGGGCACGAAGGGTTTGGCGTTGACGTTCAGCTGCCGGCTGAAGGCCGCCCCGAGGAGCTCCTGCTGGGCCTCGGCCTCCGCGGCCGGCGGGGCGGACCCCGGGCCAGCTCCGCTGCCCGGCTCGATGTCCGCCTGATCCCAGCAGTCGGGAGCCGAGTCGCTGCTGCTCCCGCTGCCGCTCCCGTTCGCCTCCATTTTGTGGCTGCCCCACAAGCCTCTGCGGCCCCGAAGCGTCTCCCAGCGTCCGGGGTAAGGGGGAAGCCGGCAGCGGCACCGACTCAGCACTCGCTCCGGCGATTCCGCGTGTACTCCGCCGCCCCGACGCGAGCGCAGTGTGGCCTCCCGCAGCCCCCGTACCCCCTCCCCGCGGCGCCGCCGCCGCCATTTTAGTAGTTTTCGGCTGCCCGGGGCCGCCTCCCGCAGCAGGGCCGCGGCAAGGCGCCGAAACTACGGTGCCCGTCAGGCCTTGCGCCAGCCCCTTGGCCCGCCTCCGCGGAGGCGACGAGAAACGGAGTCGCCTGCGAGTCCTGCGCCCTGAGAAACTACCGTTCCTGTCAGCCTCTGCGCTCGCCGCTCGCTTCTGCCGTCCCCGCCTCCGCCTTCTGCGGGGGGGGGGGGGGGGGGGGGTGGAGACGGGACACGGAGTTGGCGCGAACGCCGCCGGCGGGACTCGGACTCCCCGTCCCAGCGGGCCAGGCGCCAGCGTCCCTCAGCGTTCGGAGCGAGGGCCGGACCTGCTGCTTTTGGCCTTCATCTGTGCAAAGCTGCGGCCGCCCGCTCCTCGCGGGCGTAGGTGCAGAGCGAGGGCGCCGCGAGGGCAGCCGCGCGGGTCCGCAGCGCGCCCGAGCGAAGATCTGGGAGCACGCGCTCTCCTGTGAGGCGAGAGCCCGCGCGTCTGTGCGCGTCCAGGCGCGAGTGGACGGCATGCGCCAAAATTCCAATTTTGGCAGTTCTGCGGCACGCTTTGACTTGGTTATCGTCATTAAAAAAATCCAGTTAAGCCAAATTCAGTTGGACTTGTCAAGGACTGAGGCCCTTGACTGGTAAGACTATTAGAACTTAATAAATTATAAAAAAAACCCAATCCCAAAAAAACATCACCTAAAGTTAAGCTTTGGAGGAGACGAAGAGGAACAGAGGGGAAGCAGGTAGACGTTGGTTAGCAGGCTGGCACGGCTGTAGCAGCGTTTCACCTTGGAAGGTTCAGCATCAGCGAGTTAACGAGGCACAGCGAGCGCTCCGGAGCAGGGAGGTTCTCGGAGCGCTCACGTGCGAGGACCGAGTCATCTGCAGCGTTACTTACATTGGAACGCTACAGGGCTGGTTACGGGGATGTTTTGAAAGCAGACGGGCTTGGAACTAAAATGTGAAGATCTCCATCCAGTACAAAATGCAGCGCGGTTTTGGTTGGAGAACTCCACAAACCCTCCTGAAGCGGCATTTGCGTAGCAGATGGTTTCTGGCTGCACACCAGCAGCAACATGTATGCCCTTGACAAGCAAAAAATTCTACATGGCAGGTAAGGCACATGTATTAGTGGAAAAAAGTGCTTCCAACCGATCATATTCAGGGAAAACCCTTACAAAAGTAAAAAAAAAAAAAAATAAATCCCCACCAACACCACAGATAATTAATTTTGAAAAGAAAAAAATGTAATTCACAATGAAGGACTATACGCTCTGCTAAGTGGAAGTCTGTCCTTCAAGCACCAAGAGCTGACCCTCACCAGAGCCTGAAGAATGAGGGTTAAAGATCTCGTGAAAGCCACTCTGGTTACTCTCTGGTGCAGAGTTCCACCCCACTTTTGAGAGACACATTGCCAGGGCCTCTCTTGTTCAAAGTTGAGTGTAATTAAGGAAGATTCTCACCCGTGTTACTGTTTTAACATTCAGAATGTTGTTTAACTGCAAGTATGTTCCTCAGCTGCGTGTGGCAATCGTGTTTCTGTTTAAAACCCCCAACAGGTTGCGTGCAGTCCCACTGAGGCTGGGATGGAGGCAGGAACAAGATGAGATCCTTTTTTGTCAGGGGAATGCAGAAAGCAGAAGTAAAGCTACACGAATAGGAAATGTTTCCTAAGCAGCTAGTATCATAAGGACACCTCAATATAGCACTCTCCACTTATGAAAGGTTTGTTTGGGTTTTATTGTTTTGTTTTTTAATGATAACCTTTGCTCGTTAAGTGACGTTTATTAACCAGTAGGTATCTGATACATTTCATTTAGTATGGAAACGAGGTAACACTGTTCGAAACAGAGCAGCTCATAGGTGACTACTGTTGAATAATAAAAACCCAGTGGAAACCAAGCTTCATGAATTCTGCTGACAGAGTAGCTTGTTATTGTACACTTTTTACTGTCATTATGAGCATTTAATAGCTCAGGTTTATAATGACTGCAATGCTGTATTGCAAGCTTGGGTTTTTGTTTGAGCCTTGACACAGCCTACAAGTCAGGAAAGGCTTGACTGGAGGCAGGTACTATATTTTCAGAGCAATTAAGACTTACGTTAAGATTACCAGCACACAGGACATGTAGGCAGCAATTCTTAGGTACACTTTGGCATTCCTTAGAAAGGCTTCTGGAAGGTTGTTGAAATGGAGTTTCATTCTGCTGGCTCCTAAAGTACCGAGTTGTGATTTTATTTACTTTTTTTTTTTATTTTTTGGGGGGGAGGTGGTGCAGGGAGTGGGGCCAAGTATGTGTTTGATCAGAGGAATGGAAGTATGTATTACCGCTGATTTCAGGGGAAAAGAATTACTTGTGTTATCCGACATTCCTTCCTTCCTTGACAGGCACTTACTCCTTAGGTACTTGCTAGGATATAAACAATTGGCTCACAGAATTTCAGAAGATGCCAGATGTCCTTCAGAGTGTACAAACCTGTTTTGCAGGCTGTGTCGCACACAGGAATTATGTAAACTCAAACACAAAATTTTTAACAGGGCTAGTAGTTTGTTTTTCCACTTACGAACAGCTGGTACTCAAAACAAAACCTAAGTGGAATCATGATAATTTTACTGACAAAATATCTACTGGAATGTAAATGGTCATGCTCTCTTGAAGTTTTAAAGCATTGTAAGAGCTTTACTTGTTTAAATCTCTTTTGCAGAATAAATATACTAGCTCTTCATTTAATAAATACTAAAAAGCTTTTCTTACTGAGAACCACCCATATAAATCCATCACCAGATCATAACTGATGTAAATTATCGAAGCGGTGCTTAGAAAAGAAGAGGCTGGAACACCTCAGGGTTAACATGTGGGGACTGAGGTGCACGGAAACTCTCTCCCCCACAGTCACAGTTCTACCCATCCTTGCGCTGCCTTCTAGCTCTTGTTAGACTCTTTGTTGAGTCAAGCCATCTCATTAAATTTAGCTACAGAACAATCCACTTTCTTTTTCCTCCTGGGTCACTGAGATGAATCAGCTCTTAAGAGGTGTTTGACAAATGCCAGAGCCGGTATAAAGTAAGAATGGGGAGCAGGGCCTCTTTCTTAGTGAGAGCAAGCTACGCACTATTAAACCACCTCAAGGTAGCTTCACCACCGGTGTGCAGCCTGTGGTAAGTCAATGCTATAGCAGTGAAATGGAGTCCTCATTCATACGATATTAGGAGCAGCATGCTGTACTTCAGTAGTACCTTTCATCCAAGGTTCTCACAAGCACTTTACACCCTAGCGGATATACCTACGAAATACCAATGTTTTACTTATGTGAACTGAAGCAGAAAAGAAAGATATATGTGACTAGAAGGCTTCAAACAGGTTAACAGCTCACCACCAATAGTTAAGCGTATTAAACTTCATGAAATCACAGCAGTCTAAGGGAGAAGGAGAGTGGCTTTAGGGTCCTGGGTTGAGTGAATTGAGTCAGTTTACCTTGAGATTAGGTAAGTTCCTGAGCTGCTGCAAAATGGGAAAGAAAGCATTTGGCTGAGACTGGGAGGAGCAGGAAAGGCATAAGACTTCCCTTTCTGGTGTGGCAGCAAGCTGAAATTAAACTGACACACTCTGAGCCATGCCCTGAAATTTAAAGGTATTCAAATATGTACATTAGTTATGCACTTAAATGAGTAGCCTGATATTTAGAATTGCTTTGAAGTCAGAATGAGCCTTTAAAAACAAAGCCAAGAGAACAAGTTATTTACCTAGGAGGAAGAAAAGACAAGAGCTACAAGGTAAATTATTAAAAGAAAAATATAGGAAACTGTGCTCAGCTGTGAAGGTGCCATTCTAGAAGCATAGCTCTTTATCTGAGGCTTAGGTGAAGGAACAAGCTCAAATGACATTCTAGAAATTAGGATTAGCATTACTTAGAAGAAGCAGGTGGAGTTAAATGAGTCCAGAACATTTTTGTGGAAAACATGAGTTAAGGCTGTACCTAAGTGATATACCTCTCTTGCAGGAAGGCTGCATAAGAGTTTAATCTAAATATTTTTCATAATATTAATGAGGCTTGACACAGAACTGAAAATACTGAACTAGCTTAAGTTTGATTCGGTGCCAGGAGATTATGAATTAAGGTTCTTAAACTCTGGCAAATTCTCTTCCCAGGTAGTCTGTGGAGATGTAGCTGAGAACTAGAGAACAAAAAACACAGTATGTTTCAGCATAATGGCTTTTTCAAGAGCCAGGTCTGTCTGAAGCTTTGCTAGTGTTCCTGGAAGCGTGAGTAATAAAGAGGCTTTTATATTTGCACAAGACCGTGTATAATCCAAACTAAGATATCTTGACTTGAAAACATCTTTTCACTGGTGTTTGCTCTAACCCTGCTATTTAAGAAGTGCTGTTTCTGACCCATTACTCTCCCTCTGCTGGACACTCACATAATTGCTGTATTTGTGCTGTCTTAACACTCATGCATTTTAAGGTATTTGATCAGAAGAGATTCAAATAAAATCTTCTTTAGTTTTCCACATGTAGCACCATAGCTCTCTTCCACAGTCCAGTTGTAGAATTACTCCAAGCTTGCAAAGGGGCATCCTCAAAGGAATTTAGCAACTTCACTCTTACACATTTCATTGTGGGTTGGCGATGAGTACTTCTGAGCTAGGTTCTTCTTTCTGAGGTCTCCAATCTAGAGTTAGAGCCTTTTTTTTGGAGCAGTTAAAGCACATACTGCAGGCTTCAAAAAGGGCATAAAATTAATTGGTTTTACTTTAGATAGCAAAAGAAATACATGGATACATACACCAAAATGCCAGTTTATAATTTTCTCATGTCCTTATCTAACACTTCATACATAGGCTCAGCTCATTATTTTCCAAGGTAGTTATGTGTCTCTCGCTTCTGTATGCATACACAACCTTTCTTTCTCTTGCTTGTGTATCTCTAGAAATACAGACTGAAAAGTCTTCTTTTTTTACAAGTGCCATCCCTTTTTTCAGGTGACTTTAGTTGGAGGCTCAGTGTTCTCAGCTGTGTGATCTATTGCTTTGTTAGCCTGTTGTTCAGATTTGAAGAATATGTAAGCTGGGTGCTAGCTAGTTCTTTGTTCAAGGTGCCTCTCTTTAAATTCACAGTCGTTGCAGTTTATTCCTTAGACCGAATTTCTTCTGTGGTTTTGATACTGTGAGCCTCCAGACTGATAAATAGCATGGGGGAGAGTGGTTTATGTAAGTAGTTTTGCTATCAAAACTGTTTGTTGTGTGTGGGGTCTTTTGCTGTCAAAGCTCAAAATAAACAAAGATGAGGGTTTAAGTGTGCACACTGGGAATTATCTAGACGTAGTTTATAAAACTTATGACAGTTGGAAATGTTGTAAATACCAGAAGGATTGCTTAACGTGGAAGGAATGTGCTGAGCAAAGAACGCACATCCAAGGAAGGGAGATCACTTCAAGGATGTGTATAGTGACTGAGTTAGGATTGGAAAGGTTGGAGACAGCAGGGAATCTATTTTGAAGAAAGGCAGAGACTGTGTGGTTGTGCTGGTTTTGGCTGTGATGGAGTTAATTTTCTCCACAGTAGCTAGCGCAGAGCTATGTTTTGGATTTGTGAATTCCTTGGTTTGCTTTACCTGTTAAATTGTCTTTCTCTCAACCCACAAGTTTTCTCACTTTTACCCTTCCGATTCTCTCCCCTGTCCCGCCAGGGAGGAATGAGCGAGCAGCTGTGTGGGGCTGAGCTCCCGGCTGAGGTAAAACCATGACAGCAGTTTTAGAGATCTGAAAGCTAGGTGCAGGATTGGTGGGAGGAGGCATCATGTCAGTTAAGATACTGAAGCAGCTGAAAATAAATCCTGTTAAGTACAATCCAGACCTCTGTCCAACTGTTGTTATGCTTTCATCTTGATTAGCAACATTTCGGTTAGAAATTTTTCTGCTTCATTAGAGTAAATTTGTTTTCACCTATAAAACTGTTGGATGTGGAAAGTAAATATTACAAGCCTAAAATACATAGATTCTCTGGAAGTGATAAATGGAAACAGAGGATATTTTTGCTCCCTGTGACCTGAGATAAATTTGAGAATCCCAGGGGCTGGGATGCTGAGTTGACTGAGCAACAATGATGACTTTTAAGTGCCTGATCCTCAGGAGATGTCCTTCCACTGGCTGTAAGCTAGTATTGCTGTAGCAGGAGAGAAGTAACAGAAAGGATATGCAGTTCTGGATACCATCATATTGTCAGTCTTGTGGCTTGATATAGAGGTAAAAAAAAATGCAGAAAAGATGGCTAGCATTTCAAGTGGGGCTTACAGTCCAACACAGACACACAAGGTGAGTCCCCACTATCAAACAAAATTCAGCTGTACCTCGTATAATTTTTCTAGACTGTCTTAATAACAAATGTTTTTGTGAGATAATAAAAATGTTGAACTTAGCGCTGAAAACATCAATACAGGGTGTTAATGCAGGGTATGTGACATGCTGTTTATTTACACCCTTTCTCAGTGCAGTGAATCCCTGACATGGAGAAGCTTGGAGTTGCCATGTCCACTGTGGTTCCATAACATCTCTAGGCCAGATCTCCTGCCTTATACACATGGTAAGAGTTTTATAACACTGATGTTTCACATGGAAAGTTTTACATGCTGGCTGGCTGTCCCCAGGGAGGTGGGGATAGAAGACTAGTTCCATGTGGGATTTTCATGTGCTTTCTTTTCCCCTTCCTAATTCTCCAGAATTCCAGTTGAGGGAGCATTTTGTCTATTAGAGATCCCTTAAGATTTTAGTCTTGGTAATGACTAAAGCAAAATGGCATTATTGTTATGAAGAAAGAATAACAGTGTCATGGGATTTTTAAAGCTGTTCTTCTATAGCTAGTTAACATGTTAACATTGTTGCAGAAAATAATTACTTCAGTATGAAATTGTGAGAATGAAATACTGAGCTTGTTTCTAAATAGGACCAATTACTCCAGAATTATTCTGTGCCAGTATTTTTATTCCAGAGAAGGCAATTTGCATGGGGAATTATGCTGGAATAGGGATGGCTAAATCAATTACAATTTCCCTCCTGTCTTGGGAGAGAGCACATATTGGCACTGTGGTGCTGTACTTGGGAATCTGAAATAAAGTAATTCTGGGTTACCTAAACTTGTCTACAAACACTGAATGGCTAGAGAATTTGGTTAAAATTACCAGAAGAAAAATTTTTGTTGGATTTGAGTGTATGCCAAGCACTTCACGCCATTAAAGGTGTTCATTTATTCTTCTTGTAACTCCCCTACTCCTGTTGGCATTATACCACTGATTAGTTTTAGTTTGTTTTCACCACCTGCAAAGTCACTAAAATAGTAGTATGTGGGAGATTATTTTTCCAATGCAAAATGTAAGTGCTGACATTAAGAAAGGAAGAAAAAATTAAGTTTACATTCTGTAAAAACTATTGCACCAAAGTAAAAATGTCACTGGTTTTCTAACAAGCATTAGCTTAATCCAAACTTGCTCGCACAATTATTGTTTTATGCATTGTCCTTAGTAGTTACACAACAATGTTGGCACATGTGGAACACCAGACAAATGACAAGGTGTCTTCTTTCCCCAAAGGGTTTATAAACTATAAACACTGCTTTTCTGTGCTATGCACTTAATCTTTTCCATAATTTGGCTCCTAGCTAAGTAAACTTCGAACATAGTAAGGGATACAGAAGTTGTCTGAGATTTAGTTGACAATGTTTATACTATTGTTATTTTAATTACTATTTTTAAGGAACATTTTTCTCTTCAGTTGTTTTGTTCTTTAATCTTTTTTGGAAATACCGGATGTAGCAAAGCAACATCACTCTTTTCAAAGCAGTGGTCTAATTTAAAACGTGCAGAACCAAACGGGCAAAATCCACATTGTTCTTGATTTAGCACTGTGCCCAAATGACATTAAACAATATTGTGTCTAAAAAGAGCATTCTTCTGTGCAGCTTGTAAAAGCTAATGAACACAATGAATCCTTTAATAACCCCTTGCTTTTGTTTATTAGTAGTGTGTACCCTACAATAGCTTATCTCCTCCCAGCCATACAGTTAAAGCATGCACTTAACAAAATATGGATTTCTGAAAATAACCACTTCAGAACAGTTTAATGCTTTTTGAGGCGATAACTGTCTGGAAGACTGCTTTTCCTTGAAGTGCAGCAACTTTTGGGAAGAAAAAGTGGTTGGTTTTTTGTATGAACATTGATACCTCAGATTTTTAGGATTGTTGTGATGAGGTGATTTATAAGGGACTTTTTTCTTTGGATTTTTTCTGTAAATGGCTTTAGAGAGCTGGAGAGGACTCAGACCAAGCCTGTACTGTAAGACTTGACAGTGTAGGCCAGTTGCCTTAGTGCATGGAAAAAAAAATTACATGTGCTACCCCGAAGAGCTGTGCCAGCACAAAACGACTAATGTAGAGGCAGTGATACAGCCCGAAGAATTCCTTTGTCAGCCCAGCTAATGCTGTTTTTGAAGGGAATGTAACAGTCCTAGCAGAAAACCTTCTTTCTCTTGATAAGTGCTATGTAACTATGCCAGCAGAATTTCTGAAGTACAGTCAGGCAAAAAAGCTGGCACACGCATGGACAGAGAAACCCCAAAGCAGTGTCAGAACAAAGGTTTAGTTGTTGAAGTTAAGTGTGGTAAATAGACCTTAAGCTACTGTTCTGGGAGAGGTGAATTTCAATCTTTATGTTTAATTATTGACATAATAGTATTACTTTCTTCAGTTTTCCATTCAGAGTTTTCATTTTATTATTTCAGTGTTGAAACTCACAATAGCTTTTTTCAAATTAAATAGTAGAAGCTCAAATTCTCCTTACCTTTTTCAGGTGACTAATCTTTGCCACATAAGTATTACCAATTTAACACATGTTAAAAATGGGCACTGAGAAGGATTTCTGGAAGTCTTAGGCTTCTCCAGATGTTTAAGGAAACCAACAGTCAACTTTGGGTTCAGGAAATGCTCTGGCTGGATGCTCAGTGCTTGGTATCCCGCCAAAGTGGCATGTAACTCTAGGTCTTCCGCTCACATGACAGAAGGTTCTAAATCTCGACAGAGTGCGTGTGTGTGTACAGCTCCAAAACACTCCCTCCTGGTCTGTGCTGTGCTGGTACCTACCTGTACTCTGTTTGCCAGTAAACATTACTTGATTTCCTGAAACCCGTTGAGTAGTTTGATACTCTAGTAGAACTGACAGCATGCTAAAACAACAGATAGATGTTTTACTGCTTCCAGATGTAGATTTGAAGTCCAGAGAGGAGTCGTTAGTGGTTGATAGTCACCTTATGAGAGCAGAGAGGTATATTTCATCCTGGTCTTTATAAATTGTCCCTGGGTGTCACTCTTGAGTCAGACTGAAACATTTTAGAAGCAAATCTGAGAATCGTTTTTCCTTTTCTTTCTTCTGTTGTTTCCACAGTTGACACTTTTTTTTTCTCAATTTTATTTCCCATTACTCTCCATAATGATGCCAACTCCAGCAGGCCAGCTTGTCTGAATTACATTATTCTCAGAGGATATCTTGGGGAGTTTTTGAACTTAAGTTACAGTAATGTAACTGCAGAAATACCTCCCTGGCAACACTTTGTGGATTTACAGTTAAATGACCGATTATTATATTTGATAAATCCTTTCTTATTTTGCACAACTCTACTAATTTCTGTCATCCTTTTGGAACAAAATCAAGTGACAAGGAGAAAGTATTTATTAATATAAATATGTAACTCTACATGGAAAGCCAATGCAAGCCCTCTAAATCCCGTAACTGAAAAAAAGCCAAACTGTAACTTCACTAGTAAATAAGCCATATATTTGTTGTTCCCTAAAGGTAAATATCACTGTAGGAGAACCATCAGTACCCAGTCATCTCAGACACTTTCTGGGGCGTGTGCGCGCGCACAGTTTACACATAACAAAATAGCGTGCCGCTTAGAGGATTTAATGTGTATTGTACAAGGCAGTGGATAAACTATTAACATAGCATAACTACAGTTTCTATTTACAATATCCTTATCTTAATGTCACTTAATGAATTTATTCTTAATGCTTCTGGGTTTTGTTTCATTGGCTGGCTGAATCCAATATTCTACTTTACAAACAGCTTCTGAGTTCAGGTATTACATCTCTCATATTAAAGCCAGTTGGTACAGTAAACTTTTCCCAACAAAGTGCTGAAAGATGTTTTTATTTTTAATAGTAACTTCTTCCTATCAAAATTACTCAAAAATGAAGGTTGCACAACAATCTTGTTAAGAGAAAATGTCTTCCTTCTGTAGCGAGTCATTTCCCCGAATCTGTTTTATTACAAGTGCCATCACCCATCTACATAGTAACTATCAAATACATTTTCTGTGCACTGCAGCAAGTAATCCTCTGTTGAATGAGTTAGCTTTTTCTGGCACAGTTTGACACTTGTTTTTGAGAGCAAACACCACAATGTTTTACTGAATTGAGAAACAGTTATGTTGGATTAATTTCTGCTTTGAGAATAAATATTTGTAGCATGTTTTTTAGAGGCATGGGCAGATAAAAAAATGGTCCCCCGAAATGTCATTTCAAAACTGCTCTATTGATAACTTGTCTTCAGAAGTTCTGGGGGAACTCATGTAGTCAGTGAAAGCAACAGGTAAACCACAGCACATAGATTTTGAAATAATGTGTGTTTTAGCTGTGTAGCAAGGTCTGTCACTGGGAATTATTGTTTATCAAGATCTTATGATTATGTGCTTGCTTTCAGACCCCTGAGAAGTAGGACTTTCAAATGTTGGGATGTGCAGAAAACAAAGTCAACAGGCCGTGACAACTGTAATTCCTCATAGTTTTTTCTACCATTTGTTGCCTCTGTTTTGTCATTACATACATCAATAAAACTATATATAGCTAAGGAGAAAAGACTGTGACTTGTATGGTGAAAGCAATGAAAATATTATTATCTGCTCTATGCAATTTCTTCCAAACTACTGTCAGTGTTGCTCTGTTAAAACATGTGCAGAGGGTTATGGAAAGAGGAAGAATGTGCATTGCCTGCAGGACATAAAACTGTACAAAGTTACCACCATCTACTTGCTTCCACTACTCCTCTGAACTGCATTGTCTGACCAGTGACACCCTCAATAAGAGCACAGCTATGGGTTCTTTTTACCAAACACATCAAGACTTCAGTTATTTTTCTACATATGTTAGCTTCCTAATCTGCTTGAGAAAAACAATGTTGATTTAATCACATGAGTTTCCAACTTAGAAAAAGAATGTGTATCTTATGCCTCACTGAAATGGTATTCCTTCTTTTTTTTTAAGATCATCCAGAAAGATACTGTGATCTGCAAAGGAACACATAGCTCCACATCATGAACTTCCAGCTCTTTGTTTCATCACGCCATCCTAAACAGATTCAGGCCAGTCCAGGCTACCTGAGACTTATGTGAGTTATTTAAGACAGTTTTTGAAAAAAATGTGAGCTGTGTTTTAAGAGCCATCTGGTTTTCTAGAAAAGATTCGTCACATCTGTTGCATAATAGTATGTTTTGGAATGTATCTTACCTGTCAGTTATCAATGGTGTATTTTTCTTTGCTTTAGTAGAGCACAGAAGCCAGAAGTTTGATTTCAGACTTCTTTTTGAACCTCAGATAAATCTGAGCTATAAAACTGGTTATCTTTCCAGAAGGTTCTTTAAGGGCATCACTGTACACTTCAGAAGTGAAATCTGTAAGTTTCGGGGCTGAAATCATGCCTGCATCAACTGCACCAGAGAAAGTATTCTTACTGTCGAGCGCTTATTTAAATGGTGGTTGTGTTGATGCCTTCAGTACATTTTCCCTGGAATTTAGAAATCATACTTGGGTATAGCAATGGTGGGCATAGAGAAGCAATGTTAGAAGCAGTGTGTATACCCATTCTAGACATACCTTATTCTTTTGTTGCTTTTAGATCAACATTTCTCTCTTTAAGCCCATTCTTCACAATTTTTAGGAATAGTACCATATCATATCAAACATGTATCAGTTGCAGGATACATTGCAGTAATAAGTAGAGCAGGAGTGCATAACAAAGTTCAACAAGGACAAGTGTAAGGTCTTGCACCTGGGAGAATACAATCCAGGAGCTGCGATCCACCTTGCTGGGGAGCAGCTCTGTGACAAGGGACCTGGAGTCCTGGTGGACAGCAAGCTCAATGAGTGAACAGCGTGCTGCAGCAAAGAAAGCCAGCAGGGTGCTGGGCTTTGTCAACAAGGGCACCACCAGCAGAGATAAAGAAGCCATTATCCCACTCTACCCAGTGCTGGTCAGGCCACACCTGGAATACGGTGTTCAGTTCTGGTCCCCACCATACAAAAAAGATGTGGACAGGCTGGAGAGGGTCCAGAGAAGGGCCACCAGGGTGGTCCAAGGATTGGGAAGCCTGCCATGTGAGGAAGGGCTGAGAGAACTGGGTTTGTTCAGCCTTGAGAAAAGCAGGCTGAGGGGAGACCTTATCACCGTGTTCCAGCGCTTCAAGGGTAGCTACAAAGAGACTCCCTTTTTACAAGGGGTCACATGGAAAAGATGAGGGATTATGGGTGCAAGTGACTCCTGGGGAGATTCCGACCGGACGCAAGAGGAAAACTTTTCACAGTGAGAACAATGAGCCATTGGAATAATCTCCCCAGGGCAGTGCTGGCTTCCCCGACGTTGGACACCTTTAAGATTGGGCTGGACGGCTGCTGGGCCATCTTGTCTAGACAGAGCTTTTGCCAGGAAAGGTTGGACCAGCTGATCCTTGAGGTCCCTTCCAACCTGGTATTCTGTGAGTCGATGAACTCATACTTTGTATAGGTTTAATAATTTTCATTGAAAGCACTTAGCGAATTTTAATAAAATGACTTTGTACTGTTCCTGTGAAGTAGATAAATATTACTTATGCAGGTACGCAGGAAAGTTAGATTAACATTTTCCAAAGAACGTTACCTCCTTCAGCCAAAACATTTTGAAGGTACCTTGTAAGTATCTGTGTGCATTTTTGGTTTAGGCCTGTTTTTTTTTGTTTGTTTGTTTTTTGGGGTTTTTTTGTTTGTTTTGTTTTTTTATTTTTTTAAACAGTAAGGGAACTACATGCATTGACTTCTGGAGTGTTAAGCATTGTTTTTTACTCTTTGGTCAGTGATACAGAATGTGGGTGCATATGGGAGAGGTCACAGACACATCTCAGTAGAATCCTTCTTCCATTAAAAAAAATTCTGAAGGCGACCTGCAGTGGCACACAAAGGTGTTCTGTTTAACAGAACCTATCGCTAGCGAGCGTTTCAAGGTTTCTTTCTTCATGGGAACAACATGGAACTTTAAGGAGTTTATCAATGATTGTTGTTCAAGCTTAGTATTATTTGTGTTGCCTACTTGGGATTGCTACACGCTATTTAATAACAGCATTTTGCTATCTCCCAGCAAAAATACTCACTGCTGTCAATCTGAACTTCTTTCTCTTCTTTGTGAACCTGTGAATTAATACCAAAATATTATAAACCTACCTATTTAGCAAAACTACTTTGTGGAAGAAAGCTATTGTTCAAAATAAACATACCTACACAATTTGGTAAAAATAAAAAAACCCCAAACAACAACAAAACAACTCAGTGTCATTATCGTACATAAAAAAAATGAGGCAAGAAAACTGTAATAAAAGTGGCTGAAGCAAAGACAGTCCTCCCCCACACCCCTAGTACAACTGGAAAAAAAGTGTGAAGCTGATTAAAGAACAGATTCATTCATCTGTTATAGCGCACATGTGATTTCCCCGGATTACTGAAATAAGCTGAGAAGCATTCAGCAGCTGTGATATAGTTTGAAAGTTTTAGAATGTGGGAGCTGTGGATTTCATAAAGAATCTTACTGCAGTAAAGACTGTACCTATCCTGCCGATGTGTAGTGTTGGAACCAGCTGCACAAAACAGTCATAGAATTAGTCAGCTGGTTCCTTTCTAAAACAATAAGGGGTCTTAGTGCAAGTTATAGATATGAATATAAAAAAGGTAAAGTCGATGGGAAGTTGTGGCACAGGGAAATATTCTATTTAAGTGAAATTAAAGAGCATTTCACCAAAGTCAATGTAATTATATTGATAAAAGATAAAAAGCATTGGACCCAGCTTGTCTGTCCTGAAATTCACTTATCGTACCTGTGGATACCATGAAGATACCTTGACTATCTGCTGCCTTCAGATCCCAGTTAAGAATGTGATTCTCCTCTCCATGATTGAAAAGATTAAACAGCATCTTAAAAGCAAAAACTCAAATCACCCTATGCATAAGCTACCAGCTGGTGCTTCATCAGAAACAGGAAGGATATTCTGGGGATAACTTGGGCTACTTCCCCTGGAATGTGAATGCACGAAGCAAGTCAGCACCACTTTTATGACTTCAGCATAAGTCAATGGTGACATTGACTTCCTGATGACATTTTTGGCATTGCCCACGGTCTGTATCCATTTTTTTTTCATCACGCCTAAATCAGATTTTGTCAATTCCTGTTTATCCTCTAATCTTGAACAGGGAGAACCACCCGTAGAGCTGTGCACCTGGCCTACAGAAACAAGTGCAGAAGCCACAATAAGCGGCTCAATCTGCTAGAGAGTAGCATGCAGATGGCTTTGTTAGACTGTTCCACTAAAACCAGTTTGTGTGTTCCCACATGGTGCATTTCGTGGGAAAATAAGTCTTGTACATAGTAATGCGGTATGAAATTACAATTCCTTATGCAATATTTTTCTTTTTCTTTAGTCAAAGAGGCAATTAATTGTGTCAAGGAGAAATTTAACTACTGTACACTCTACCACAAGAATGAAATGTATTGCCCACCTATTTTTCCCTGCTGGGTACCAGAGTTTTGGTACAGTGACAGTTCTGCATTATGGAAAAATAAGAGGAAAAATGCAGATAAAGTTTTGAATCAAAATTATAAAGTATTCATATAGCTCTTCTTTCATTATTACAATGTGATCTTATTAAATTTCTCATATAACTATGATTATAAGCAAAAACCCAGGTAAAACCCCAAAAATGAGTCAAGCAAAAAAGTCGACCAAAACCTAATAGACTAGATAAATGAAGCAAATTTGGAACTGAGGAGCCATATCCCAGTGACTGAATGTCTAGATTTTGTCTTTCGGTTATAACTGAAGGTCTTAGATGTATTTTGTACAACACAGTTATGAAGTAATTGTTGAACTTGTCCTTTAACAGTATCTCATTTAAAATCAGAAAAGCATTCATTTACAAAAAGTAATTCTTTCATCATCTATGTGTGCTAAATATTATTGTCCATCCAGGGAAGCAGGTACGAAGGAAGTTGTCTGAAGTTGCAGATGAGTCATGGCAAACCTAGAAACTGAATGGTCCTATCTGCTCACTGCTAGGCCTCCTGCCTCGATTTTTGTCATCTTATGCTCCTTGGACTGAGACAAAAAGAACAAAAAGTAAGCGTTGCATAATTTGCATATTACAGGAAAATATGATTACTGCGGCCTATCACCATGAAAAAAGCCACAAAATTCTAAAGACAAGAACAATTATTCTGAACTCCTGTTTGGAGATCTTCTTGCTCTTCTACAGTTTGTAATGTTTAGCACCTGTTCAAGAAATGCTTCTATAAATAACCATTTTCTGTTTCATGCAAAATTTACATTGAAAATTATCTTGGTGCAGCTGTTCTGTTTTTCTACAATTGTGAATTGCCAAAAAAAGGAACAGTAATTCCTTGGGGGCCCCGGAGTTAAATCCTTTTTATTTAACATGATACTATGTAGTGGAGCAGTGATCGAAGCCTAACTATTATTGCTAGCTGTTCTTCGATTTGCTAAAACTGAAAACGGGAAAGCTCTTTGTAGATGATCCTCACTCTTTTACAATTTCTGTGGCTTTTCAGTTCCATAATTACTGACCCTGATGGCACACTGCCCGAAAAATGAATACTTTGATAATTTGCTGCTCTCTTGTAAGCCTTGTCATCTTCGATGTTCTGGTACACCACCGCCTTCGTGTGAAAACTACTGTGATAAGAGTAAGTGATATTTCTGCAATACTTTGTGGCTATGCTGGGCATTTTCATGTTGCATTTTACATAGACTTGTAAACATAAACACTTAAAGAAATCTAAAACCTGGGAAGTTTTTATCAGAATAATATGTGGGCTCAAAGATATTAAAGACATAGGCAGTATGTCCTGTATAAGTATGTGCGTTAATAAATTTGTAAAGCTCTCGAGCTTTACTTGAGCTGTTGCTCAATAGACATAGAAATTGCTCCTTTGATACAGAAGAAGTTTTATGTGTTGGACATGTTTACTGTTTGTTGGTTATCGTTTACAATTAATTTAATGCACTTCTTTTATTTCATAAGGTACTGATTCAAGTGGAATTCTTTGGATTTGCCTGGGCTTAGGAGTGATTTTAATGCTCACTCTGTTCACCTTAATGGTCTTGTTTAAATGGAAACATCTAAGGCCACTAAAAGAAAAACTGAAAAACACAGGTGAATAAATACGATTTTTCACAAAATAATTTTACATCATTGTACATTTTAGCTACTCTTACCATGTATAAATTTTGCATGTCATTTATATTCCAGATTCTGATAACTGTCTTTGTTGGATTGTTTTGTAGTCCTCAAATAGTTATTGGGGAATAAAATATCCAGATGATAACTTGTCAAAGCAGCAAACTCTCTTTGTGGGTTCTGGATCACGTCAGGATTGTTTTGTTGCGTATTCATACCTGGCTTATTTGCTGGTGTTTGAGAAATCATTTATGAACCAACCCTCAATAGCATAAGATCTTTATGAGTTTCATCCTCTTCTCAATGAATGCAAAAGGAATTCTACCCCAGCAGAGAATACACATTCAATGTTTTCCATCTTATAAGACAGTAAATAATTTTACTTAGTATTCTAGCCTGTGAGAAGTATATGTGGTGTATTTTGGGAAGCTGATAAAAATTAAAGTATTTTTACATTTTACAAATACTAATATTTGTGGAGTGTTCAGCCAATGAATAATAACTGATTAGAAAGTATATATTGGATTACTTAAATGCTTGTCCTGAAGTACAGGGGGTATATTGTCATAGAACAAAAGATTATCGTATATAACTACATCTTAAAACTTTCACTAAGGTTAGGAACATAGTTGGAACATAATGAAATTTGGATCTTTAATAACTGTATGCCTGGTGTACCATGATGTATGTACTAAATTAACTTCTGTATGTTTACAGACTCTTCTGTGGAGCTGAATAATATTCTCAAGGCTCATACTGAAAGCAGTGTAAATACAGAAGGAATTAGGCACTCACTTCAAAGTGAGACATTAATGTATTCAGTGGAAGAATGCACTTGCAGTGACTGTGGCTTGGTAAAACCTCAGACTGGCTGTGAAACTTCATTTCCATTACCAGCTACAGAAGAAGGAGCTACTGTTCTAGTTACCACGAAATCTTTCGATTATTGCAACTATATTCTGGGTGCTGGGTGACTATAAGAGAAGTATATTTTTACTGCATAATAATAGAGTTATTCCAGTATAGCTATTAATCTTAATACTTGCAGTCAGTGGAGAAGACTAGTACATTATCCTTATAGATCTTCCATTGAGCTTTCATTAATATTGTCATATTATTTCTAATTTTAGTATCTCTTTGGTCAAGTATTTCTACATTATTCTCAGGTACTAAAGTAGTTATTGGAATTTTTAATTTCTGAATGTCCCCATGTAGGCTGGCTTTTTCTGCCTTTAGTGATTGTATCTGCTTACGCCGGATGTATACAAGCCCATGAATAAACCAGTTTGCAAATATGTATTTTATGTTAAACTCAGATCTTGTACCAAAAATCGCTTGATGGTACACAAGGAATGTTCCAAGGGGCAGAAATGAATATCTGCATTACATCCCCAGCCTTGCAAAGAGTAATTTCAAATAAGCATCAAATCTGATGCTTGAAAGGGGAATGCTCTAATGATGAATACCTTTGTGGAGGATGGAGTTCCTCCAGCTCCGAGTACCTCTGGGTCACTGGGGGAGGTTGTGGTGCTGTGGAGCACTGTCCATACCTGCCATCCCAATGCACAGACTTCTCTTGAAGGGCCAAGTGTTTTCAGACTGTATTCTATGAAGATTTCTTTCTAGTTTACTTTTTTTTTTTTTTTTTACTTACCCTAGTTAAATGTACAAGTAATGCTGATTAGATATAGTCATGCTAGGTTACTGTGTGGCCTAAAATTAGGAATACACTTTTGTCACCTTGCCTCCCAAACATTATTTTCCTAATATTAGGCCAGTTTTATTCCTGGAAAACTGTGACAATAACAGAAGCAACTATGTTTTTATTTGTACATAACTTTCTATTTCAGGTTCTTGCATGAATGATGAATTAAAATGTTTCAAGACTAGTAAATTATTGGACAAAATCTACGAACGATCGGTATTACAGCATCTTTAGGAGGCTGACCACAGTGTTTGGTCCAGGTATGAGTTAGCTGTGTAGGTCTGGCCACACGTAGCCCAAACCTCTGAACAGGCCTACCGAGCTGTTAGACGTGTTACTGGTGGTTATCGGGGAGCTCCGCAGAGCCTGGGGCAGCGCGGGGCAGGCGCCGTACCCAGTGTGCACACAGGGACCAGCCACGGGACGCCTTACACCAGGTCCACAACATTTAAGACAAAGACTTCATTACTTTGCCTTTTTTGTATTAGAGGGTTCCCAATTTACCGGTTTTTTTTGAAACCTGACCAGGGCTTTTAGCTCACACACCACACGTGAGAGCACTGAACGTTTTGTCTTGGTTTTTCTCATCTTTCATTTGCCCGGCATTTCTCGCCTCCCCGCAGAAGCACCGCACGGGGGGACCTTTATGTGGCGGCACTGCCAGAGGAGGCTGGCGGGGCGGGGCCGGGCAGGGCAGGGCAGGACAGCAGCGCCGGTGCAGCCCCTCGGGAGGGCGAACAGCTTCCCGCCTCTTTCCCGGGCGCGGCGCTGTGAGGCGGCACCGCGCCGTGAGGGCTCCTCAGGACGCGGCGGAGCTCCCTGCCCCGAGCGGAGCGGAGCCGGGTTTACCTTCCGGGGTGGCGGGGTGGGGTTCCGGGGCGGAGTGTGTGCGTTGGCCGGTCCGGCTTTGGGCTGCGCGGGAGGAGGGACCGGGTCCGGCGGACGGAGGGTGCGAGCCCCGCGGCCGCCATGAGTGGTGAGTGGAGGGCTGGAGCGGGGCCCTCTCCCCCGCCAGGCCGCGCTCGGTGGGGCCGCCGGGTCTCCGGGGGGCTGGCGCGGGCAGAGCTTGCCCGGGGCGTCCTAGCCGCTACGCTGCCTGCCCGACCAGGCGTCGCCCGGTCCCCCGCGGCCGAGGCCCCTTTCCCTCCCTCGCTTCTCCCCGGAGGGGCCGGGGTCTGCGGGCTGGCGTGGCACAGGAGGCGTTGGCCTCCCTGGCCCTGCGGTGCGGAGTAGGGCTGAGCCCGGGTCTGCCTCCCCGCTCCCCGTTTCGGCTCCCCGAGCCCCCCAGAGCGGTGTTTTACCTGGGCTCAAAGCCCCGAGCCGCCCGTGAGCCTGGCACTGGCTCGCAGCACAAGCCATGCTGGTCCCGGGAGCTCCCTTGCCTCAACTGTGCAGAACCACTGGAAATATTCCCGAGAAAGTAAATCACTAAGAGAAAATAACAATAATGATATGCATGCTTACTTATGTGCGGTTGGTGAGAGAGGTGAGAAGCATGACTAGTGAAAAAGTGGTCCCTTGCAGTGCTGAGGGTGTATCATTGCTGTTTCTGCCCCTCAGCCCCCGGGAGGATGTGCCAGCTGTGGATGTCTTCCTTTCTGGCCTCCGCGTTACAGGGAAGCGGTGTGTGGGCGTGCTGAATCCTGGGGGTTCTGAGGTTTTGTGGGGGGAAATATTTGAAAGCTTTGCATGAGAATTGGGGCCTGTAAACTCTAGGGCTGGAGGAGACATAGCCGCTTGAATGGGCCAGAGTGAGAGTTATTTGGTGGGATGGAGGAGGAAATTGTAATAGATTTTTCCTGTAAATATGCACTTGGTATGTCTTAAAACACATTGGCAAGAGTTTGTTTGTTTTTTAAGATGGGAGGTGCTTTAGGAAATGCTTTCATGGGTGTGCTTATATAACCTCAGTGGTGGAAGCTGCAGACAGCACTCTGCACCTGAAGATTAGATCATATGTTCTCTCCCACCCTGACTTAATGCGTGGTGAAATCTGTTGCCAAAGATAGTAAGAAAAAATTTGAAGAGTTGACCGAAGTAACTGAATGGTATGTGTTTTATGGTAGCAGTCATTTCTGAAAATGAAACCAAAAATGAAAATGAAAACACTTCAGTTGTGTTTTTCTCTGTTTGGTTCTCACCTTTGTGGTAAGAAGAAAGCAAAACATTTTTATGGAAGAAGACATGAAGAAAAAAAAGATTATTGTGGGGAAAACTATTAATTAGCGTTGTGAAAAATGCAGTCAAATCTTTGAAACCATGGGAGAAGAAAGTTTCTCAAGTGTTTCAGATCTTGACACAACATAGACTAAATCCTAATTCTGAACTTTTTAAGAGTCAGCATTTTCATATGGAAAACCACAGCCCTTCAGTGATGAATTCAGGCTGGGACTAGCCTTGTGCAGATTTGTACAAATCAGAGCCTAACTCTTCCTAGGAGGCTCATCTTGGGGAGCTCTGCTTGAATTCTGTGACTCAAAAGGCAAGGTGGCACCTCTCATGGCATAGAGCCTTGTCACATAGGTATTTTTAATAGCTTTAATATTTTTCTTTTTTTTTATTTTAAACAATGAAGAGATAGGGGTTTATGAGGAGAGGAAACATTTAATTACTTACAAAGGAATAATGCCTAAGGTGAGGTTAAGGGTAGTAGTTGAATTGCGTGGCTAACCTACCCGTGTGTTGCCCTTGCCAAAACCTACACGACTTTTCCAGCAATTTCAAATAGACAGCAAGATAAGGCAAAGAACACTAATTATGCACTTTGCCAAACATGACTGTTATACAATGCTATACAGAATATTTCCAGAATAATGGAAGTGGAGCAGATCAGGACAGAGAAATGTGTATCACTATCTTGCTTGTTTCAGATAAAGTAGATGGCCGATGTTAACATCATTGAATTTAACCATGTCCTTTCTTTAGTGGGTGTAACAGCACTGTCTACGCTTGTTTCCCTACCCAGTTTTGGCCCTTAAAAGGGCCGTTGCTAAAATATGGATAGAAGAACCTCTTTCCCTAATGGCATTAATTATTTTTAACGTATATTTTTTTAGCTACTGTGTATTTCTAGTGGATTTGAAGGTAACTTCCTGATGATTTGGGCATTACTTTAATATTACTAATGCTACTTACTAATTACATACTCATATTTTATTGGACAGCGTTGAATAGGCTAAACTTTCAAAGGAAGTAACACAAGGATGCTAGATTTATGTACTTGTCAAGAATTAGGGGTGTTGTCGCATGTTTAATGACAGTTTCAAAAAACATATAAAGATGTGACTAATTCAGGATGAGGCAATAGAAGCCTAATAATGTAGTATAAAGTAGCATTTAAATTAGGTCTGTTTGGTTTATCTTAAATTTGTACCCTCAGAACCTGTACTAGAGCAAGCAAAAGGAATTGCGGTCTGAAATTTTGCATACAAGACTTCCAGAAGTATGGAAGAGCCATCTGAGATTTATTTTTTTAACCTATATGCTACATGTGGTACTGAAGAGAGCTGTACCTGTAAAGACTTGGGTGAAAATCCTGTTTTACTTTACTTGGGCAGTCAGTTTTCGTCTGCTGCGTAGGTGTGGATATTTCTGGCAGGGTCTGGAGAGAAGTTTGTTATAAAAACAGGAAGGCATGACCATGAACAGCAAAAGATGACAGGGGCCACAGAGGCAGGTGCAGTACCTAAGCCTATTTTTAACCCTTTCTAGACTGAGTAGGTGTCGGTGGGAGGAGTCTCTTGAAGTTTCTTAGGTTTTGTAACCTTATACTTATGTTTTCACAATTATTTTTAGACTCATGTATGAACTTCCTTTTTTATTGCAATAGCCTAAATATAGCCTTTTTCTGAGTAATGCTGTTTTTATGCATTCTATGGTTTGTATTTGTATGGGAGTTACTACAGTTTTTATCACTATTTTGAATCAGTAGAAGGGTATTTTGGTCAGTTTGTAATACATTGTTAGTCCTTAAATCCACTAGAGTTGATCACACTTAATTGATGCTCTTGTCTGAAAAAATACCTTTTTTATTTTTTAAAGACTTAGTTTAGAAAATGAAGACTGTAAAAGAACAAAATCTTAAATAGAGTTGGAAGAGATTTATTATGTTCCATCTACTTGAAACAAAAACATTGCTAAATAGTATTACGTTTTCTAGGCTTATTATGAAGGAAGATATATCCTCTACTTGAAAAAACACACAACTTAATTTTTCAATTAAAAAAAAAGACTTTGTGAATATTCTTTTTCTTCTACCTGTAACATTTCTGTCAGGCAGAACAATAGAAGAATTCTGAAGGCATGCATTGAGCAGAAACCTCAGCCAGCCCTCAGCGTAGATGCTACATGGCCTCGTAGCCCTGTTAACGGTGAAGGTGATCTGAAGTGCTTATGGAAATCATTGATTGTAATCACGTGCAGTCCTAATTGTTACTAGCACGAATTTACAAGTAAAATAAAGACAAAATACACATTACACTGCACTCAGTCAGTGTATATTTAAGGCTGTCTGATAGCACATGCTTTAGTCTTTTAGCACATCAGTTAGCATAGTGATCATCTGTAGGTTTTCTGTATTTATGCGTTTTTTTGTATTATTCACAGTCTGGTGTGTAGTTGCAAACCATTTCTGTGTTACCAAATAGATACAAAGGTGCCAAACAGATGTGCATTTAAAAAGTAACATGTATTGCATTTGGAAGTCAAACTTCACCTATGTACTTAGTATTTTCATTTGATAGATGTTTTTCAGGTCACAAAATTATGAATTACATGCATTTGTTCTGTAGTAGTCTCAAACTGTTTAATATAAAGAGAAATGTTGCATTGTGCCTATTCTCGCAGGTATGTGGATAGCATAAGACTGTAGAAGTGATGAGCTTTGAAACAGGAGAGAAAATCTGCAGGTTTGTTTATATTCAGTGTTACTGTGCATGCGGGGTTGTACTAAAAGTTGGGATTTGATTATTTTCCGTATTTTACAGTTACGTGATTTATTATAAGGCATTTAGATGTGTAGGCACGTGTCTTATTTTTGCAATGCATGCATGGTAAGAACACTGAATATAATTTAATAAAATTGTAATCTCTTAAGGAGAAGTGGAGTAGTAGGGATTATATGAATTTAACCTTATCTTCACAGTGCCATAACTGGCATAGTCGTTTGGAAGTTAGAACCTACGTGGCATGGGGTTTGTTTCTGGAGGCCTTTACAAGCATTGAACATTGTGCGCATCTTCACCAGAGTTTGCACGCATCGGAGTGTTTGACTAACCTCATGCCGGAACCAAACCTCACATCACATGTCTGCACAGTTTGAGTCAGGGTTCAAAATTGGAAGTATAACTTCTTGAAAATCCACTGTAACCAGCTAAATATGCATTGGGAAGCTTAGCTAGCCAGCAGCTACATTTGCACGTTTTTCCTGTTGTTTTCTTTACTCTAGCATTGTGTATTATAGACTTACAGTGGGGTTTTTCTTCTTATTTAAGATGAAACAAAGGCAGAATAATTTCAATAGGACAAGTTTTATTCCCTCCTGCTGGTTTGAACTACTTTGAATGGGATTACGAAGGTGGGAAGTTCTGGGACCGGGACCTCACAGTATTGAGTTCCTCGCAAGAGGAAGAGACATGTCTCTTTGATGTCATCTCTGTTTACTAGAGGGCTTATTGTGTGGTGGTTGACTTTCAGTATCTGGAGTAACTTGCTCATGCAGAGTTTTGGTAATTGCCTTTCAATCTGTGCATATATTGGTTGTATGCTCTTTCAGAGGAAGAGAAGAATAGACTGACTTTAATTCCAGAGAGGTCGCAGAGGTTTTTGAAGGATATTTTGAACTTAAGTTCAGAGTAAAGACATTATAGAGGTGATGTAGGTTAATTATACGATAAGTTTTACACATATTCACGGGAGTTCATAAAGCATTTTCTGAAGAGCTAAGTATTATGCTATTTGTTGTTGAAATGATTGAGAAGTTGGAGATTGTCTTGTGTAGTAACAAACTAGATTTCATAGGTGTTAATCAGGAAGAACAGTGCTGGTAGTTACATTTTAAGGGATTTATTGTAACAATTGCTCTCTGTTCACCTGACTTAAAACCCTTTCTGTAGTAAGGTTGTTTGATAGCAAGTAGATATTCCTGCTGTCTCTTTCTCACTTTCCATTAATTTCTTGTGCTGGGACGATATACTGCACTGGTGGTTGTCCCACTACGAATGTTTATGGGGTTGCTGTGCGACCCTCATCATACACCTAATCCAACCCACCAAAAAAGCAGTTTAAAAAAATTTTAAAAATCTAAAGCTAGGTCAGTTCCAGAGTTGCAATATGGCCCCACAGGTGGTTGTGCCAAGCAGCTAGGGGCAAGCTGTGCTGGTTGTGCAGTTATACCATAGTTAGTATTCCTGCAATATACCTTTTATCATGAAACCAGTATCTTGCTAAAATAAGGCTCTAGA
This sequence comes from Balearica regulorum gibbericeps, assembly GCF_011004875.1. NCBI lineage: Eukaryota > Metazoa > Chordata > Aves > Gruiformes > Gruidae > Balearica > Balearica regulorum. The sequence goes on from NC_046198.1 coordinate 18,106,267, forward strand.
TGATACTTCAAACAGTATTCCTGTATTCAAGTAGTATTCAAGGCTACTTGAAACCTCAAAACACAGACTTATACTGCATCATTTTGCTTAGAGAAAATACATGAATAAATTTAATGCAATGATTGGCATGGGAAGAAAATTTTCAGGGCCCTGGTGTTGGCCCGAATGTATTTTTCTTAAAAAACTATTTATTTTAAAATGATACCATTTTGTTGAATTTCAGGTTCACAGAACAATGACACTAAAAGACAGTTTCTTCTAGAACGGCTACTGGATGCGGTTAAACAGGTGAGAAATCCAATACGTATTTCTACAGTATACTTACGCTGAGTTGTCAGTACTAGCAGGAACTGTCTTGGCCCCTTTTTTTCCTCTTTACCAGACAAAGAAGAAATCTTGTCTTTCACACAGTACTACTGAGTTTTTGTGTCTGCTAGCAAACAACTGTTATGCAGTATTTGTTTAAAATTCTTGTTCTTGACAGATTATATTTGCAATATATATAATAAATATATATAATAATATAGAATATATATTAGAAATATATATATTTGTAATACTTAATATGATTGAACTAAATTGTAGTGTACTGCAAAAGCTAAATTAGTTAACATTTTAGAGTAGCAACTTTTTGTTTTTACACCAGGATTTTAGTGAATGGCTAAAATACAGGTAAAGATGAGATTTATGTATGTATGTATCTTGCATCAACACGAAGTCTAGCAAGTAGAGTTTCATAGGCTGGATTCAATTTAGGAGAGCTTGGGAGGCAAAGGAATGCCTCAAAAGTAAGCCAATTATATGTTTTTATAAAAAAAAGATTCTTCTGTAATTGTACCACTGTAGCAGTGTTTGTTTTTGTGGGTGTATGTTTAAAACTCAAAAGTAGTAATTTTTACTCAATTTTAAATTTATTGAAGGACCCGCAGGTGTGTCGTTCTGGTGAGCAAGAACTGCAAGAGTAGCCTGTTAGTGGAACATGATGCTGTAAAGCACTTTTCGATTGCAGGCTGTATTTGCCAATGCTTTATTTTGTACTGCTTCTTTTTTTATTATGACTTTGTTTCTTATATGGAAATATTTCAGAATATTGGGTTTGTTAGTGTATCAAAAGTTTCTTAAAATCTCTTTATTGCAGTGTCAGATACGGTTTGGAGGAAGGAAAGAAATTGCTTCAGACTCTGATAGCAGGTAAAATAGTCTAAGAAACTATTAACATGCTTAGATTATGTATCATAATGACATAAAACATGGCACAAAATACTTGGCATGCTCAAAAAACCTCCAGTTCCTTTTGTTTACACAAACACTGACATGGGACTCTGAATTTTTCATCTTGTTACTGATTTGACAGCTTAACAAAGAGTGTTCTTCTGTCTGAAGTTACAAGTCTTTAAGTGGCTGCAGAGTTCATGACAAAGCATTGAATTCTGAGGTCTGAACGTGAGATTAGGAGAGCTTGTCTTCCCTAAAACCTCTTTTAAAATGCATGTGTATCTATTACCAATACACCTGTGTTTCATGATGCTTGATGCTTAACTGTCAAGTGTGTTTAACACGCAGTCATTAAGAAAATTTTCACTCTTATTTTTTCTTATTCCTGACATGTTTTAAACCTGTTTTTTTTCCTGTACGAGAAGTTGTTCATTTTTATTAACATTGGAAAGCCAACGTAACAATTCATTGCTGCTGATAGGGGTGCGAGGGTTCATGTCTGTCCTCACCGTCCCTGACTTCTATTCCCTTCCACCACCTTTTTAAGCAGTGCTTGGTGATCATCCAAGCCCCTCTGAATTAGTTTAATAAAAGAAAAAATAATGCAAAAGGATAAGTTTCTGGTTTTATTAGTGCCTAAATTTTCCTGTAAAATGCTGCAGTTTTCTTGCTCTGATTCTCAGTGCACATGGATTTTTAATAATATGAGGTCTTTCACAGAACCTAGTTTCTGTTCTGCTTTTTCTGAATTGAAAAAGTCAAGTTTTTTTCCCCCCTAGGGGGGTCATGTATCTGCTGGAATTTCCGTTTTTAACAGCAGCAGTCTTGTTGGCAAAAATTAATCACAACTGCTCCACAATCATATTGAGTATTGTTTTAATTATATTCTGCTTTATTAGTAAAGCTTTCCTAACATAGATGTACTGGAAAGTGTTACATGTTAAAAGCTCTTCTGTCCAGGGTGGTTATGATAAATATACCTCTTTTTCTGTCAGTACTCCTTCTGAGATCTTGTGCTTTTTTGTGACCCTGAGTAGGACTCTGTACTTCTGGAATGCCGGGGCAGAGTTATGAGCCACTTTGTCAACTGTTTGGGTTTTTTTTTTTTATTTACTTGAACTTAATTAAATTAGCTTTGGCAGCCAGGTGACAACTTTCTTAAAGCTTAAGTTTTAAGTATTGTTTATTTAATGGCAAAAATAAAACTTAGAGAAAATAAGATTTCAAACAAACAGATGGCATTCATGTCTGTTACACCTCAAGCCTTATTATTCCCTGTCAGTTACAATAATATTCATTTCTTTAGCAGACTGAATTTTAAAACTTTGCTGGTTTTGCAGTGGTTCTACCTGTGTGAAAATTGTATTAACTGGGTTATGTTTAAAAAAAACCCAGGAAATTTATAAATAGTATTGTAGAGAACAACATCAAAACCTGAAGATTCAGTGCATCTCAAGAAAAATCTTTCTTGTTTTCCTATGCCTAGGATATCTGAAGGACATTAAAATGTATGTTTAATTGTTTTCCTAGGCTTGAATTACAGTGTACTAATGCAAATTAACAAAATTGTCTATTAATTGTATAGGAAGTTATAGCACATTTTCAGAAAATCATTAATTGCATGTGTAGTACAAGGTATATTACGGAAATGTAATTGCATTACATGAAAAGTAAGTAATCTGAAGCTGACATAAGACTGACAACCACTGTAGCAGGTGAGGGTGATTTCTCAAATCAATTGCCAGTTCTTCTGAATGTAATTTGTGCCCCAGCTTTGGATAGTCATGATGAGGCTGTGGGCACAAGTAGGTGATACTGTTTGCAAATAATAAGATCAGTGCATACAAGGGGTCTCTCACTACATGTAAGATAATGGTTCACCTTTACAATCTCTATTCAGAGATGCAGAATAAATCTGCTCTATAGAAACGTAGTTGATTGTTCTTTTCACATGATTTCTTTAAAAATTCTGTTGCAGAGTCACTTGTTTGTGTGCTCAGTTTGAAGCTGTGTTACAGCATGGTCTGAGGAGGAGCCGAGGGTTAGCACTAACAGCAGCAGCGATCAAACAGGCAGCAGGTTTCTCCAGTAAAACCGAAACAGGTAATTCATTAATCGTATCTATTCTGTTTTAAAGAGTTGGTAAGTGCAAGTAATACAATTTCTAACGGAAGTTTTAAGCAGTGCACCAAACTGCAGACGGTTGGTAGCGTACTTAATACTTAGGCTGTCATAAAGCAGTGAAAATGGTTATTGCTTTCTCAATCTAGTTTAACTTTCATCCCAAGTTTCTCTAGAAATTTTGGTGTTTGGAAATCTGCACTTCCTACAGTTCCATCGTGAATAGTATCATTGGCAAATTTCTTTTGACTTCTGGTAGGGATAAATATTTTGTAGTTGTGCTGTTAAGTTTTTACAACAATATTCTCATTCTTAACCTTATCTTACTCTGTTGTTTAACTGCCATATTCTATAGCATCATATATGTTTAACTTCTAAGTATTGATGTCATTTTAAACACAAAACTTACATTACTTATATTGGTTGGGTTGGGTTTTATTACTTTCTCCACATTTAAGGAAACAATTCCTTTATTTTTGTTGCCTTCTTATCACCTTGAAGTTTCCCTTGTGTTTTTAGTAAAAGTATTTGAAGGTGTTAATCTTCCTCAGTTTTCTTGTGAAGTTTGATATACAGTATCCCTTTCCTTGAACAGGGTACACATAATATAAAGGAGTTTCTTTTTTGGCTTTTGAAACTCTATCAAGTGTGACATGTAACACACATAGCGGGATTTTGGTTTTTTCTTAATATAGTCAGTGGTCCTGGAATTGTTAATACCTTTTGATCTCCAGCCATAACTACCAGCTACACCAAACAACTGCATATAATGGATATTACATAAACACAAAATGCATAGTTTGATATAATGGTGTTTTTAAATGGCTGTAACAATGGACTTGTTTCCTGTGGATGATAGGGTGAAATGCTGGGTCTTGTGTGCTGACTTGCCTGCTTCTGGGTTAGAGCCCCCCAGACTTAGCTTTTTTGGGGAGCTAAAATAGCTATGCTTTTAGAGGCAGTGGTGAGTTTCCCATGTTTGCCTCTTTTACTTAGCAATGGGCAAGACTCGACGCTGCGCACTCTAAATGATCCCCCTGGCTTGCAATTGAGAGTCTTATGCTTTGGTGCAGAGAACACTCTCCCTTGTTACTTGCTGATTTATGCAAATAGTGTATCTTTAAATTTGAAGACATTACATATAATTCTTATGATTTCTCTCTTGTCTGTTAGTAATGTCAAGGTTGTATGAAATTTTTGGTCCTGTCTTTTAGTGGTCAGATGTACAAAGGTGCATCTCATGATTGGGAACTTAGTAACAGTTTAGCTATTTGTCTCATTTGGGGGCTTGTCAGGGAGATGATGTGGAGGAAGAGGAGAAAGTTGGGAAAGTTATTTCTGGTTGGGGAATGGAAGAAGGAAGGAAAACTAATTTTTATTCTTTAAGAAGCTTAAGCAGTGTATGCAGGTTCAAGAACAAAACCGTGGCTGCTTTGCAGCACATTGAATGCTACACAATGACTAAGAGGAGAAGCTTTTTTTTTTTCATGGAAATTACTGGGTTCCACTGCATTTATCTTTGTGAATTACAGTGTTGGGTTTTTTTTCTTCTGAAAGCAGTTGCAAAGTACGTCTATATTTTTATCGCTTTCAGGCAAATGAGTCTAGTATGATTTATATTCCATTCTGTCTAACATAATCACAGGTGTCATCTTTGTCTTTGACATAGTGGAATACTGCTGTTTAGGCTCTACATTTGGGCTTTGACAATTGAAGAATAAAGTTGTTCAGCAGTGGTTTTTATTTGAAATTTACAGGTACTTCATGACAAACTGTACTTTCAAATAGCTGTAAACAATATAGCATCATTTTGCATGTAAGAGCTTCAGTGTTTTACTTTGTTTTTCTTAAATGTAAGTAGAAGTTTTAAATAAAAGCTCCAGTAGTAGTTCTTTGGAACTACAACTTAAAAATCCTATTTAAAATATTTGAATTTTTTAATATATATTCAAGTAAACAAATTCCTAACACCAGTGTGATTTGGTATCAATTGATGGCATGATCATTACAGGCATATGTAGCTCCTTTAATCTTGTATTAAGCAATCTAAACAAAACCAGCAAACAATAGAACTGTATTATGTCTTTAGTTTGTGACAATACGAGGGTCTCTTCATTTAACTCCAGTTAAGGTTATGTAAGAATATGGTAGCTGATGCGGTATTCACTAAAAATTCTTAGGATGATGTCGAAAGTTTGTAAATAGATCAGTCTTCCATGGCCTCTGGCTGGTCTCCCTCCAGTTTTACTAGAGGTTCCAGACTTGCTGAAACCTATCTCTCAGTAAGAGCTGGAATAGTTCATAGCAGTGCTTCTTGTGCACTCCGTCAGAGGCTCATAGGCTAATTCAAGTTGGAAGGCTCCTCAGGAGGTCTGCTGTCCTGCAGAGTTCATCTAGGGGTGTCAGGGTTTAACCCTGGCTGGGAGCTGAGCACTGGGCTGCCCCTCGCTCACCCCTTACCCCAGTGGGGTAGGCAGGGGAATGGAAAAAAACCTCGTGGGTGGAGATAAAGATGGTTGAATAGGATAACAAAGGAAGATAATAATAATAATAGTAAAACCAATATTTAAAACAAGTGATGCGCAATGCAATTGCTCACCACCTGCGAAAGGAAAAAAACCAAACCAATGCCCAGTCTGTTTCCGAGCAGTGATCCCACCTCCCGGCTGGGTTCCCCAGCTCCATGTGGACCATGACGTGACATGGCAGGGAACATCCCTTGGGCCAGCCTGGGTCAGCTCTCCTGGCTCTGCTCTCCCGGCTGCTTCTGCGCCTGGCAGGGCCTGGGAAGCTGAAAAGGCCTTGGCTTTGAGGAAACTTACCTGTCTTGAAACATCTGCTTTATGCTGCCTACATTGAGATTATGATCAAAAGCCAGCATAATATTTGGGGTGATAGTGCACCATTCACTTATACAATAGAATTATTTTCCCTTTTTTTTATTAAGTTAAAAAAAATGTTGAGCAAAGACATTGATTAAACTGTCAAAAGGAGTACCTGCTTGTCTTCCTTGAGAGACTGATGTGTTTTAAATTTGTTTGTAACGCTTTTTTTTCCCCTAAAAATACCCTATCTGCCTTAAATTCAATCTCTTGATATATTGCTAATTGTATAGATTAACAGCTTTCAAACTGTTCTAGTTATTCAAGCAATTCTATTTATAACAAATCGAACCCATGTGAACATTATTGTTGTTATATTTTAAGATACTTTCAAGCAGTATGTATTTGATGCAACATTAATGGCTCATGATTGCCAATCTATACCATATAGTAATGATTTAAGTCTTACAGATGAATTCTCTGATGTTTGGTTGTTCTTTTCCTCCTGAGAAAATGGTAAGAGGTGAATTGTAATAAGTATGTCCTTAAAATATGTTCTTATTCGGTTAAGAAACAGGAATATGTAAAATACTAGGTGGTTTAGTGTACATTTGCAATTACTGATGTAGATTTTTGTTACCTCCAATTGAGAAATTTCAGGCAACTGCAAAAAAAAGTTTTATCAATATTTGGGGACAGAGTCATTTTAAATGTAATGCCTTTGTTTTTTAAAGTAACATGAATTTGTCATTTGCATGTCTGCATTCCTTTGGACCTAGCTTCTAACATTTCACAATCAGCAGTAAGGTAGAGTTCTAAAGAACTTTTTTCCTTTGCATAATACATTCCCAGCCAAACATGTGAACTTGTTCTGTGGATGAAATACTAGCTTAAATGTGCTTTTAAATGTGAATTCTATATAAAAATGTAAGATCGAATTCTTTAATATGTGTGTTTGGCTTTTTCAATGAAGTGAAAAGTTCTCAGTGCTTAAATAGCCCAAGTTCTGTAGAAATAAATAACCTATTTAACTGGAGAGTTACACCAAGATGGTAAATGATTCACCTTTTGTTCAAAGTTACTTACCATTACCTCCATGTTTTATAAAATTGCACATAAACGCATTCAGATATGAGCTTAGTGTTTTTGGTGGTGTTTTGTTTTGTTTTTTATTTTATTCCAGAGCCAGTGTTTTGGTACTATGTGAAAGAAGTTCTGAATAAACATGAATTGCAGCGCTTTTACTCTCTGAAGACAATTACTACAGATATTGGTAGAGGCCGGGCTTGGTTGCGCTGTGCATTAAATGAGCATTCCTTGGAAAGATATGTTCATATGCTGCTTGCAGATAAGAACCGACTCAGGTACATATTTGCTATCTTTGTAATGCAGGAAATGTATTGACGAATGAAGTACTGCAATTAGAAAAACAACCAACAACCAAACAGCATCACTGTAGTAATACATCATATTAATTGCTAGCCTGTGAAGCCACTTAACCTCATGCTTTCGGTTTGTTGTGTTTGACATTTTGGCAGCCATTAAGATAGTGGCTTGTGCCTATATCAACATGTGCCCTGAAACTGGCTTAATTCTGGCATGTGTGAATATATGCTTCTATCCTCACCTTCATTTCCATCCTCTTTCCTAACTCCCTTCCCTATTCTTTCAACAGTTTTCCCCACTGAGACCTTGACACGAGGTGCCCCTCTCATTCCATTACAATAGTACAGGATTGCAGCCTTGATCTTATCAATTCAGCAGTGGTAATTTCCTGTTGCCTTTTGGAGATGCTCATCCTGTAATTGAAAAGCTCCAGCAGTCAAGCAATAGGTAGCTACATCTGCAGATCACTTGGGAGTGGTTTTGTACCAGTTTGTAAACCTTCTTGTTACAGAGTTACTGAGAATAACTTATAGTATATATTAATAATATACATTGAGAAATCCTAAGGTACTTTGGATGCAAAATGCACTTAAGTTCATACTTAACTGAGTCCTTCCTTTTTCCTCATACATCTTCAGCTCCTTGTCTCTCTGATAATTTGGGATATTTTCCTTTTTTATCAGTAACTGTTGAACCTGATTAAATTGTTTAATATAGGTTGAGGGTTTTCTTGCTATCTGTTTTTATGTTTAGTGAACTGAACGCTGATAGCAAAACCACAGCATCCTGCTACTAAAAAGAACCAAGTTTAGAACAACTAAATTCATGTGTTCACAGTGAAATTCATGTTAACTTTTTTTTTCCTTACTTCCAAATTCCTAATTGACTCTTAACTGTTTAGGGTAGTTGATGTGGTGTTGGATATTGAAACAGGTCATTGACTCATAGAATAATAGAATGATTTGGGCTAGAAGGGACTTTTAAAGATTGTCTAGTCCAATCCCCTGCCATAGGCAGGAACATCTTTCACCAGATCGGGTTGCTCAAGATGAAGTGGTTTGTATTCATGCATTGTAATGTTTTATAAAATGGCTTGGTAATTATGGTCAACTGTAGTTGTTTAAAAACGTATATATTCAGTGCAGAAATAGGTGTAGAAAAATATTGTGCCTGCTAATGTAGTATGAACCTCCTTGCCCTGAGTGGCTTTTTTCCCATTAAAAAAATGCAGAGCTAAAACTGAAGGTAAAATACTATTTAATGTGTCTTTGATAACTGTTCAGACAGTGCTATTTACTTCAGAGCTTCAGGGAGTTACGGTGACATATGATTTGATCCATTGGTATACTCATACTTATTTTTCAGTTTTCATGTCTTAGAAGTTGAATATATGTTAGTAAAGGATTGCATATTCTTTTTTTTTTTTCTCTTTTTTTTGCCTTTCAAATTATAGTGTCTTCTATGAAGACTGGTCTTTTATGATGGATGAAGAACGTTCTAGTATGATCCCTACGATGGCAGCTGGTAAGACTTTCTCTTAAATGCTACTGTTCTTGGAAAACAATTTCATTTTGGGATGTTATAACTGTTTCTGGTTGTGAGGAGCTTCTCTAACACTCTTCGCATGTGTGGAGAATGTGTCACCTGCACCTTCAGGGTGAATGCTCAAGGTATTATGCAAATTTATGCTATGAATTGACGAACTGTTAAAACACTGGGTCTGGCCTTCCTACAGTTCAAAAGTCTTTCACATCAATTTTCTAACTCTTCATCAGTCAAGGCTAACTGTTTTTTAAAAACTAGCGCAATTTAGAGAACACAAAATGAGTTATTCCTGACTGGAAAAAAAGCAATAATAGACTTTTATAGTAAGACCCAAATTATAGGTAAATACATAGAAGGAGAGTAAGAGTAAGGAATGATAACAGACGCTTTTCTAGAGTTTGACCACAGAAATGATGCATTATTACCTTTTACACCCCTTTTCTCAGAGACATGGTCACATGCTTCGTTCTGCAAGGTAGGGTTCACAGGAGTTTTTGTTAGTAGATTGTAGAATGGTTTGGGTTGGAAAGGACCTCAAAGATCATCTAGTTCCACTATAGGAATCATCAAATATTAAAGTTGCAGTGAAATGGGTTTAAATATAGGGTTATAAATAAATGAGTTCACAGTACTTACTGCTTATTTAATGCACAGCTGAACAGCCATCAAGATAAATTCAGAACTGATTGCATCAGCTTGAATATCATCTGAAAAGAGTGAATGGTACATGAAAGAATAGGCATTCATGCATGGAGAACTGTGGGGAAATTTTGGGGAAAAAATGTTTTATATTCATAGCTTTGTTAATCCTCAGGTTCTATGTAACTTCTGTATGAAGTATATAGTGGGTTTTGGTTTTCTTTTTCCCCTTTCTTTTACCTGAAGGCCTGAACTCCATTCTTTTTGCAATCAACATTGATAATAAGGATTTAAATGGGCAGAGCAAATGCACACCCACCATGTCTGATTTGTTAAAGGAATCGACGCAAAATGTAACCTCATTATTAAAAGAATCCACTCAGGGTGTTAGCAGCCTTCTTAGAGAGATAACTGCATCTTCTGCTGTCTCGATTCTCATAAAACCGGATCAAGACACTGACCCACTTCCTGTTCTCTCAAAGAATGTCAATGCTGGTAAGCACTTTTGCAATGTTAATGTCATTCAGAAACTTATAAAATATTCAAGTGTTTTAAAATAACTTTTTCAATTAAATTTAATGCACTGTTATGGAACAAAAACCTTAAAAATAAGCACAGTACACATACAAACTGGTTGAGTATGAAATAAATAATATGAATTTTTTTTAGAAATACTGGTGTGAATACTGGATGATAAATTTGTGTTTTGGCTTTCTGGTATCACTGTGAGAAGGAAGCTAAACTATTTTATTGGTAAAGTGCTTGCTTTGTGACCTGAATTTCAATTTCTTATCCATAAAAGTATGCCTTGCAGTTTCTGAAGTAATGATTTTTCATTTTTTTATGTATTTTCTTTTGGCACTTTATCAATCAGAAATAGACCACCATATATCTGTTGTTATAGATCAGATAAAAATCTTTGCTTGTAATCTTCTTCAAGCAGCACCCATGTTTACAGTCTGCATTCCTATATGAAGTAGGTAATTACCACAAATGAAAATTTACTTACACATTCTTTTTACCTTTAAACGTGTTAGTGTTGCAACCAGTTTGTAGTATGTTAGTTACTAACAAAGACCCAAAGTCTTAATCTCGTATAATTTTAAAGTAATCAAGGAAAAGGTGATATTTGTTATACATTTTCGGGTCCAAAAATAGCAAAGGAGTATTTTACCATCTTTATTTCCAAAATTTGAGCTGAAAGAGTGTTTTGCTTTGCAAAGATACAAAACTTCAGGAAGATTGTGGGATTTATATTTTTTTTAGTTAAGAATCAAGGTTTGAGTTTGGACTTTAAATTGTTTTGGTTATGAGAAAAAGGGAAAAACCCCACATGTGAATGCTATCTGGTAGTAACAGAAGTTGAGATGAAATCTATTTTTTATTGGCATTTAAAATAGACTGTGTCTCAAAACATGGTTTTCAAAACAAACTTGTGGTAAAGCTTTTAATCTCATTTACAGTGCTAAACAACAAAATAGTAGGTGATACTTGACTTGGGATAACTTTGCATAGAATAGGCTTGCAAAATGAAATAACAGAGTGATGGACCATATGCTGCATGTGACTCTAGAGCATAATGTATGTTATGTGTACAGTACATGTAATGTACAACTTACAGTAAAATGTCACTTGAAAAAATTTGGGTTTGTTCAAATGCCATTACATGTTGAATGTTAGAGCAAGTCAGATGTTTTCATTAAAGCCTGCGTTCTTTGCTGGAATTCTGTTTGCATCTAGAATGGCTTTTAACATCCTCTTACTCTTAAAAGTATGTTAATGCATTTTGGGGGTATGTAACAGTTGGACTTGAATTAAACAAAACAGGTTAGTCCCAGTGTGAGTTGTCCCGGTGAGTAAATTTCTGATATTTCTTAGTGCTTGCACTTTGCAAGATCATTTAGCCTCATGTGCACATCAAAATCAGTGAGAATAGGTAATAATTTAGAAATAAGTGCTGTTGCAGTATAGATGTGATGTAATCAAAGAGGATTTTCAGTATGTTTCTAGACCAAGAACTGATTAGCTGAGGGAGGGAGCAAGTTTAATTTCTTTTTCTGAAAACTGACTGCTCAACTTCCAGAATATAGACAAAACTAACTTTATTTGATTGCAAGTTGTGGATTTTGTGTTGTGAGTTTGTTCCTTTAAATTTTGTCTCCACAGAAGTGTTTCATGTTTTCTCTGTCGTGTAGACGTACTCTGCAGTAAACACTAGCCATATTCCATGGGAAAAAGTGACAGGAAGGCTAACTTTCTATTTTAAATTTCATTTTATAAGTTTGTTGAACTTTTTTTTCCAGTTCCAATTGAATACTGTTATGAATGCACCTCCAAAATATCTTCTAAAATCTGATTTATGTAAGGCATATAAAATAACGATGGTAGTTAAAGATTTAAAAGCTCAAGCGTATGGAAAGGTAATGAAATGCCTTGTAGATCTAGGTGGTTTTTTTCTTTACTAAACTAATTTAGTACAGGAGTACTTTTAAGAAAAAAACAAGTGCATTATGTTGTTTTTCTTTTCTAAACTATGTAAACCTTTATGTTGCTACTAGATTTGAAATATAAAAAAGATCGAAAAAAGAAGAAGAGAGTGACAAATATTATCTCATTTGATGAAGAGGAAGATGAGCAAAACTTGGGGGATGCCACGAAGCCTCTGATTACAGGAGAAAGTTCAGAGGAGAGCGTAGACAGATCTTCAGTTTTTGTATTACCCTCATCTGAAAGCACTCTTGGAAAAAATTTGAACGGTAATGAAAGTAACCATTCGTGGAAGAGGAATTCGGTGTTCATGAATGGGGAGTGTGAGTACCAGAAACTCGATGTGAAGAGCATTGATGATGAAGATGCAGATGAGGATGAGCTGTATGGAAAAACGTTAGGAAATAAAGGCACAGAAGGTGAACCTGAAGCTTCTGAAGAGTAAGTAATGTTGCAGGAGCCAGTGGTAATTTTTCCATGCTTCCCCTCCCTTTCTTTGATGGGTACTGGCAAATTTGTGTAACTAGTTGAACTGTAGGCCTTCTCTTCCCCCCCACCTTTTTTTCTTTTTTCTCTTTTTTCCCCTCTTTTTTCTTTTTTTCTCCCTCTCTTTCCTCCCCTCTTTTTTCCTCTATTTATTTTTTCTCTTTTCCCCTTCCCTTCCACCCACCTTTTATTTCCCTTCTTCCCCCCCCCTTGTCTATTTGGACCACCGAGATGCTTCTAAGTTCCACCGAAAACCAAAATTTTGAGATTTCAGACTTGTTCTCCTTGAAGTTCTCAGTTGTTGAAATTGTTGCATGATATAGCCAGGCTGTAATTCTGGCCTATTTGAAGTTTCCTTATTCTTAGTATGACATCAACTCCATTTTGGCTTCACAGTAAAACTATCTATTTTAAACCGAGTAAGCCTGTTATCATCAGAGTAGATAGTTAAACAAGACAAAGCAAAACAGAGAAAAAGAATAATTTTAGATACTCATATGCCCTCTTTATTTCTGACATAGAAATACCTTTAGAGAAAAAGAGGCAAACACTGCTTGTCTCACCTCCTTCGGAATGGTCTGATCTTTAATGAATTTATGTATGTCTGAACCAAGAAATTGGCAGGCAGTTGAAATAAAGAGAAGTATAAGCATTGTGAGCATGGATATTGACTGTATAAATAGGTTGTTTTGTTTATTTGTTTTAAATCTAGGCCTCATGACATAGGCACATGCAATTCTCAGATATGCAGTTGGACTCCGCTGCAGGTCCTGAATGATGACTCAGAAGTTCTATTTCCTGTCAGTGCTGTTGGCTCTTACACCCAAACAGGTAGGTATTTTAATTTACCAGATTCCAGCAAACTTTATAACTGAATTTCTAACATGGGACAAGAGTAAGAAATAATGGGATTTTAAGGACACAGGAGATATTGCACAACCGGGACAGGCGATTCAATTAAAATTTATTCTAGATCTGAATCAGAGCTTTCCATTTGAGTAGATATTTAGTTGAGGAGGATTTATCAATGTCAAAATAAGCTGGAGTTTTGTTGGGATTAAGCTGTGGTCTTGCATGGTATTTTCTTAATGTTTAGGATGGTTGAATAGAAAGTATCCTTATTTGTTTTCTAGATATCGCTAAGATGGAAGAAACTGAAAATGTGTTTGAGAATTTGAATTCAAATTAATCTTGACAGATTGGAAAAAATATCAAATATTTGATGCAGTTCAATAGAAGCTGTTATCTGTTTATACACAGGATGAGGAATGATTGGCTGGGAAATAATATTTTGGGAAAGGATTTGGAAATCAAAGAATCCCAGACTGGTTTGGGTTGGAAGGGACCTCACAGCCCATCCAGTCCCACCCCTGCCATGGGCAGGGATACCCTCCACTAGCCCAGGTTGCCCAAAGCCCCATCCAACCTGGCCTTGAACGCTGCCAGGGAGCCGGGGCAGCCATAGCTTCTCTGGGCCCCCTGTACCAGGGCCTCAGCACCCTCACAGGGAAGGATTGCTGCCTCACATCCCATCTCCATCTCCCCTCTTCCAGCTTCAGGCCATTCCCCATGGCCTGTCACTCCCTGCCCTTGTCACCAGCCCCTCTCCAGCTTTCCTGGAGCCCCTTTAGGGACTGGAAGGCTGCTCTAAGGTCTCCCCGCAGCCTTCTCTTCTCCAGGCTGAACAACCCCAACTCTCTCAGCCTGTCTCCATAGGAGAGGTGCTCCAGCCCTCTGATCATCTTCATGGCCTCCTCTGGACTCGCTCCAACAGCTCCATGTCCTTCTTGTGCTGGGGACCCCCGAGCTGGACGCAGCACTGCAGGGGGGGGTGTCACCAGAGCAGAGTAGAGGGGCAGAATCCCCTCCCTTGACCTGCTGGTCACGCTGCTGGATACGCAGCCCAGGACATGGTTGGCTTTCTGGGCTGCGACCTCCAGTTGCTGGGTTTTACCTAATTTTTCATGTGACAGTATCCTCAAGTTGTTTTCTGGAGGAGAAAACAGTGGGTTTCTACAACGAGTCACAAGCTGATACTGAATTAGCAGTGTCATGCTTCTGCAGTAAAATCACACTTCATACAGACATGCATAAATGAAAGTGTCATTTGTAAATTCATGGTGAGTTGGCTCTGATGTGACCTCAACTGCAGTATTGTAGGCAGTTTGGGGTTCTGCACTTTCAGAATCTTATGGACCAGTTACAGAAGATCTTGAAGCAAGCAATGAAGATGGTCAGAGGTATGGATAAGAAGACCTGGTGCTTTTCCAGTATCTGCATTGATACCAAAAACAAACAAATAAAACCTTCCAGCACCCCTAACCCCCCCCGCCCCGCCTCGAGTTAACATTTTGCTAGCTGTTTATACATCAGTACTTTTATAAAACTTTGGATATGCATTCTCATTTCCGTGACTACTTAAAAACTTCAGTGGCATTCAAATAATGTTTTAATTGTAAAATATTTCATACTTTTTGCATATATATGTGCCAAAAGTTTAAATGGTCTGTTAATTGAAGGCCTGTGAATAGGCGTAATTTAGTTTTTAAGTTCGGTGATAAAAATAATGTGAGTCATAAACTAATGCTGTACTGCCCTCTGCTGTATTTTCCTCTTAAGGAGTGCCTGTGGTTCAAAAGAAATAGAAAGTACATCTTGATTTTTTTTCAGTTTATGAAGGAATGGATTTAGAAAACATGTAGTTCATGGCATAGTGTTCTCTTAAGTTTTATACAGAGACTGTTGGAAATAGTCCATAGATTGGCAAGTGTTTGACTGCACGAGATTGAAATCTGCAATAGAAGTAAACGTTCAGGTTTGGGGGGCTGGAGCGGGAGCTTGGGGTTGAGCTGCGGGTTAGTGACCAGTCAGGAGCTGGAGCTAGGTTTTTGTAGCTGAAATCGAGTCAGGAGACTGAGCCAAGACTTAGGACTGGAGACGGATGACCAGAGAGGATGACAATAAGTGTAACATGGGCTTGCTTGAATTAAGGAGATACCAAAGGCCCTTGTTTTGTCTTGCTTCCTCTCAGAACTGTTTTGTAGACAGTGCTCTGACTGAGAGGTGATCAACAGCAGCCCCATTCAGATCCCTTCTGGCACAGCGTACAGATATTTTCAGTTCTCCTCCTGTCCGCCTTTTTGGCAAACCCTGTGGTGCAGCCTGCAAGCCAGACCGATACGGCATTGGGCTGGTGAAAGGAGTATTCATCAGTTATGGGAAACAGCAACGTGGGTTCTGCTGCTCGATTTCCGATGTCCACTTCCCGTGCTGTCCCTGGCCCTTCCGAGCAGTCCTGAGCTGGTGTGCAGGACCGTCCTGCTGCCCGGGAGGGACACACGAGGGTACGGCCACCCTCTCCAGCCAGAGCAGCAGTTTGGTGAGATTGAAAGCCGCCCTAGGCAGTGGTTGACTTGACTTTGGAGCTACACGTGTGCCGGATGAATGATATCTGAGGGAATGGGGTTAGCTGTTTCTGAGGGCAGTTCAGCCTGGCCACTGGCACATTCGTTACAATATTTCTTCTGAAACCTGTAATGAGCTCTTGTAAAATATATAGTTTAACCCAATATTTTGGTTTATAGGTCTTAATATAGATAAAGAACAAGACACATATATTTGAAATACAGCATAATCTATAGTGTTGTATGTTAATATCGGTGTTTTCAGTTTGTCCGTTGCAGTGCTTCAGGGATGTGTCGGGGCGTATCATATCTCCATGTACCTGGAGATGAGAAAGCCTGAATCAAAATGCAGTTGCTTGGAACAAAAATGGAGCATGCATTTTAGGAACTAAGCTTCAGTAAACTCTGCAGCTTAAAAAATGAACTTTCTCCTACATAGTCCTTCTGAACAGGTTGCCCAGAGAGGTTGTGGATGCCCCATCCCTGGCAGTGTTTAAGACCAGGCTGGATGAGGTTTTGGGCAACGTGGTCTAGTGGAGGGTGTCGCTGCCCGCAGCAGGGGGTTTGGAACTAGATGATCTTTAAGGTCCCTTCCAACCCAAACCATTCTATGATATAACTAATTCCTATTAACTTTTTTCCTAGAATTCCTGCTTTTTAAATTCTGTGCTATTTCAGCTCAAGATTTTAGAATTGTTTTATGGTAACTTTGTAACCCTTGTGTACCGAGATGCAGAAAAAATCACTAAAACGTGATTTTTGTTTCTTTCCAGCTGAACTACCTTAATGATAGTTCCTGTGATGTGTATATTTTGATCCTGACAGTGGGAATCTGTGGACAGATGCATGTTATCCATGCTTTTTAAAAAAATCTCTCATCTGTCTGATTCCAGATGTTTGGTACATAGGCATAAGGAGCCAGAGAAAAGCCATGATGCTCTGTGAGGAATACATAAAAATGTATCAAAAAAAAGTGTAGACGTGGCACTTCAGGACATGGTTTAATAGGCATAGTGGTGTTGGGTTGATGGTTGGACTTGATGATCTTAGAGGTCTTTTCCAACATTAATGATTCTATGATTCTATTCTATGATAAAGGTGTCTTTGCCAGCTTTCACATACTGGGGACTAACCACAAATTCTTTTCTAGCAGTCACAAACAGATTTGTAATGAGTATCATGCCATGTGGTGGTTCAACTCTGGGGGCTTGCAAAACCAACTTCAGTAAGAAGTCTCTTCATAGCTTTGCAACATTGTCATCAATGTAAAATGTCCCTCTAAATTATAATTTAGGCATTGTGCAATATTAATTCTTTTTCCAAACTGATGGCTGTGTCCCTAAGGGACTTTACAATCCTGCTGGTGTTCAGGGTGAATGCAGAAGCCAACCTTGGAGAAAGAATCTAAAGTATTTAAAAGCTTTAGTAAAAGATGGGTATTTCTGGTTAAAAATGTAACTAACTTCCTTTGGGGTTTGTTTTTGTTTTATTTTGTAAGTACTATTAACTGAAGAAAGCTATGCTTGTGCATTCTGCCTTAGATAATTTGGAGAATGGAGAGGGGCACGAACATGTTGTTCATGCGGTAGAACTGGTTCCAAGGAGATCTGATCTTCCTTACAGGTACGTGTCAAATATGTTTTTCTTAAAAAATCTTCACCCTGCATCTGCCAGCTTCTTATTGTTACCTAATGCATGGCTACTCAGTAGTGGAAAACAAAGAGGACTTTTGCAGATGTTTGGAAAGACAAATACAAAAGCCTACACTTCCTTTTTTGCATAGTTTCACATATTGAACTTTTCCTAATTATCTTGAAGAAGTCACATAGTCAGATTTAGCCTCCTGGTTTTGAAAATAGGGTTTATGTTGTTTTCTATGTTATTTTTTTACTGTATTCTCCATGGCCTGTTGATTTGGATCTTTTTGTGTGTATTCTTAAATCAGACTCAGATACATTAAAGAATAATTAAACGTAAGTTGATTGAATATTGGTGTACATGATGACAAGTCTAGTTTCTGGAATCCTTTTTTCTGAAGTTTTGAATTCAGGATTTTGTTTTCATTTATTGATGATACTGTACTTTTATGACTAGAGTGGAAGTCAGTCCTCCAGCTCAAGTGAACACTTTAAGCAATATGTTGCCTTCAGCCACTGTGCCGGAATCCATGACAATTAGTAAGTAGTTCCTTGATGTATCTAGATTGATGGAATTAACTTTGAAAGTCCTATAACTCTTCATTTCTACTTTTCTTTCAGTAAGATCTCTTTAGAGAGGCATACAGCACTTCATTTCTGATATGCTGGCCACATTAGAAATGGCTGCTCTAAAATGATTGTGAATTGGCAGATCCCAGGTTATGGTTTATTGCAGCTGGTGATTATACTGGCTGTGGCTTGAGTGGTTAAATGAACAATAATGATTCAATTTGATGAACATCTTTAAATCTCTGTGAGCTCTGAAAACACTAACAGTTGGTTCTAGTGTGACCTTACTTATTTTATGTGCTTTCACTAGTGCCTAGTCTGAAAAAACCCCAAACAAGCCCGGAACTCTTTCTGTGTACACTCAGTGTGTGATTTTGATATGGAAATCTGCTCCAAACGTAAATATGGGCTTTCATAAGCAAAAAAATTTAGTTAGGATTCAGGTGGAGGGCAATCACATTTTCACTGCTGTTGAGTTGCGCTAGACAGGATAACACAGCCTTTGCTATAGAAAGAAATTAGTAGAAGTACAGGCAATTTGTTTACCCCATTTTTAATCTTTTTTCTTCACATAAAATTGTAGAACAAACACTTAGTTCTTAAACTGACTAGCTGTCTAAACATGAAAGCCAGTGTGGTTTTATTTCCCTCACTGTACAGGAAGTTTTGTGACTGAACTGTGGACATGGTTTTGTTCCTGAAGGTCTGGGGGTGTTTGTCTGTTGCTTTTTATAAATGTAAATACGCACAAATTGCAGATGATGACATTTGGGATGTTAGAAGTGATGCAGCCAAGATTCTTTTCTGAAACCCATTTACGATATCATAAAATGAATGAACCCTTAAGATGTTCTAATGTCATGTTCAAACGAACTCTGTGCCAGTGTATGTTAAAGGAGGCAGACCATGCGTTTTCGCGGGGTGCTGTTTCAGGCTCTGGTGTGGGTCTGCTGACTGAGTTTTACAAGCTGAAAAATCCTTTCTTCCAAAGCGCTGTATGAAGTGGGCAGTTGATTTGAGACTTTTAAGTGACATAATTGAAGGTGTAGATGGAGTTACAGTTGATAGGTACTGTGATGCTTTGGTCACTGGATAGTCTCTGCTCATGTTATTACTGCAATATCCTCTTGTTCTTACATTTTAATTTTATTTTTTCAGTAATAGAACTTTAATGGGAAACTTCCTGATTTTATTGCACTCAATTATTGATTTTATTGTTTCGTAGGTGTATTAGGTACCAGCAGGGGCCGCAATTGGTCTCCTTCAGTTGCTCAGTTAGTTCCTATGTGTAGTTAAGGCAGCTATAAAATAGAAAGTACATCTTGAGATTTTCAATTCTTGATACTTAGCAATTTGTAAATGAAATGAACTGCAGGATCAAGAGAAGCATACATGCTGTCATTAGTTTCCCATTTCAGAGAAGGTTTTGGTGGAAGGAGAGGGGGAAGCATGTCAAAACAATCTGTAAAGCCAGTAGAACACTTAGTAAATAACCTAATTATCATTATAAAAAAAAAAATCAGCTGACTATACAAATAAATTAAAACCTTTATAATAGCTAATCCCAGATACATTCAACAAAAATGCTTTTTTCAAGTTTGTTGTTACTGGTTGTAGATTCTCCGTGCAGGAAGATTCAGTGCTATGACAAAGCCAGACACTGAAGCTCTCTTTCTCTGTCGCAATTAGCAGAAGAATTATTAAATGGTGAGGCTTATAGCTTGGTTGCATAGCAACTAATTCTAACACATCAGACAAGAAAAATGGAATGCAATAGTGCAGAGAGAAAAGCTGTGAGGTCTCCAGTGACTGGATTTTTGTGCTTTTTACTTCTCAAGACAAAGCCTGAAATAATTTTTTTTTTAATCTATTCTTTTCCTTCTTCCTTTCCAATTTTCTAGTATAGTACTAACCTTTTCTCAGTTCTTTTGATACGCAGGCTAGAGAATTATGTTATGAGAAGCTATAATTTAAAATTTCTGCCATTTTGAATGATTTTCCTGAATTTGTCCCATGCATTTGTAAGGTATAGGCTAACTTAGCAGCAGATCCATCTCAAAGAAAATACTGGTACCACAAATCCTAATCCACAGAGTTACAGTTTTGCTGTATATGTTAGACAGCATTTGAAAACTTGCCATACTTTACAGATTGCTGTGTCTTATAACCAATTTTATAAAGAACTAAGTTGGTCAGAAGTTTTATATTTATGCGCCTATTTCATTATATCATTTTCCAGTTTTAAAAAAAATATATTTATCTTGTCATATTTGAATCACAAACAACTTTGCTCCAGTTATTGCTATTGGAAGATCATATTTTCAGCATTGTTTTACACCAGAAAAATCAGTCCTACCAGCACAGGTCTCCCTGTTTTGTTTTTTGCAGTGGGGGAAAACAGAAAGTTCTGAAACTTTCATTTTAGAAGGATGCTACTTGTGTCCTTCTTGTCCTCCTTGTATCTTCTTGTGTCCTTTTTTGCTATTTTTAGTAAATAATTGGGCACTTAGAAACTGAGGAAAATTATAGTGGGACAACTAAAGTTGCGCTTAACCACAAAGGTTAGGAAAGGCTGTAGCGTTGTACGCTATTCCATATTTTTTCTTATATTCTTGAGAAAGCCCCCAGTTCTTTATGATCGCTGAAGAACTTTACTGAGTAATCAAACCGGTGTATTCTATTTTCATCCTGGCTGTGTCAGTAAACCAGGTTATGTTTTTGTACTTTCTCTGTCCTCCAGACAGCTTCTGACCTGACCTGCTGTGTAACTCGGTTGCCCCCAGTGCCTGACAGGCACTAAATTCTTGTGCCTTCTCTGAAAGCGCAGCAGTGGAAGGAGGGTATATGCATTTCACCACTGAGAAAAAAGCTGCAGTTCATCTGAGGGATGTTTTTTTGGCCAGAACCCTTCTATACGGTAGAAGGCCAACACTATATTGTCTGATTTGTTTCCTACTCAAATTTGCCCTATTAATATAGTGACACGACAGGATAATATTTACGAGATTTTGGAGCACTAAGTAAAGCCGTAATAGCCAGTGTTCATGCAGGCAACTTAGGGAGCATGTCTTTAAAGGTCAGACTTCAGATTTAAGATGCAACAGTCTGTTGGCAGTTTTATTTGCCTCTGAAAATATCTGTGTAAATTTGCACTTGGGAAAATAAAAGACTGGTTGCTGTAGCCTGCTCCCAGCCCACCCTGGTATTCCATCTGCGGGATTGCAGAGGAGTGCTGTGTGACCTTGTGCACGCTGAGAGATGATTTCACTTCCAGCTCATTCTTCATAACAGGTGATCGCAAGTCATACTGCTCCGCTCTCTGGCTAAACAGCAGAAGAGTTGTGAAACTTAGGACTTTTCTGGAGGGTGCTGGGAAATTGGCAGGTGTTTCTGAAAGCAGCACCATTTTTTTATGTGTTTCGTGCTCCTATGTGGCCTTAGAAAAGCTTTATAGAAGCTTGCTTTTGCAGAAGTATGCAAGTGAATTAAAAAATGGTTTTGAGCAAATATTTGCTTTATTAGTAAATAGGTACTACAGATTAATTTCAACAATAAAAATAATTTTTGGTGTTTTAAGAAGTGAAGTTTAATATGAAAGCTTCAATTAGCACATTCCTTGATTTTTTATGTTCTCTTTTTTACTGATAAAGACCTGGTTTGGAATTACTGGTTTGCACATGGGAGTTCTTTTTTAAGAAGTTGTTGCAAAAATATCTCTTAAGATTACATAATTGGCAAGACTTCACTAGTTATCTTACTCTATCTTTATGACACTCTGGTTATCACTGGAATTTTAGATATGTTGGTGATGAATGCTGATCCTTAATAACAGCAGTGTATCTTTCCACTAATGTTACTTTACAGAATATAAATGACATAGCAAGCACAAAGTAGTTCAGAAGTAGGACATTAACATCAGACAGTTTTCTGAAGTTTTTTCTTTTACTTGGCCATCCTCCCACTGTTTTATTTAAAAAAAAAAAAAAAGGGGGGGGGGGGGGAGAAAGATTGAGGTTGTGAAGTCCAGAAGTCAGAAAATGCCAAATTTATGCTTGCTGCTACAACCCTGAATTTATTTTTTTTTAAATTTATTTATTCCTTTTTCTAACCCACACAATGAACGAGACATGTCTGCTGAACAAATTAGGTTATGGTCATACACTGATCTTGGAGGCAAGCATAACACACAGACAAAAGCTTACGAACTGTGGATGTTCTGGCAGATTTGAAGTGAACCTACCACAGTGTCTGATACTGTATTTACTTTGCATTGAGCTGACTGTTCTGACATGCTGCTAAAATTTTTCAAGAAGTATAAGTGAGAGTAAGAAACCATGATTTTTGAAAGTAATGAATGTTATGCCTGAATTAAATAGGATGGTGTCCTTATAGTTCTATTTGATTACTTACATCAAAAGATCATGAAATTAAAGTTTCTGATTTTTTTTTTCTCAGTAACTTTAATTACACTAGTGAATGTTTGACTCCTTTATATTTCTTATGAATGGAGACGTTAAAGAAGTGTTGATGATAAACTGTATAGTTCTTGTGTTTAACTGATAGAAAATACGACTCCTTAATACTCCTGACTTCGAGAAGAAATAATGTAGGTGTGGCAGTGAAGCAGTTCTGCTAGTAGGGAAAGCCCAGGCTGTACACACCTCCTTGGAACCCTGGACTCTCAGCCATGGCTAGTTGTTTGCCTTGATGGTTCCTTCCACATCTCCACTGCTATCCATAGTTGAAGTAAATTAGTGAGAAATACTGAGTATGAAGTGTGTTTGCTTTTGTGGTCCAAAATTAAGCATTCATTTTTGTCCTGTACGTGATAATGAAATTTGGAGTTTCTGCTTTGCTATGTCTCTACAGTATTGTCAGTTCCATAACTCTCAGGAAAAATGAGGCAAATGGAAATAAAAAGCATTTTAACATCTTTTATTTCTATATTATTTTATATCTATTTATTTCTGTATTTATTTGATATCTATGATATCAAGAGGCTTTTTTCTTCTCCTTTTATGCAAACCATGGTCTTTAACAGAATCTTGCTTTCAGAAGCTTGCTGTGCTTCCCTGTGGTGTGTGGGAGAGGGGAGTGAGAGAAGATGGGGTTTTGACTCTCGACTCATGCAGAAGATTCTGGGTGGAATACGGGAAAGAAGATTAAGTTATTAGGCGAGTTAAGGTTACAATTTGAATAGGCTGGTAGAATTGGAAAAATGGAGACAATTTATTATAGCTTCACTGTTTAATGTTAATAAATCAGTACACATTTAAACAGACTGAGTATGCATACAGGCAATTATTGTAGTCACCCCAGCATAACTGCAGAGCCAGCGCTACAATAACTTGTCTGAGTAGCAACGGCTTTAATTTATTCAGAGTCAGAGAAATAATAGCAACTAACTTGGATTGCACATTATCATATTTTAATGACACTCTTGAAATATTTAAAATGCCATTGCCTTGATGCTTTCTTGAGGAGGACTCTGAGTTCAACTTTATAGTTACAGATCTTCATTTTGTACAGGGTATTACTGTACTGAAAGCTTCCTATGCAGGATTTTTGCTTGTATTGTACACTTGTATAAGGCTTGAACACTTACTGGATTATCTTCCTCATCCTGAGAACAATTTTTTATTTCACAGATAGGCTGGTGGATTGTGGTCCATTTTCACAATGCTACATATTTTTTTCAGGACTGTCATAACCCACCAATTCTCCACTGCCAAAAACCCCACCAACGAACCACAAAATAACCCAAAGAACAAAATCTCAAACCCCCCCAACCTTTCCAGTCTGCCCTCAGGCAGTGTCTCATTATGACCAAAAGAAAACTAATAGTGTGTTGAGTTTCACGATCACCAAGTTTGATATTTTATAGCTAAATATAATAATAGAACTAAATAAATCTCAGAATGTAGGGTTTGGTGTTTTGTGAGGTTTTTTTGGGTTTGTTTTTCCTTCAAAATAAATGTGAGTCAATAGAAGCTATTGTAGACCATCTTTTGAAAAATAGTCATGAAAATAATGGAGCACAGCATATTTTGTCATATATGATCTTTCCAGTCTAAGTTTTTCTACAATTGCTACATAAATTGCAGTGGTTACCTGGTCACTTCAATGCAATGTGAACTTTCCTCTTGCAAAAAAGAGTATTTCACCTTTTATTCCTCATCCTGACTGACTAAAAAGGTGTTCTGTTCTGCCCTGGCTGTGTTCTGCTGTGAGCCCTGTGCCAGCCGCAGCGTTAAACCCAGCAGACAGATCCCTTGGCAGCTGCCTGTCTGAAAAGTAGCCCAGCTCCAGTTTGGGGCTGGGTCAGTTCCTGCCGGGTCACGGTGTGTGTATGAACACTGGTGCCTGAACCTGGGAGGTGGTAGCGATGATGGGTAAGGCAAGCTGGAATGTCATTTTTGCTGAACCCACAGCCTTAGGAAGACTCGTTAAAGTAGCTGTGTAATCACTGCTTTGGTGTTCAATGTGAGTAATATTATCGAGGGAGAAAGCAGAAGTCTCCAGACTTTTTAAAAATTTTTATTTTTTTTAAACTATGTGTTAGCATTTAATAACCACAAATTTCACTTTTGGCTTTTCTACAAGATCAGGATTCTTTTTTTTTTTTTTTGGTGATAGCTGTATAGAGAACTCATATAAAGATGCTGTTACTCTAGAAAAATAATTATTCTTTCTGTGCTGAATTAATGGAGTGTAAAATCCCTCTAATGACCTACTGAAATGTTTCTTGCTAATGTCAGTCAGTTCTCAAGCTGTAATGTGGAATGGGTAGGAAAATAATCATGTACTTTCTCCATGGCCAAAGAAGCAGAGCTGTTTTGGAAAAAATCTAGCATGAAGAACTTGGATTGGCTGACTTGAAGTGATATGAGAGAGATCCCTGCCGAATCCTGCCAGGGATCGTGCCAGCAGATTACCCGTGCCGGGCTGGAGTTGTGGTGTCTGCACCAGCTGACGCATCTGACTGACGTAGCAAAAACTTTCAACCTTTGTCCGCTACTAGAGTTTGGCAGACTTAATCTGGTCCACAGGACAACGTTAAGGTGTTTTTGAATCGGCAAAAATTTCCGTGACTGTAGAAAAGATTAAGAAAGACACGGGTAAATGAGTGAACTGAATGCAGCGGGGGGGGGGGAAAATTGTCCAATGGCTTTGCTTACTTGAAGAGGTAATACCAGTTCTGTTAGTAAGTTTTCAGTAAAAGCACAAAAAATTTGCTTACATCTGCTTCGAATACTTGTGGAACAGAATTGGCTGATTTATTATATATAAATACAGGAGCATTTCATTTAGCTGTTGGGAGGCATGTTTTAATCTAATTGTGTCCCTGCAGAAGGTCTCTTAAAATTAGTGATTAACATGTGAAATTGTTAATGAAATTTTGTTTAAAAGTCTAGTTTAGGACATGTATCCACTCTGATGTTTGCTAGAAGCCATTCAAATCTTTGAAGATCTGTTGTA
The DNA here is from genome assembly GCF_011004875.1 of Balearica regulorum gibbericeps. Lineage (NCBI taxonomy): Eukaryota > Metazoa > Chordata > Aves > Gruiformes > Gruidae > Balearica > Balearica regulorum. The sequence continues at coordinate 18,132,058 of NC_046198.1, forward strand.
TTTCAGGTCTTCATGCAAGATCTGGAGGTCAGAATCTCTTTTAGATTAGATGATTAAGTCCTAATATTTTTCTGTAAATTTATTGTAAATAGTAGTAGTACAGCTGTACAGTTATATGGTAAAACCTTTATAGGAGCAGAAGGACTCCGGGTGAGGCAGTGCTTTGAGCTGACACTTTTCTGTATGGTATTTGTCTACTCTGGTATCGCTGGTAAACCTAACCTAACCCTAACGAAGTCTTTAAAAATTCTAAAATTCTTTTTTTTTAATTGTGTTTATTTTTATTCTTGATATAATGACAGTATTTTTAAGGTATTTATAGGAAATAAAAAGGTTTTTATAGGAAATTGCCAGATTCAGAAATTTCATTCTCTTTAAGACAGTCTGTAAGATTGAGTTTGAGAAGGAATGCCACAAAGAAGCAATGACATTATCTCTTCTCTGGTCTCACTGTCATGGTTACATTTCCTGTGTCAGAAATCATGGCAAGGAAAACAAGCAAGTTGAAGAAGTTAAACAAGTAACAGCGTATCTCATTAATATGCACGTAGTGAAAAGGTGCATTGTCCCATATGTCTGCGAGTTAAACAAAACAGCTGAGCCACAGGCAAACTTGTAAACATTTGTGTTAAAGCCAGATGCAGACTAATTTGATTTGATCAATACTTCTGATAGTGTGTTAAATAACACCATTTTTGAAAGATTGCTCAAATTAGTGATGAGATTAAGAGCATTTTTATGTGCTTTGCTGAATAGCAAATGATGTTGGCATCCTTTTAAGCATGTTGCTGAATTAGTGCCACTATGTACATGGCTTTTAAATCTGAAATGAGCAAAAATACACACAGAAATTCATCTTTTTTGTCCCTTCTCTTTAGATGAACTTCGTCAAGCTATTGTGGCCATGATGAATAGAAAGGATGAACTGGAAGAACAGAATAGGTAGTTTTCTTTTTTTAGTCAAGAGGCACTATAATTTTTTAAAAAAATCTGTTCTTTAATACAAGCTGTCCTCTGTGTAAAGCTATGCCTAATCTTTGTGTAGCCTTTTTCATGTATATATTGTTTATCTGTGAAAGGTAAGCTTAATACTTCAATATTCAACTGTTGATACTGAAGACTAATGTTTGCAGGTCAACTTTTTGCTTTAAATTTGAATCACATATAACTCTTTGTATCTTGGACACTTTTGCCAGTTGTAGTTTCTTCAAAACCAAAACTTATAGCTAAAAGATTCTTAAAATCTCTTAAGATAGCTTTCCAAATGAGTAAAAGTTTGTCCTTATACAAATATTCAGAAAATTTCCTTTTTTCCCCTTCCTGTGCAGAAGCGATGCAGAATGACTAACAATGTTATGCTGAAATTGGCTGTCACTTGTGTCTTTATGTTCACTTGGGGCAAAACGATGATGTAAATGTAAGAATGATCAGTCGCTTATTTAAAATGCTATCAAACCTACTTTGTATTCATTTAGTCTATTGCAACACATCATTAGATGAATGAAAATACAAATGTATTCAAGACATACTTCTGTTATGCTGTAGTAGGGCTGTTTTGGTAATTTACGTTTCTCTATAGATTTTTTTTTTAATTTTTTTTTACTGTCAAGACTACCAGCTGATCCCATTTTCCTGCCTCTCATCCTCCCCACTCCCACAACTGCAAGTTACTGCTCCATTCAGCTCTCTGAGTTTTGGCAGAAGGACCACGATGCTTTGGGTTTTACCGTTATGCATCATGCTGACTCTTGCTGTCCCATCGAAGGTTTTACACAGAGGTCTATGGCAGTGCTCTCAGTAGAGGCAAGACCCCTGCCTGTCTCCTGCTCTTGCTAGTAAATATATTGCTTATTGATTATTCCTGAGATGTGTGGACTTGTACTGAAGCACTGAAAGCAGGCTATAAGCTGTTGTCTGTAATAAATTCTTTCTGCGTGGTGCTACCATAAATGCCATAATAGGTTGTGCTTTGGGCATGTTGATGCAATTGTAGTGCAAATTAATAGTAAGCACTTAAAACTGTTTTGATTAGGTCCTTTTTCCTTGTAGTTTTTCATATCTTTGTATAATCAAATCAGGTGAATTTATTACATTGAATATTTAAATTTTAGGATGACATTAATGGTATAATTCAGGCAACCTACTCTGTGATTCGTAGAGTGTCCTCTAATTACGAGGTAGTGTTTGCAGGGTTCTAACAGAGGCTGCTGCCACCTTCCAGATCTCTGAGAAATCTGCTTGATGGAGAGATGGAGCATTCTGCAGTGCTAAGGCAGGAAATGGACAACTGGAGAAGGAAGGTAGCAGAACAGGAAGAGCGACATGCCACAAAAGTCCAAGCCTTGGCACGGTAAGAAGCGCTGAAAGTGTCATAAAAAGTATGAGCAGTGGTACAAGGGAATAAAAAATTCTGCATACAAGAAAAAATAATTTTCAAGTAGTTTAGTTTTCAGAAGAACATGAGTGATTCAGGACTAAAAACTTCATGGACTTTAGTTGAATTTAAGCTAAAAAAACCTTAGGAAGATTTTCTGACAAATTTAGTGGGTCTGTGGTTTTTGTTTTGTTAAGTTTTAACAGTAAGTGAGAGTTTAAAATATTAATAAACCTACCATTACAGCTCCAGAGGAAAGAATATTAGTGAGCTGAACTTAGGACAACATCAAGCTTAATTTTAAAAAGTCATTAGACTAATATTAAGAAATATAAGCCATGAAAATAGTGACAATTAGATAATGAGCCTAGATACAAGGGAATGTGTGTATGTCTAAGGTAAATGTAAGAAGACTTTTCTTTCTTCGCATATCTATTTTGTCCAGTTCTAACCCCCCTCCTTTTTTGTTTTTTGATTTTTTTTTTTTAAATTATTTTTTTATTTTACTTGATATTTGGGAGATTCTTGGTGTAGCTGTCTGCCCAATCTGGAACAAATCACAATATCAAGGTCCTGTTTTTTTCCCTTCTATTGGATATATGATATTCTTAAATTTGTTAAAGTACCTAGCACTGTCTGCAAGCAGTATTTTCCAAACCTCAAATCTGATACAGCTTTTAAATATAAGGGGGCAGGGAGGGGAACAGAAACACCCTGTCGATGTTCATTGTGAACAGACTGATGTTGCTGTCCTGGAATAATGAAATGTTTGTTCTAGTAGTGGAAATGGCTGCTTTGGTGCATGTATAAAAGTGGTGGGGTTTTTGTTGTGGTTTTTCTTTTTTTTTCTTTTTCAAAAATACACATTAGATTGGCATTCTAGCCCTCAGATCTAGAGCCAGTTAGGACTTGTTTTGGAGACTATTTCATGTTAATATTACTCCACACTATTTTCTCTGGTAGATGTCTTGTATAGTTCCACCCTGAGATTAGTATGGGGATCTCTCTCTTCCCAGCAAGTTCTTACTTTGGTCAGTAGGAATTGAGCTGAGTGGTCCTAGTGTTAGTTAAATTGAGTAGGAAGATTTATGTCTTTCTTCAGTGCTTCCAGTTCTATAGAATATGTCAGATACCTTTCTGTATGTACCCTCACGTATGTAAGCAGTAAAGAATGGATTATCCATCCTCTTCAGTGACATTTCCATGCGATCTGTCTTCCTTCTGTCTGATTATTTAAGCATGACTTTTTGTTTTCCTTGGGCTGATGTTTATCTCTTATCCTGCTGTCAGGTTTTCATGGCTGCCCACTTTATCATCCACTCTATCGTAAGCAGCAGTTGTGGCCAAACAGTATCAACAGTACTGATTTCTGAGGTGGTGCAGCTGCTTCCCGCTAGCTCAAGGAAGGTCAGCTGGAAGAGGTTGCTCAGGACCATTTCGTCAGGTTTTGAATATCTCCACAGATGGAGATGCCACAGCCCCTGTGGGCAGTGTTGTTGGCAGTGACCCATTGGTAATGCTCTTCCCAATGCGGTGCCAGATGTTGCTGGCTTTGCCGCGAAGGGCACATCGCTGGCTGGTGATCAGCTTGTCCACCAGGACTCCCAGATCCTTCTCCACAGAGGTGCTTTCCAGCGCCCAGCAGGTATGGGTGCCTAGGGCTATCCCTCCCTGGTGCAGGACTTGACGGTTCCGTTTGCTGAACTTCAAGGGATTCGTCTGAGTCCAGTTCTCCAGCCTGCCCGGGTCCCTCCGAATGGCAGCACAACCATCTGGTGTATCAGCTGCTCCCCAGTTTTGTATTGTCTGTGAACTTGCTGAGTGGCACTCTGTCCCAGCATCCAGGTCATTAGTGAAGGTGTTAATTGATATTGGCCCCAGTAGTGACTTGTCTCCAGCTCGACTTTGTGCCACAGCTATGCCCAAAGAAAAGAATGTTAACCCTCCTCTTGTCTAAATGTGATTTAGCTTAAGACAGACTTTTGAAGGTAAATGCTGCTGTAATAGTGTGATTTTTCTTCTTATGATTCTAAATAAGCTCTAGAGTAACCTGTGATGCCTCAGATCTTGGGATGATTCACAGGTATAGTAAACAACAAACCTATCCCAAATGTTCAGTCGGATTAGTAATCTGGGCCTTATCATGGAGAGAAGTGTTTGTCTTCTGCACGCGCAGGCAGAGTGCTTAGTGTCAGTCGTGACGTGCCGCAGCTGAGATTCCTCCAAGCCTTTTATTGCATAGCAGAACTAGTATCTGAAAATGACAAATATAAAGCTTTCTTAAAAAGTATTTAGCATGTTACTAATTCTGCTTTTGATGACACATCAAACCAAACTACTCACTTTGAGGGAGGGAGAGATAGGCATAAGTGAGTTTGACATTCATGTGATGTAGGGCAATTGAGACAATGCAAATACTTTGTCATTTAATATTCACGTTTCAGGTTATAGGAATTGTATATTCATATTTCTTTGACTCACTTCCCCCACAGTTTCAGAATTTGCAGTGACATATGGGTGAATCAGATATTTGTCATGCACATACCTTTTTAGAGAATAGATAAGGAGCTTTTATAACAAGATCTAAAGAGATGCTCACTTAGACTAACTTATTATTTTTAAACAAGCTTATTTAATTTCTTATTGCTACGGAGACTGGATATGTTGTGCTGATTGTTCTTCTGAAAGTCAGTTTGCCATGTCACGTGATAAAAACAGTGTTGGGAGCTGCTTAGGTACAACAAATTCTTGTGTCACCAGTTATTTTGGACTTCGGATGCGTTTCTTTAATGATTCATTGAAACTTTGCATATAGTTATTTTGGAATATAGGATTGTCTTCTAAATTCTTTTGTCAGTTCACTTTGTACACTGTAGGTGATGCTGCTGCAACAGTAAGAGTAGTAAAATTTTTTAATAAATGATATTTTAAACCAGGAATTTGGGCAAGTTGAAGAATTTGAAATAACAAAAATGTTGGAAATGCTTTGTAAGTGCTGCATAATACACTAAGTGAGGGAGAGGAAAGCTTCAGATATTTTGTAATAGTGAAATCTCACTGTTTACCTTGAAAACAATTGATCACATGACTAGAGTAGAAAAATTTCCTCAGTTGTAATATTCTGAACATCTTAAGGCAAGGAAAATCATTCAGTAACAATCTGAGTATTGTAATTTGATGAAAATTATGCTTCAAATTATGAGTGCTGATATTTATGAGTGTCCCCAAAGCTCTTGTGAGGAATTTGATGTACATTTGTTCCTGAAGGCTATGAGAACACAAATTTCAGTGACACATCAGTGATCAGTGGTGAAATGATTACTTCTGGATATGTGCAAAATTAGTTTATTCAGCTGGTCTCCTAGGCTCTCCAAAGAGTCTTTGGTCTCCCAGACAAAATGCTAGCTTGCTTAGAGAAATTTTCCTGAGTTTCCTAAGTTCTCTTTGAAAAATGGAGAAATTCTTAGGTCATTTTAGTTTCAAGTAGTGGTAATCTCATTCTCCCATGTGAAGTATTTGAATAGCTTGTTCATAACAGTTATGATATTGTCTCAAAAGGAGCAGTCTCAGCATTCAACCTGCTTCCTAGCCTTCCAATGGAATAGACTAAATAGACTATCCAGTATAATTTTGTAAGCTGCTTTTTTGTTGTTGTTGTTGTTTTTTTTTTTACTTTTCCCTTTGTCAATGAGCCTTTCTCAAATTGCATGAATGTATTGTACCAGTGGCTTCTTGGCAATGCTGAAGTTTTTTAATTGCAGTTCGTTCTTCTGTATGGAATACTATTACATCCCTTTGCCAGGCAAAGAAATTTATTGAAGTTGACTGTGAAATTGGATAATCTCAGATTGCATATGCTTAGACTGTATTCAGAAATGTTGGAGGAAAGCATTTTACAAAGGACAGGCTTTGTAGCAAGAAAAGCAGATAGAAAGAGAAGATGATAATGCACTGTGTAGGGAAATGGGGGATGAGCATTTGACTAGGCTTTATCTTACACTTTTATGTACGTTCTGTTTACTGTACATTCTGTAACCTAATCTGCCTCCTCTTATCTAGCATCTGTATTATTTAAGCCACATTGCTTTTGGATTTGGCATTTTATATTAATCTGTTTTACAACGCTTCATTCAGAGCCATAGTGCTTCAGTGATGGGTGAAATGCATTGTGCATCTTGAAATGATTGTGTCACTCACCTTAAGCAGCTTCTTAGAGAGAGGGAAAAATACCTCTTGTCCCTGCTTGTGAAAACAGTTTGAATATTTCTATATGAAATGATTTTTTTTTTCTGCTTAGTTAGTTGGTGGCATGTCACAAGTTACAAAAACGTTTCATAAAAAGTGAGACACATTATTTCTTAAGATAAACAAGTTCCTCATATTTCTTATCCACGAAGCCATTTCTTTGCTTTTTTGGATGTGGTATCACTGCTAAGATAGAGCCTTTCCATAATTCAGATTTGAACACAGTCTGCGTGTGAAACTATCATGAGAAGAGTTTTCAGTTTATCGTACATATGGTGTTTGTCTTTCATGATAAGCAGTTAAGTTTATCACATTATTCCTCATTACAGTTTTTTTCAGAGATTGGTTTTATACTCTGATCTCATTATATTGTCTATAGTTCTACTTCTATGAGTAATAGTTCTCATTTTTCTTATTCATTTAGGGTATATATGATTACAATAAATTGTAATCTTGCACCTCCTGATGGTAGGATCATAGGATAACTCAGGTTGGAGGGCAGCTCTGGAAGTCATCTAGCCCAACCTCTGTATATAGATTCTACATGTTCTTGCAGTATACTGTTTATTTCAATTCATTCTCAAGATTCATGGAATTTTTTTAATATTTGGAGATTTGGTACCTTTATAGTGTTTCTAAAACACTGACATCTGTTGGATTTTTTTTTAAGCCTGAATTTAGAAATAAGACAGGTTTTAAGAGTAAGCTGCACAGAAAGCACCTGTTAGGATCCGATGTTGGTGCCAGAAACATAATTACAGTATTCTTCAGGCCACTAAAGGTGAGATGCATGAGAAACTCCTTTTTGTCAAATTCTTTTCTTACCATGCTCATTTTACAGAAGCCCTAGAGGAATTTTTCTGTCTTTTTTAAGAAGCAGTTGTGGTGGGGTTTTTTGTTTGTTTGGGGTTTTTTGGTTTGGGTTTTTTTTTTTTCCCCCCCCTGTTAAGGTATAGGAAAATAAGTCCTGTAAGGCTGCTGCTTCTGTAAAAAAACTCCTAATTTAAAGGTGTATTGTTCTTTAATCTTTTAATAAAATTTTTGGAAGTCAGCTTTTATAAAACACTTTCATACTGGTATTCATTTGTATTAACAGCCACAAAGCTTATTTTGGTGACTGTGAGATGCATCTAATTTGACTTGGATAGCAGACCTTGCCTGTGCTTGGGGTCTGCATACGTGCTCAATACATGTAACTATCTCATAGAAACTTTGTGGGCATTACTGGAAAATAACCAACCTCCCCCAACTCCCCTTGTGCCCCGGCAATGGTAGTTCTTAGAAGGGATGCTGTAGCACAAAGAAGGTGGGGGAGACTTGGTCTGTGGGGCCTTGGTCCCTCTCCAGGAAAACGGCTCAAGTCCCAGCGGGTGCGTGAGCGCTGTGTTCCATGGGAATAGCATCTCTCTGCCATGCTGGCCTTCCTCTGCTGCTTCTGATCCACTTACATCCCTTCTCTCCATACCAGAGTCCTCGAGGAAGAGTTGCTGCTTTTCCTGAAAGGATTTGACTTGTTGGCGAGCATATGCATTTATCAGTAATATTGCGTGTTATCGTTTCATTTGTTATACACATAAAAGTCAGGTATATATTTCCCAAAATGCAAACTTGTTTGCTGCTGCTAAAAAAAATTATCATTCTTAGAGTAGTTTCCATTTTCTCTTAGGCAACATTTCCTTAAATGCTAATTTTTAAATAATAAAATTGAGAGGAAGTGTAATTATTTTTGCTTCAAAACTAGGCAGGGAATTGAAGGTATTTGACAACTTACATTTGTTTTATATAATGGATCATTCCTTGTCCTTCCAGATAGTTTTCCAAAAAAAGATAATAAATAAGCACTTTTGTTGTTGCTAAGGTGTTATGTGGCTGTGTACCATTCATGAATATTTAAAGACAATTTCTTTTCAGTACGATGATATTTTGTTTCTGTATTAGTATGATCAATGTCACTAAATATTACCATTGAGAAGTCAAAATGTGTTTTATTTCGTAGCTTTGGCGAAAGGGATACATTACGCTAGTACTGCCAGTCAAGCGTTGCTGCATAAAGCAGCCCTGACCATATGCGTGTTCTTGAAAGACATGTACTGAATGTTTTTCCTTTTTCTGACTGGTTTTAGTACGGAAGTGTAGTAAGATCCTAAAGATTTTTCATATAATTTGTGAACACATACAGTGGCTTCCGGTGAATTTTCAAGTATGTCTGACAATAGAAACACTCACAATTTTAGGGATTTTACGAGCTGGTATCTTTCCATTTTAGAAAATTGGTGAAAGTTACTCGTATCACCATTTAAGCTTTTGGTACTTACGTTCCTTTTCTCTTTACTTACAGTTGTTGTACTGTACTGATTCATTACCATAATTAGTATTGTATTTTTTTGTCTGGTCTTAAGCAAAGGCACTGTTAATGGCTGAGAGTGGATACACATAATTTTGTAATATTCTGATTTATCTTCAGGAAAAGTACTAAAGCAAAAAGCTAACTACAGAATTTAATTGCGTCTTAAGTAATTTCACTGGATAAAATTGCTATATAGTAAAATATACTCTGCTAAAAAAGGTCAATCCTTGCTGCATTATCTTATAAATAGTGTACCGGAACCTGGAAATACCTTTATCTGGTGCTCTTTGGAGAATAGTCACAGAACTATGGAGGAACTCCTAGAGTTGCTTGCAAAAGCTTCAGGTGGAATAAAATTTACCCTGCTGTTATAGATGTGTGGCATTTATAAGCTGCTGTATTTAAAAGTGTTTGCGTTTCTGTAGTCATACTTTTGGAGAGATTTTGGAGATAAGTCTGCTCTGTCAGAAACTAACTTTGTATTAACGGTACCCAAATTATAATAAATTCTAAAGAGACCTGGGGAGGAGTTAAATTCTGGTTTCCTGGGATGCTTTAAATCCCCCCCCCCCCCCCTTTTTTTTTTTTTCGGTGATTGGATTTCAAACCTTAGTATTTTTTTCAGTGTGGCTCTTAATGTGCAGTTTTCTGTTTTTATAATCAACCAAGGAAAAGTGCGTCTTGTATCATTGTTCTGCATGAGTAATCACCAACGAAAGACATAAAGCTTAATCAACAACACATGCTGGACCTGTGCCGTTTGAGCAAGAAGCATCATTTGTAGGAATACTGGTTTGTCATCCTCTATCATTGAGCTGATACAGGGTGAAATGACATATTATCACTCTGTCAGCCGCTTACTAACATGGGAGAAGTGATCAGGCAGGGAAATTTGTTATAATTGAGGTTTTGGAGATGGGTGTGCTTTTAGTGGCACAGTTCTCTGGCTTTGTTTTCCCATGTATTTCAGCCTGATTTTTTTTTTCTTTCTTCTTTTTCTGTATCCCCTTCAACTTGTTCTTTCAGTCTTGTCACTTATTCTTCAGCACAGAATATGGAATCATTTGGAGCTCTTCAAAAGATGCTGAAAGCATTGTGTTTATCATGAGCCTCATAACAGGCTAACAAGTTTGCTTCAGGTTAGATGGTGAAGTTTGGAAAAGTTGCAGAAGTAAAGCTGGGGCCTTCACATAGAAGTATTTAACAGCCTTACACTAGGTAGCACTGTTGAGTCAGCTGGGCAAGAATTTCTGCAAATCTGACCCTCCTATACAGGAGCTTCTCCTCCTATAAAATAGCTGATAGAATGCCTCTTGCAGTCATTAAAGCCTTTTTAGTGAGTGGTTGCTAATTTTTTTTTTTTAACATACTCTGATAAAGGCTGCATAAATTCATATATATCAGGATGGGCCCTCTTTGGAATCTAGCTAAACAGTAGTAATGAGAAAGAGATGTCAAAGGATGAGAAAGAAGATGATAGAGGCATATTAGAAAATTGTGACTGGGCCATAGTATCCTGCTTTGAATTTCAGTCTTGTATCAAAAACCTTAAGTGAATTAAAGTCTTCCTGAAGTTCATCTGTACTGTATCAATTTTAAGTTGATAGGCACAGTAGTAAAAAATAGATTTTTATTTTTTTGACGCTGTCTCAGTACAGACAGAAGGCACTGGGTCTGTTCTCAAATACAGAAACAAGATGGTATATGATTATTACATGAGAATCCTTAAAACTCAATATATTCTAATTGTGTACAGTTATTTCCATGCAGACGTATTTACACTTCTGGTCAGAAATCTTTTCATCTAGCTGTCACAATTTTTTTTCCATGAATGAATTATTTGGGCTTAGTTTAATATAATATATGGCATTAAACTGTGTTTCTGATGGAGTGTTTTTTCACCTTAATCTGAATATCAGCATCCGTCACTAGTGGAAAAACGGACTTGTTCTTTGTAGTCTAGGAAATGAAAAATATCATAAAATTCTTAGAATCCCAGACGGGTTTGGGTGGGCAGGGACCTCCCAGCCCACCCAGTCCCACCCCTGCCATGGGCAGGGACACCCTCCACTAGCCCAGGTTGCCCAAAGCCCCATCCAACCTGGCCTTGAACACTGCCAGGGAGCCAGGGGCAGCCACAGCTTCTCTGGGCACCCTGTGCCAGGGCCTCAGCACCCTCACAGGGAAGGATTGCTGCCTCACATCCCATCTCCATCTCCCCTCCTGCAGCTTCAGGCCATTCCCCTTGTCCTGTCACTCCCTGCCCTTGTCACCAGCCCCTCTCCAGCTTTCCTGGAGCCCCTGCAGGGACTGGAAGGGGCTCTAAGGTCTCCCCGCAGCCTTCTCTTCTCCAGGCTGAACAACCCCAACTCTCTCAGCCTGTCTCCATAGGAGAGGACTTTGTTAAAATTTGATAGTTGGGTAATCCAATAGTTTCTTCTCAATTATTTAGCAACCTCCTACTAAAGGACTGAATAAAATTGAGGTTACATAGTTCAGAAAACTGATTTGAAATCCACAGAAATATGAATATCATACCAGTCTGGGGTTTCTATATATAAATATGGCATTGCTCGCAACAGCAGTTTATTTTTATATGTGTATGCGTATATATGTGTGTGTGTGTGTGTATATATAGTGTGATAATGACCATCAAACATATTTGCATGTGTTTCTGAATACTTCTCAGTCTTAAATAAATTCCCGTTAATAGAATGTCTATCTTTTTGTGTATGATCTGTTTCCAGCTTTCTGTAACCAGTTACATGTCAAGGGTTGCAGCATTCCTGGAGCTTGTACCACTCCTCTGGCATGATTTTGACCTGCCCGTGTTCTCGCTTCTCTCTAACCAGCTGCAGGTTTCTCGTGTGTGTGATGTTATGTGCTGCACCTGTGGCACTTACGTATTTCTACCTTGCTGTTTCCTTAAAGAAGACTATAAGTTGTCTGAATTCCCTCTCTTGCAACATATTTTAGTTATTTTTCTTCTGTGTAAATGCTTCTGTCATACTTGGCTAACTGAATGGGCTTAGACAGATAATTGAATTTTCAGACATGCGATTTGTCAGCGTTGTTTAAAATTCATTAGGTTGGAATCCTTGTTATTTCTCCCCAAATATAAACTAAGGTGCTTAATGTTGTTAGGTGGAGCTATGGTAGTACCTTGTTTGAATATTTGTACTTTCCAAGAAACATGAGACAGGCACTGAAATACAGGTTGAAGGGATTAGCTTAATTTCTTCTCTTATGGTTTTCATTTAGGAGTGCTATGTGGAAAACTTTTACCTTGAATATTGTTGCTGAATTGCTGACATGTTCTTACAGCAATAAAGTCTGTTTCTAAAGCTGAATTCTTGTTTGCTTGACATTAAATACTTGGACAACTAGTAAAACGATTATCTAATTTTATATTGGCCATTCTGAATTTCCTTGTCTAGTATCCCATCCTTATTTTTTTTAATCGACTGTTGATTTAGATAGACTGTATCTTTTTTCTGCCATCAATGTAAAATAGTATAGAAAATCTGAATTAAACAATGAAAAGTTTTTGATTATGATCTAATCTGTTTCACTGATGTGTTTATGTGGCCCTGGAGCACAAGTTTTCCTGGTACTCTGCTGTTGATGTATTACTTTACTGTGTAAGTCATTATTTCTTTTCATCTTGATGACACAACTTAGATAAAGGTTATTATTACAGCTGGTATGTTTGTTTCCATTGAAAGCTGTTTTCCTCTATTTTGAGAAAACAATACTATTTATTTATTCTGCTCTCTTTATCAACAGAGAGAATGAGGTGCTAAAAGTGCAACTTAAGAAGTATGTTGGAGCTGTCCAGATGCTCAGAAGAGAAGGCCAGACAGTGGAAGGTAAGGATGAAATGAAGAGGGGGAAAAAAACCCGCTTCCACAGGCTGCCTCGTGTGCCAGCAGCCTGTTGGGAACAGCGTCTGAAGAGATGACAGCTCTGTTTCTGTGAGAACTGTCCCTGATGCATCGCTGGCTGGGCCGTTTGCCATTACCTGAACTGTCTTGTGATGCAGATTGCTATGTGATGGCATACTAGCAAATTACTGCTGAGTGGAAACAATCGAGAAGTCTGCCTTTCTTGCTGAGTCTTCACCAAAACCAAGGAAATCATTGACATGGAAGTGGGGTTAGCAAGAGATTATTAAAAGCCCTGTTCATCCCTTCCAACCATGGTACAGTCATATCTCCCCATAGTGAAAATAACATATTGGTTATCTTTTCCTTTGAGAAAAATACCAATGTAGATTTTTGTACTTACTTTTACAGAGTGTTTTCTGGTAGATGAGGTGGTCTTACTTTTTTCAATACGAAACTTTCCAGAAAAAGTGATTGGGTGAAAATTTAATTTAAAAAACAATCAGTGAATTAATGTGTTATGGGAACACAAGAATAATTATTTTGAGGAGAGAAAATTTTGTGTCTCTAGATTATACTGTTACTGTTGGTTTGGAGAGAGTATTTGCAGGCTGTTTCAAATAGACTCTGTATTAAGACCAGGCATTTCACTTTCTTTTTTCTTTGCTCAGTCGCCCTGACTCTACTGAGCAGGTTTTATATCTGAGAGCTAATGAGTTATCAGTAGCGTTACCTGCCAGGACGAATTGGAGTCTTGAGTCTGAATCATCTTCTGGTGGGTCCTGTACTTCCACTGACTACAGAAGGTGTTTGAGAGACGAGGTGGCTTTTCAGAAATTGGCACCATCTGTCTTTTTTTTTTTTTTTTTTAAATTGTCAATATTGTGGTCATATAAGTGGCTATATGAATGAATACTACATTAACTCTGCTCTGAAGGGCTAGTCACTATACTTATCTGTAGTTTAAAAATTTCATTCATCCTTAAAAGGATTTTTGTTAGTGAGAACACATGTTTTTACTTCCGACTTTGCTGGAGTGTAGTGATTCATATTAAGAATTATTCACGAAAACCATCGCTTAAGCTTCTTATAATAGCAGAAATTATCCTTCATTAGATACTGACAGTTTCCATGATGAGTGTAATTATAGGAAAAGGAAAAAAAAAATTCCTAGGCTAGCTATATTCTGCCATGTTAAAATTATGCAAATTAGTTAGTGATAAGAATAGAAACTGAGTAGGATGGTCAGATTTTATAGATGAAAAAGGGAGATGGAACAGTACCAACATTTCTAAAAATGAATACATATATGCTTTATGCTCAAAGGATATTTAATCAATCCGCCGTTATCATTAGTGACCGGAATAAATTTCAGCTTTGTGCACTATTTGTAATAACTTTTCTTATATTCTAACTTCACACACTGTATTTTTTATAAACCATTTTTTTCTTAGCTGCCATTGGAGATGTATGGAAATTTTTAGTAGTACTGGGGCCTCTGACTCAAAAAAGTACTTAAGCATGTAAATAGTCCCTGAAAACTAATATGTTTAGATACACTTCAAAAGAGGAGAGTGAAACAAAAAAAAGTTTCTTCTTTTACCAAATTTATAGAAACTATTGCACCCATGGTTTATATACATAAGTTGCAGTATCTCATCATTGGCATTCATATTTTTCAGATGCGAGTCTTCCTAATGAAGAATATTAGCAATATTAGAAAGATGTATTTGTACTTTTCAGTACATATATCATTGTGTAACTTAAGGCCAATTACTGAATTCCAATTGTGGTATAACTTAAAGTGTCTGTAACAATTTGTCTTAAGTCATCTTGTTCTTAATTAGCTTACATGCTTAAAAGGATTACAGAGTGTATTTACAAGAGCTGTTTTCTTACTGTGTTCTGAGATTGTGACAGTGTTGTGAAGAAAATAGGATGGAGAAACTACTGCTCTTTCTGCTTTTGTCATCTTAAGTTAAAATTCTTGTTTGTTTCTTATACATTAATTTACACACTGATAGGTTCAGGTTCTTGGCTTCTGACTAGCCTTACACATAGACAGGGACCCTTGAGTTCTGATCTGTTTAAACTTGGAAAACTCCTAGCTGTCCTTTTGCTGGAATAGTAGGAAATTGTCTTCATCAGGGAGGCATAAACTGTTGCATACAACTAATTTCACTGCTGCCCTATGCTATCATAATGAGCAATTCCAACGATGATTAATCTTCTTCCAAATGGTAACAAAAGTCTTAAATGTATTGTAGATTTTAGAACACTATGTGTTTAGACTTTCTGTGAAACTATTTTGAAAGTCAAAATAAGTTGAGCTTCTGCTCTATAAATAGAGAAGAATCTACATGTTTGCTACCATAACCAGATCAGATGCTATTGAGTATGGCTTTTTAAATAGTTTCCTAAAATAATAAATGAAACTCAGCTTAATGCTTTGCCTTGCGGTGACTTAAAAACAGAAAAACCCCTCAGCAAATATGATTATAAATAAATTGCCCAAGAGTCAGAACTGCGTCAAGATCAGAATATCATACCAGCTTTCAAAATGAGTGATCAGTGCCATGGACTGAGCAGTTTGATATTGGTATTTAAATATTTAGTAAATGAGCATCCTGATTTCTCAGCCATCAGCAGGAGTTGGATGCGTACCACTTTTCAAACCTACTTAGATACAATAATATTATGTATATGAAAATTCTGATCTTAGAAGTTTCTGGCTGAAGAACTTCAACCAAGATTTACAAGAAGTAGCTCTTAAAATAGCTTTCAAAATTCACTTAAAATATAATAAACTTCTGAATGTATATATTTGTCCTCGAAGCAAAAATCAGTTCCCAGGCTCAAGAGTATTTAGTCAGATGAATTCTGGTCTTGTCTATCTACCTTATGGTGGCTGTATGTATAGTTTAGATTTTGAAAAATGGTGAAAGCATTTGTTATTGTTAGGGCTTGTTTACTTTATATGTGCTAACTTGTTTGGGTTTTTTAGAAATTCATGACCTGTGAGGAAAAGTTGAATTTTTGTGTAACTTGGAGAGGAGCAGACTGACTTAGAATAGGCCTCACAGTGATCATCAAATATACCAATGATAGCTAGGAAGAGGAATAGAATAAACTGTAGTTTTCATTCACTGTGGGTAAGAAAAGATGTAATGGGCTTAAATGGCAGGTGAAGGAAGTTTGATTAGCTATCCAGAAAACCTGTCTGAGAAGAATATTTAAATTTAAATAGATTGTACAAGGAAGCATGAAATATCTATTATCGGAGATTTCTAGGAACAAATTAGACAATTAACTGTCAGGAATGAAATAACTACAGCTGATTCTGCTTTATGCAAACCCATGAAATACTAGACGAAGTATGGAATGTCCATTCTCAGCCCTATTTTCTGCAGTTTCTATCATATGTAAGTAGTCTGTGCAAGTAATAGGAAATGATATTTTGGAAGAGAATTAGAAAAAAAAAGACTTGAAAGTGGAGCATAGGCTTAGTTTTCAAAGGCTTTGAGTAGGAATTGCAGTTACTACCTACGTATATTAGATAGCTGTGGTCACAGAACAGCAAAATGCTTTTAGTTGGCATTTTTTTTTCTGTTGAGAGTACCTGTCTAAATATTGCTGGCAAGAAAGCTCCCTGCTGCATTTCTATTTTAGTACTTGTAATACTGTTTAATAGTACATCCTATTTTGATACTTCTAATAACTCTTTCTTTTAGAGCTGTTACTTCCAAACAGGATGTCCTAGAAGTTTATGTAATTTAACAGTTTAATTTGAGGTATCTCTTTGTTGTAGTTCTGCCAAACATTTGGAGCACTGATGGTGAATTTACTATACCAGAGCAAAAGCAAGTCGAAAACAATGAGGAACTAGCCAGCTCTTACGAAAGAAAATTGATTGAGGTAAAGTTTGTGCTGCGCAAATTTTGTGGAATAGTAATTGTAACGTAACATTCGAAGCTGTAAATAGTTTCTTTGCTTAGTTGTTGTTTTTTTTCCCCATTAGTGTAAAAGAAAAGTCTGATTTTTGCTTTAAAAAGAAAAAATGAAAGATTTCATTTTCAGGCTTCTGTGGTTAAAATACAAATTTGTTCATTCAACTTCAAAGCATATTTAAAGCAATTCAGATAATTAAAAATACT
This sequence comes from Balearica regulorum gibbericeps, assembly GCF_011004875.1. Taxonomy (NCBI): domain Eukaryota; kingdom Metazoa; phylum Chordata; class Aves; order Gruiformes; family Gruidae; genus Balearica; species Balearica regulorum. The sequence goes on from NC_046198.1 coordinate 18,149,062, forward strand.
TTTCCTTACAACAGTACACATGTATACTTTGATGTTAAAATGAAGGTTTTAATAAATAAGCAAGTTCCTTAAGGTTATCACTGATGGCGGTGAAGTTGAAAGCATCACAGACAATAGGTTTCAGGTATTGTATAAGTTACGTAATTACAGGCATCGCTGCTTTGTCAGTTGAGCTTTAAAATGAGGCCATAGTGAAATCTGTAGCTTTTTCCGTGCTGTCGTACTGTCTTCTGATTGCTAAACTGGTTTTCATTTTTGTATTGCTTTACCATGTAGCTTATTGAATACTGCAGTATGGAAACGGATGATGGAAGCTACTAGTTCTGTTGAATGACCATGTTAGAAAAAGTTCTTAATGTAAGATTCACTTCTAAGACTAATGTAAAATTCATTAAAGAAGAAAAGAGAGATTAGGGTTTCATCCTGAATTTAAGTACAAATGATTTTCGAGACAAAAGTAATGAAATTTAATATCTAATATCCATATCTCCTATTAAATATTAAATGAACATTTTTATAAAAAGTAAAAAAAAGTCTCTATATCTTTCTCTTGCCCAAAAGAGAAACTGGATACTCGCATTAACTGATTAACATGAAGATGACTAAAAATGCAGGTCGTGCATCAAAGAGATTAATACAGTTCTTTTAAAACATTCATACTTGGTTATCCTTTTCTCATAGCACCACGTGAAACTAATTCTCTCCCTTTGGTTGGGTTCTTCTGACTCCTTTTCTCTGTTCCGTACCTATCAACAGAGTATCTTAATTAAGAACGCAGGTAAAATCTCTTTCAGCTTTCCAGCATCCTCCTTAGTTCTACAAAGTTTGTTCTGCACGTTCAGGAAAGTGTTGCCAACTCTCCTGAGTTTGTGGAAGGCAGTGTTAGCAGTGGCACAGATGACACCGTGGTGAGTGTACTGCTGGAAAACCTTGCTGCAAATCACATCCCGAAGAGGAAGTCTGCATCTGAGTCTGACTTACTAGTCTGGAACTATATCTTCACGTCCTCAAAATAGGATGTAACCCCTGTAACGGTCCAGAGGTATTTACCAAAAGTCATGGCTCCTTTTTCTCTTCACAAATGAAAGATGTGAAGTCTTACTTTCAAAGGTTAGCCTGTGTTGTGTTCCAAATTGAGGACTAGGATAGGAACCACTCTTGAATGCTGTTCTGGCAGTTCCATTCAGCTAGAATTGGGTCTGAAAAATGTTCAGACTTAAGCAATTTTAGTAACTGTTATTTTGTGCCTAGCAGACTATTTCAACTGAGGACAAAGATTCTCTTGCATTTCCTTGTAGCTGATGAGGATATTGAAGTGTCCCCACAGAGAAATGACTAGCTATCAATAAAAATAATGGTTCTGCTGAGTAGTTAGAGATTTTTTTTGTCCTGTTTTTCCATTGGAAATTATTTTGTTCAGAATAATATATTGCAGAAATTTTCAATTTCTTAGCCTATTTGTAAAAAAGTTTGTATTTATCAAAGTTCTTTAATTATGATCTGTAAACTGGTTGATTTAACCAAGTGGATAAAGATAAGTTTAAACTAAAAGTTTTGAAGGAGTAAAGAAACGTAAAGAAGCTTTTTACTGACTGTTATGCTTAAAATGGTGCTTGAGAAATTTTTGTAAAAATTCTATGTAATATTTTAAATGGTGTATTTTCTTAGAAATAGTAGTGAAACATCTATCTAGTTACGACAATTTCCTCTAACCCCCCCAATTTGAAGATTGTTGGGATATTGATAGGTCTTTGGACACCTCTAGCAATTCCTGTATGTTTTCCAGTGTCTTGTGCTTTGTGACTAGAATGCTATTTGGTTTGAGAAGAGAAAGTAGGGTGATTTAAGAAGTGTGACCAGCAGGTCGAGGGAGGGGATTCTGCCCGTCTACTCTGCTCTGGTGACACCCCCCCCAGCAGTGCTGCATCCAGCTCGGGGGTCCCCAGCACAAGAAGGACACGGAGCTGTTGGAGCGAGTCCAGAGGAGGCCACAGAGATGATCCGAGGGCTGGAGCACCTCTCCTATGGAGACAGGCTGAGAGAGTTGGGGTTGTTCAGCCTGGAGAAGAGAAGGCTGCGGGGAGACCTTAGAGCCCCTTCCAGTCCCTGCAGGGGCTCCAGGAAAGCTGGAGAGGGGCTGGTGACAAGGGCAGGGAGTGACAGGCCAAGGGGAATGGCCTGAAGCTGCAGGAGGGGAGATGGAGATGGGATGTGAGGCAGCAATCCTTCCCTGTGAGGGTGCTGAGGCCCTGGCACAGGGTGCCCAGAGAAGCTGTGGCTGCCCCTGGCTCCCTGGCAGCGTTCAAGGCCAGGCTGGATGGGGCTTTGGGCAACCTGGGCTAGTGGAGGGTGTCCCTGCCCATGGCAGGGTTGGAACTAGATCGGCTGTGAGGTCCCTGCCCACCCAAACCAGCCTGGGATTCTAGGATTTACACCAGTCTCATGCCACAAATAAGAAAGTGTGTTTAAAATCATTACAAGATGGGTTTTGGGCCATTGCTATGCATTGTTGGCATGTTTGCTGTATGTAAGGTAAAAATATGTTTCATTTGCTTTGTCCTGCTTATGTAAGGGAACATCACCAGAAGTTGTCTTTCCCTCATGTGTAACCCAGGAAAAACTCTTCATAGTTTGCATTGCAACTAAGCTCAAAGTAAGCAGTTACTAAAGACTTGCTGATGTGCCAGACCTGACATTGCCAAGGATTTAAAATGAAGCAAAGGAAGCAAATAACCTAAAACAATTGGGGTGTTAGTACATCTTTGAAAGAGCTGTGGTCAGATTGTTATCTGTGAGACTTTGTTTCCAGTTTGGTCTATTCTTTCTCTTTGCGGCTGTGAACCAGTAGTGAACTGGTAAACATATCTAATTAGAGAGAACATGACTTCAACTTTCTTTGCAGTTTCAGCCTTTGATAATTTTGTGCTCTATTTAAGAGTAATTTTAATGGTGGACTTTAACATGCATTTCATCAAATTTAAATTGTAGGTTATGCTCATGAGGTACTAAATTGTATTATGAGAGCACTCTGTTAAAGGTTCAAAAAATGACTGAATTTTCAGTTTCCTGGCAAAGACTATTCCTGTCAGTACTAGGGAGTGAGGAGACCAGCTCCTCTGCTTTTGATGTACTGAAACTCGTATCACAATGTATTAATCCCTTATTGTTCTGCAGATACATTCATTCTTACAGGGATGTCGGAGACAAACCAGTTAAAAAAAAAATCCTTTCCAGCTCTCTCAGGCTTTCCTTGTAGAAGCTTGTACAAGAAACCTGTCTAGGAGTCGGAATTTTTCTACATAAATTAGCTAGGAATTGCTCGGCTTTTAAAGTAAAGTTCCAGAGAAACCTGCAGTTTGCGTTTTAACGAACTTGAAAATTCTCGTGTACCTTTTCCTAAAGCTAATAGGCCTACCTTTTTCTGTGGTAGGTGTACTGTCGCATTTCACGCCTGACAAGTTGATCTCTGAGCATTGGGTACGTGAGGCTGGGAAACTGTTTTTCTGACAACGAAGGTGCAGATACCGATCACGTGAACTCACGATGTGAATCACTTCGTTCAAATGAGTACACTCAGTAGATTAGAATTGAGAGTTTATTTCTGAATATTAGATATTCGTGAGATCTGACACCTGTCAAAAAGGTTAAGTTTAATGTTTTTTAAATTCCTGGCAAATTATGCAGCTCTTCTGAAAAGTTGAATTGTTTCAAACATTTGAAACAGTATCTGCAAAAGGTAATTTTGGATATTAAGCCAAGCTTTCACTAGTCTGGAGAGTTTCACTTCTTGAATATTCATGCCTTCTGTTCGTTCTCGTTGAACAAGTGATTTGTTGGAGAGTTGCATCCTAAGGTGTCCAAAACATGCTGCTGATCATTTTGACCCAACCTGCCTTCTAGATTTTTAACTTTAATCTCCTCAATTGCATTTCAAAGTGCTCAGATGACTTTAAGCTGTATTGAGGGGTTTTTTTGAGCCAGCAATTACATGAGAAGAAGAAATGATGGCATGTATCACTCTAGTTGGGTAGGTGGCTTTTTTAAACACTTTCAAACATTTCACCTTTTGATTTTTTTTTTTTGACAATAGAGTAAGGATATAATATAGTATCATGAAAAGCAGCTGTGTGGCTTTCTGTAAGGTTCCTTGTGCTGCTGTCATTGTTAGGAAGTGGAAGTTCAAAAGACAGCCTTTCAGTCCTAAAAACTCTGGACATACATTCTAAGTTTATTTTGCTCAGATTTACTTTTTAAGAATTTTTCAGTAGTGTGCTCTCAGGTGATTAAAAAAAGTTTCCAAATATTGGAGGCTTTTCAAATGCGAGAATATGGCTTAGTTCATGACGCAGTACATGAGGGTTTTTTGGTTTTTTGTTACAAAATCCCTTCTCACATAGTAACCTATCTGGTCAGGGAAGGGACCTTAAATCACTGAAAGCTTTGCCAAAAAGTCTCAGCATCTTTGTAGAATTGTTTCTCAGGTTAGCACACAGGTGATAATATACTGTAATGAATTTCTTTACCATGTCCTGAATTGAGATCCTGGAGTGGGGAATTTTGGTGATATAGCAGTTTTGGTGATATCTGCTGAAAGCGGTACTTATTCTTTAACGTGAGGTGATTGTGTGGAGAGTGGTTTTTTATGCAAAAAAACAGCCACAGAGCAGCTTAGTTACCTGCTTAAAAGACACCAACTCTGACTACGAAGAATTGTTTGACTGCTTGTCAGTTATTTTCTCATGCTTCTAAAAAGCATTTTGATTTGGTCTTTTATTACGTTTGATCCTCAGGTCATTCTACAAACTATTGGGACACCTAGAACCCTTCACTGTGTTAGCAGTATGTGCTCTTGCTGGTTAACGACATTCTAAGATGAGAATAAAAAGAAACCTTTCTTTAAGAAATAAGCTCTGGAATATTAAATAACCTAGTTGAAAACTCTGAGCACCATTTCATTGAACTACAGGACCCGTTTTATTGGAAATCAGTGAAGATAAGATTTGTGTTCTTTGACAGGATTCTGTAAAGACATGGATTTTTGTTTCTTCCCGATATTAAAATGCCTACAAATACAGTTATTAAATAATAGCACTTGGTTGCTTAGATTTAACGTTTTCTCATAGGAGAGAATTGAAAAATAGCCTTTCGTGAAACAAACAAAAAATCTTTGGCTCTTGTCAGCATTGAACAAACAGTGCAAGTTTGATCTCTTCCCTTTGCCTCTGTCAGTCCTGTTATTTACTGACAGCTCCTTGATTAGCCCGCTCGCATTCAGCGTGAGATTGCATTCAGCAGGCAAAGGAGGTCAGTGCGTCAGGGGACGGTGGGACTCTGGGGAATTGGTATTTTATTTTCTTCTTTAAAGGCCTCAGCGTGGTATGCAGCTTGCTATTAAATGTTAGTTGTGTTTGAAGACAGTCTGGAAAACACGTCTTAAATTAGTAAATTGGTCAGCACTTTTCTGCAGAATCACAAGCCCTTCTGTAGCTTTTGTTAGTTAAACCGAAGTAATATTACTATTGCTGTAAACTAGTACAGTAAGATGTAATTTCATGTGGCCAGTGCACTTTGGCACAAGGGTAGACTTTTTTTGTGGTTCCTAAAAGACTTTGTCTTATTTCATAAGAATTGTGAATGATGTTTTTATGCAAGTGTATATTTATTTTCTCAGTAAGAATTTATGTCCAAATTAAAAAAAAAACAAAAGAATTTGGATGAGCTGTTCACGCCCAAGGGTGTGCAATGCACAGTTTAAGTTACTAAGTGCAATAGTACTCGAAGTGAACCGGCAAGCACTATTTTTTGTGCAACTCTTGAAATACACTCTCTAGTTAGCTATCTCAGCACAGTAGATGAGGTGAAACCTTCCTCCAGGTGTGAAATGAGAAGCTAGGAGGATCTAGGGAAGGATAATGCGTTGTTTAGAGATTTTGTCTTGGCCTTTGGCTTTTGCCCTGAGGATACACAGAGGGAAGGATGCAGCAGCAGAGACATGCTTATTTTTATCCCTCTTATTAGTATTTATTTTATCCCTCTTGGTAACAGTTATTAAACTCGCTATCCTGTGTATCTCCTTTTGCTGGTTACTTTTGTTTTCCCTGGCCAGGCACAGGTCTTGCCAGAGTAGTGGTTTCCTGTTCAGCGTGTTAGTGGTCTCCTGTATGTCAGGATTAATTTCGGTGAGCACTGGTAGTACTGTACGCAACTGACAAAGACTGTGCAATATTGCGAGCATTAGTATGTGCTTCATGTAGCCTGCACAGTTCCCAGGGTGTTAGGAGCTTATTTTCTCTTGTTGGTTTGGATGAATTGTGACCTGGTGTAGCTATAGTAAACAAACAAAAATCCACTAAACAACATCAAATAAACCCACACCAAAACAACCAAACCCCAACCCTATTCTTAAATGGATCTTTCTCCTTGGAACCGAATAACGTCCTTGCAGATGGAAATGTCAAGAATAAAAAATGGAAGCTTTGAAAAAGAAAGCAATGGCTAAGCATTTTATGGCTATATCGATAGCTTTGTCTGAACTGTGTGCCATTTTCAGTTGTACTGTTTTTCACTTGTAGAAGAATGAATTTACTAATATTTAATAGGATACCTGCTGTTTCTTGAAGACCTTTGGCTTTATTACTCTTGGGGAAAAATGCAGACAAAAGTTGATTTTTGAAAAAGGGCATCTTCTCATGGGGAAGAATACACCCGTGCTTCTGCTGAGAGCGAAAGGAAGCAACTTCCAGTTCTGTCTAGAGTTTCTTGGGAAATATGTTGTTTTGTGGCAATTGGGGGGGGGAAATGCCTGTACCTGACAAAAAGTCATTAATTCAGATGTCGCTCGTGCAAAAAACTTCTATGAATTTTAGCTGCAAATTATGTTAAAAAAACCCCTGAATTCCACCAAAACACCCTTTTAAAAAACCTTACTAATTTTCTCTTGTTGCAAGTTCTTAAAAGTCTCTTCCTCTGCTCTAAAAGCATGGCCTTCTAAGACAGAGTGCATTATTCATACCGTTAGTGGAACATTCCTAGCACGTTGTAACAGCTTAGGCCTTTGCAACAGAGCACAAAGTGACGTTTCCCTTTTATTTTCTGGAGACCACTCTTAGTCGTGGTCATGCCGCGCAGCACAGCGGCAGTGCTGTTGGGCAGCAGGGTTAGACCTGGGTTTTCTGTTGACAGCAGGTTTTTAGAGTTCTGTGGGTGTGGAGTCTGAGTATTTTATGTTAGCCTCACTTCCCTGCGTGAGGAGGATTTGGGCTCTTTTGCTTTCTGGTACGACCAGGGCCAAATCTCAATGATCATCTGGCCAAGATAAACTTTGCTCATGTGTTCTTTCATTTTCTGCTTTAAACCTATTGTCGTGGAGAAAAACAACTGTGAGATGATTGAAATCCCAGTAGGGAAAATTATTGCTTAACCTTCAGTGTGGAATGAATAAAGGAAGATGTGATGACATAAAATGTAACTGAAAGGATGTAATTATAAGGAGACCTCTTTGTTGATTTTAGCCGACATTGATACAGGAAAAGTTAGAGGAACCTAAATTAATATTGTTCTTTAGAGGTATATCTCAATGCTCCTTTTGGTTTGCTGTGATGGTAATGCATTTTTCTTTGACAAGAAAAAGTACTGCAGTAACTTAATTACTAATAAAAGTGATTTTCAAAAGTAACATACCTGCCAATTTGTCCTTTTGATAATATAGAACAAGTGATTTGCTGTTTTATTTGCTGTTCAATTTTCTTTTTATTATTTAACTTTGCTAGGGACACTTACAAATTTTTGTATTGCTTCCAGTGTTTTGAGCGAGCTGTTGAATTTACATATTAATTGAGCCTGCAAGTAGAAAGTTATTTCAAGGACATCCAAATTAGAGGGAGAGAAAACAGTCAGATACTACATTGGATTTTGTTCTTCTGGTAGAGACAGGCACTGAAAAATCAAACATGATTTCAAAGATGTAACTGACTGAGTTTTGTACCCAGTCATAAATTTGTATATTGCTTTTGATAACCGATCTACCAACTCCCATGTTTTTTCTCTCTGCATTTGCAACCAGTAGCAGGCTGAATCTTTTTGTATGTGAAAGATGAGGAAGTTCTGACTCGCAGCCTGGGCTTTCTGGAGTTAACAATGACCAGGTAATATTAACCTGAATCAGAGAGGGGCGTACGATATTCTTAATTCCTACACCACTCTGAATTGGAATGAGTGGTTAAGCTAGTATGGAAAGTAATTTAGCCAGAGAAGGGTGGCAGTTCTGTTTGGTGCATCAATGTTTGTAATTTCTGAAGCAAACCTGCTTGCTGAGTGGCATCTACTACGTCAGTCGTAACCCAGAAGCTCATTTCATTTAGATATCTTTTGTTTTTGCAGAATGGGCTTACTAATTACTAACAAGTGTTGGAAGCAAAGAACCTTTTTTATCAAGGCTGATGTTGAATGAACAATTGAGATATGAATACGTAATGTCATTAATTGATACCATGGAAGTCCTGATGTTCTGATTTTTATCAGGAGGAGCCAGAGAAGAGTCTAATTATGAGGCTGGGACGTTAGTTTTTCTAATGGGATTAAGTGCAACAGAAATGCTTGACAAGAACAAAACCAAAAGCAGTAAATTAAAGCTGCTTTAGTACACTATAAATAATAATAATAATAAAAAGCTTTGTTGAAACTATATTAATGCTACATTAAACCTTTGCACTTCAGAAGGTGAGGAGTGGAACTAAGTGGTAACTGGGACGTGTTGCAAGCTTTTTGTGTTGTAATGTGTAAGATAAAGCATCAATATTAACCTAAAACTGCTTACATAATCAGGCAAACAAATAAAAATGTTTGCCTGTTTGGTTTTAAATAATCACTCTGTGAAATCTTTAGCATTTGTACTTCTGATAGTCCCACTACGAGGAAAGTTTGTTGTTATTTCAGTTACGGTACCTGTCTTTAGCTTGTAATTTGCTGAGCATTTCAGAATAGTTTCTAAATTAGGAATTAGTGAGAGAGATCGGTCTAGACAAATAATATCTGGGCTTAGTTTAGCTCTTTTTGTGTATATGCCACACTGATGAATTACTGGATTTGAAGGACTCCCTCTAATATAAAAAGAAATTGGAAAAGAATACTTGAAGTTCAACTCAGATATAATTATTTTTATTTTTTATTTCTAATCAATGATGTCAAAGAAGGCACCAGGGAGATCTAATTGCAGCTTACCTGTACCTGAAGGGGGCCTACAGGAAAGATGGAGAGGGACTGTTTGTCAGGGAGTGTAGTGACAGGACAAGGGGGAATGGGTTTAAGCTGAAGGAGGGTCGATTTAGATTAGATGTTAGAAATAAATTCTTTACTGTTAGAGTGGTGAGGCACTGGCACAGGTTGCCCAGAGAGTTTGTGGATGCCCCGTCCCTGGAAGTGTTTAAGACCAGGTTGGGTGGTGCCTTGGGCAACCTGGGCTAGTGGAGGGTGTCCCTGCCCATGGCAGAGGAGTTGGAACTAGATGATCTTTAAGGTCCCTTCCAACCCAAACCATTCTGTGATTCTATTCTACGATTCTATGTCCACTCCTCGCTTGTCAAATTGGAGCCGTTTTTTCTGTTTGCCTTGATTATGTGAGGGCTACAGGTTTTCTGGAACAAAGCACTACATTAAACGAATTGAATTAAACTGCTTTATCTTGGGGAACTTCCCTGGGGAAGAGGGAGAAGGCCGAGTGGTAATTGAAGAAGGGGAAAGCATGAAACACGTAGACCGTGTGAACGGTCTCCAGCAGGGAACCGAACGCTGATGAGGCTCGGCAGTAGCCCATGTTGGTGTTCCTCTCTTCAGCTGGGCTTTCACCGTGTTGCCCTGTTGCCTCGCTCCTCTCTGAGCTTTGGGTGCCGAAATGAGGAGGCATTTCCAGAGTTGCTGTAACCTGAAAAACATGTTTAACCGCGCTGATGTTGTGGTAGGCTGCTGTTCCCACCGAGGGGCCAACCACTGCTGCTGCTTTCCTCTGACTGCCGTTGAAATTGTAGCTTTTCTTGCTCTGCCACGGGACTGCTCATCTGGAGCTCCACCTCGGACATCAGCATTCCTTTGCTCTAATACAGGAGTCATATAGGGAGGATGTAGTTGGAAACCTCTAACAGAGGGGTGTTCTGAAGTCTTTCTTTTTCCTTGAAAATAATTCTACAAACACTTTTTGGCTCAAATTTCTTTGCTCTAAGGCTACCAGTGACATTATCACTTCAAGACAACTCCCTTGCCCCAGATGTATTGTGTACTGATGGGCCATCCATCATAATTGAAACTTTCATTCCATTTTATAGTATAATGGTTCTGATAGGACTAGCTGAACACAGATTTTAAGTTTCTTTTAGCCTTGCTCCCTGTTTCTGCTAGTTTCCCCATCACACTCTCCTGATGATAACACGTTACTGCTTTTTTTTAGACCTTTGCCATTTGGGAACCCTTGTCCTTTTGGAGTTCTTCCCCCTTAAGCTGCAGGTTTACACTTCACTTCTGCATAAGAAACACTCCAGAGCTCAATACCATCTTTAACCTTGATTTGAGTTTTATTGTTTCTTGCTTCTCTTGGCAGGGAACCAACTTAAACATCGTTTGCTTTTGTAAATTGGTACACTTTTCATCCTTGTCATTCACCCAGCCCTGCTCGCTTTCATAACCACCCTGCATCAGTTGGTGCTTTCTTGACGCTTTGACTCAAAAATGGCAAGTGCAGATGTAGCTCGATATTGCTTGAGGCCACACTACTTACCTATGCACAACAACTTGTGGCACAGCGTAACTGCAGTGTTTATGCTCCTTTGACCCCTCACAGATTTGCCTGGGATGAGTGGACTTCTAGCTCCAGTCCTAATCAAGCTCCATGTAAGAGTGCAGAATATATTACTCATGAATTATTGACAAAGTTTAGTGCAGTTTGTGCATTTTGCATTATTCCCAGTTCGGAATATTGTGATTAGTTTGTAACTGTTGAGTGCTGTGTTCATTGAAGAATTAAACTGAGAACAAAAGCTAATAGGTGTTAGCATCAGTTGCCATAGGGTCTCCTCTGACAGGAATTGGACATAGAGTTATATCTTTTCCTATGGAATTCAGTATCAAAACCTACATTTCAAGGCATGAGTCAAAATTATTATAACAGTGTCTGTTCTTAATGATCAGTTCCAACTAATGCATTAGCAATGAGACACACTACTTGGAGAGTATGGTAAAATAAAAAAATATAAAGAAAACTTGATATACATGTAAGAAATTACATAGTGTGAGGTTCATTCAGTTTAGAACACAATTATCTCTTGGCTTTGTTTTTCAGGTAGCTGAAATGCATGGGGAACTGATTGAATTCAACGAGAGGCTGCACCGTGCTCTGATGGCCAAAGAAGCTCTTGTGTCCCAGATGAGACAAGAACTGATTGATTTGAGAGGGCCCGTAAGTGTGTGTTTATCACTGTGTAGAACACCACTCTGGAATAAGCTCAAAACCATTACTTGTGATGAAATAAAATATATATTAGCTTATAAGTGAATAGCACATCTGTCAAGAACACCTTTTGTGTTCTTGTGTTTTTGATAGTCTCTGATTCTCTTTAGCAGAATGGAATGTAAACCAGATATATTCAGATGATAAAATTGTTTTCTACCAACTATTGCTTCACTTCAGCTTTTTGTGTTAACAGATTTGGTTGAAATTGGAAAATAAACAGGAAGGAAACAGAAGGAGTCAGGAATGTTCCTAGTAGTTGTCCATCTTCTGAGGGAGGCACACTTTGGATGTGGTTGTTGATACGATTACGTGGTATTGCTCCTTACTTTTTTGTTTGCACTGGAAGCATTCATGCCTGTTTTATCACAGCATTTACATGAAGTGGCTGATGGCAGTTCCGTGTGTGTTAGAGAAGCAGGATTTCATCTATCATTTTCAGCCTTTTAGATGGAAACAATCACTTTATTGTGTGGAGATGACAAATGACAAATCACATGAGTATTACAGCTGTGCTTTCTTAGTTGGAGGTGTTGGGCTGTGTTTCCCTGTTCAGATAGGTTGTTTTTAACCATGTATCTCCATATCCTACTCCAGTACTTAGGTTTTGATAATATGTTTTAATGTATCCGATACCGAGAGAAAACGAAGTCCTAGAACTTTTGAAGCAGTGGAAGTGGTACTGTATTTTTAAGGGCTAGCTAAATGCTAGTTGTTATTAGTTGCTATTGTCCAAAGTGAAAGCGTGAATTGAATACAGTCCTGAGGACTTCTGCATTAAAGTAAGAGGTGGATACATTTTAATTCTATATTAGTAAACCAAACTCTGTGCTGATAGTCTGTTACTTAGTAGACTCTCGTTAGAACTGTCAAAGTTGGTAAAGGGTGTAACTGCCAGAAATTGTGGGGTATGAATATCCGATCTCCCTTTTACTTGTTTGAAAGTATCAGCCAAGCTCTGAACATTTTATTATTAAAATAGTACAAAACTTAATTTGTTATAAAAATAGCTTCCGTGATTGTTCACAGTCTTTTCTTTTCCTTTTAATGCTGATAATCAATTTTAATGGCTGTAATTTATAAATGATCTTTCCAAATTTCTAGTTATTGGGTTGCAGAACTTCTGCAACAAACAGAGGAATATTAAAACAAAAAGTATGTGCTTTCAAGGGTATAGGGAAGTACTTTGATGTACTCCAGCACTGTGTGTGCATTACAATGAGCAACACTTCAGTTACCATCTCACAGTCAGTAACCAGTCTGTTTCAACACAGAAGTGCAAGCACTGGAACTCATTAATGCCATCCTTTTTCTTATTTCCAAAGTCCACACTCTGGTTGTGAGGTTTTTATGCAAAACTCTTGCTGATGTTGATGAAAATAACTGTGTATATCTGGAGGCAAGGTTTGCCCCTTCAGGTATAGGTAAAGAGAGGGTGTGGGTAGTAGGCAAGAGAGAAGATTCTGTTCTCTGGCACAGCAGCCCGGGAAAGCCAAGCGTGTGCTGCCACTGAGGGTGGGCTCGTGGGGAACAGCTGATGGTGGTCCCCTTCCCTCCTCATCCCCCTAAAAAGGGCAGCAGAGGTGTTCCAGCACCATATACATGCCCTGTGTGTGTGTCCTGGAGCTGTCTTGGCTCTGCACAGTCCTTTTCTTCTTTTCCTTTCTCTGGCAGGAATGATTCAGTTTTTGCTGAGGCGTACCCTGTTAATCCTGGCATGCAAAATTCAGTTGTGGCTTGTGTATTGGGAGGTCTCAAGCTGGTCTGTCAAAATGCCTGGGAAGGAGATTTTATTTAGTCCCCTTTGCAATTTTATATTGCTTTGCAATAAATAAATACTGCTTTACAATAAGCAGTAATATATATTTAAGTTTCTTAGGCAGCAAATATTCTGAAAAATAGTAATATGCATGCAACACACGAGAGATACACTGAACCAATGTTTAACTAATGTAGAAGCTGTCTCTGAAGTTCACAACTTTTTGCTGTTTTTCTTCATCGAAACACACAAACTATTCTGGGGTACGCTTCACATTTTACGGTATTTAAAGGAGAGAAGGTACCCTTTCATGTTTAACTAGCTTTAAAGTAAGGCAAAAAGCTATTGCTGTTTCAATCTTGTTTCCTCATGACTGCGACTTCTTTTGACTCTGCAGGCGTTAGTCCATCATTGCCGTCTTTATGGACTTCTGTAGCTATATAATGTTTTGTAAGAACACAGCTAAAATAAAATGATCGTGTGTCTTAGTGGAATGTTGGCTGTAAAAGCAAGTGATCGCTAGGTTTTATATGCTTCATCTCTTCCCATAAATTGTTTATACACACAATGTACTTTGTTTTGGCACACCTTACTTATAAAGGCCTAATAATGATGCTTTTTATCTGGGTTTTCTATACCTTTCAAAATTACATGCTTTTACAAACCCCAATCTTTTTCTTTACAAAACTATAGCAAATTCAAACATGAAGAACTCGCAAGGGTGTTATGTGCATAATCCCGTTGCATGGTGATTTATTTTTGTTTTATTGTTTCTCAGTTTCTATTGGCATTTAAAAAAATTGAATATTGAATTGTAATTTCCTTATAATACTGTGCTCTCTTAATAGAAAGCATAATAACCAGTGTGTGGGAATTACTTCTGTTTTGTAAATACAGGTCCCTGGAGATTTGAGTCAAACATCTGAAGATCAGAGTTTGTCAGATTTTGAAATGTAAGTTTCATAACACACATAGTTTTCTCTTCTACTGTCTTTATGGGAAAGAAGAATAAGCAAACAGATTCAGTCCTTTGCTTTTCCTATATTGTTTCCAATAACTGAATTCTCAGCTGTGATGTTCCATTGTTAAAAAAGTACGGAGAGCTGCACAGTCTGTGCTTAGCATAATTTTTAATGATGATGATGCAAGGAGTTTAGATTTATGAAGCTTCTCTTGGAGCGCTCTTTCAGTGCACTAGGTCTTGGTATTCTAACAAAGCACCAAAAAGTTACTGTTTTCAGTGGCTTTGGGTTTGATAGATGCTAGGTGCTACTCACAATGTGGTGGACTTTCTCATCGTTACAGCGTAGCTCCCCATCAATGCATACAAGTAGTACTACACCCCCACACAACCCAGCTGGTCATCCCAGAGTGTTCCAGAGTGGTGTGATTTGGAGGTTTGCCTTTATTAGTCAGACTAATGAATCTGGCTTTTAGTGGATGAGGGGGTGAAAATATAGCTGGTGTCTTTGAATCATAGAAATTTGGAGATGAATTACAAAGAGTGGATGGAAGTGGCTTCTCCATAATTGTGCAGTGTTCTTCTGTTATTTAATGAGCTTGGGTTTTGCTGAGTTTTGTGGACCAAAACGTTGAGTTTGTGGAAATGAATAGTTCTTGTTTCATATGTATAATCAAATGTTGTCACATGCACGTTGTAAAAAAACATCCAAGCAAACCCAAAATCCCACAAAGGGAATTGTTTCAGTGCTCTTTTTTTGTTATGTTAATTTTAGGGAACACTTTTAGATACAGCAGGTATAAAAGATTCAGGCAGAACTACAATTTTTCTGATACTCCATTTGAAATGTTAATTTGCTTTGTCGATCACTTTGATCATTATCTAAATCACCGGAGGTAGTTGCTTTGCAATTCTTCTACATAAATATGATTCCCTATTTTAAGTTTTTCTCTCTCCTCCTCAGATCAAACCGTGCTCTTATTAATGTTTGGATTCCTTCAGTCTTTCTGCGTGGAAAAGCTGCTAATGCATTCCATGTTTATCAGGTAAGAGAGCCATCTTAACACAGGTTCTGTGTCAAAGTTTCTGACTGAAATGATGATGAAGCACGCTAATAAGATGACTGCATTGGCCAGGGAGTGCAGTTCAATAATGCCTTCTTCAATATGCTGCACATATTCTGTTTCAGTTTGGGGGATATCAGTGACAGACGTGTTGCTTGACAGACAGACAGATGTGGCTTACTGTCGTAGCTCGCTCAAACCCATTTTGAATGGTGCAACAAGCCTTCGCTGCGTGTCATTCCCATGTTCATAGTGTGTTCTGAAGTTAGGGGTTGTGCTCCCTGCCTGCCTCGTAGGTGAAGCATTGAAACCCTGTGCTGTTCCTTGATTCCTAGATTCTCGGCTTCAGAACAGTTACCCCCTCCATGGATAGAATGGCAGGGCAAACTTTAAAGACTTTTTAATATGCTGGCCCAGGCTGTTTGTATTTCTTCATTTGTGGATTATTAGCAGCTGCAAAAATCTTCCACTTTTGTTTCAGCCACATATTCTTAGCTCTGAACAAGATTTCTGAAGCTTTTTAACATTCCTCTCACTCCAAATGATGATTTTTGTAGAATCTTGAATCATTTATGAAGTGCTGGCAGATAGTTGAAAAGTACAGGAAAACAGCCACCTTTTGCCAGTAAAAGACAATGAAAAATAAGACTTTAGCTACTGGAAAGAAAAGCCAACAATACTGAACGGTTTGTAGTTTGTTCAAAAGCATTGAATAATCAATCAAATTCAGGTGCACAAGTATTTGTGGAAACTGAACCTGTTGACAAGCGTGGTTATTTTTGTCTGTCTGGCTCTCACACGTCCCTCCACTCTGCTGTCACTGGTGACGCATTCTCAAACCCAGAGCCCGGGCTGCTAAGGCAGCATCTGTATCCCACTCCACCACATCTTACTCCAACGGTGTTGCAGTTCTGTGACCACCAGAGGAGCTCTGGTTTCTCCTGCTGGTTTCCTAGGTTGCTCTGTTTTATTCTTTTCACCATACTTTGCCATTTCTGAGGTTTCTCCCTATCACCACGCACCACCTGCTCTCCACCCCATGCACCATTTCCTCACCGAGTTGGTCAGCCTGTTGACAAAGATGATCTTGTCCCACTCTGTTGGGTGGATTTCATCTCTCCCAGCACTCCTTGAGTTTTAAAAGTTCAGTCTTTCCTCAAGCATTTTTATGTCTGGAATGTGATGTACCCCAGAATGATCTTCTTTGTGGGTTTTTTTTTCTTTTCCTGAAGTTGCGTAGAAATTTTGAGTTTCTGGCAGATACCAAATATTTTTCTGGAATTGTCTTATTTTAGTTATCTGAACAATGAGGTCTTTTGCGTTTGCAACAATATGACACTGGAATTTCTACATTCTCTGGCTTTTTTTGAGTTATATCTGCAGTACAGATTGAAATGAAGGCACCCAGAATATCCCTTTAATTTTTAGGTGCATTTCTGACTGTTTGGCTTGGCACACTTGTTAATGATGGTGAGAAATGACATGTAACAGTACTGTCTGTACAGCATTAATTTTGTGTCTTTCTAATGTTACTGATATCTGCTGTTATGTGAACGACAGGAGAAGGGGAATATGGCCCAGTAGTTGGTCTCGTCTTTTCCTGGTATATGGGAAGGCTCGTGTGGATGCAATGAACACAGCTCCACGTTTTTTTTCTATTTATATGAAAAGTTAACATAATTTCTAATTAGCAAATTGTGAGCATGAATTGTTGCAGTGGGAGACTCATTGCAAAGAAGAGCACTCTCAGCTCATTTCTGTTTTAAGATTCTGTTTTAAGATTCTGTTGTGAATAAGTAGTAAAACCTGTGGCTTTCTCAGGCATCTTTACTCATCTGTTGCTCACACAGGTTTTGCTCATTTGATTGGTGAGAAGTAGAAACAAAATAATTGTGGATGAGCAGAGAGTTTGGCTATAGGCAGCTCTTTAGCAAGAGGAGAGGCTGTGATAGATGAAGGAATGGGAGGAAAACGGTCTTCGTATGCTATTAAAGGTTCTTAAGTGCACTAATAACGTTATTATTGCATAGGCAGGCCATTTTGTTTAAAAATAAGTGCTGCCAGTTTGGAGGTCCTGAGTGGTTAAATGGCCAGAAAGAACGTAAGAAGAAATGAAAGAAAAGCACGTAAGCACATACCTGTTTGAAAAAGGGCCATGGCGAATTTGCGTGTCTTGCAAATAGTTGCATTTTTATCAACAATTTTAATTTTATTATTTGCTTTTTCAGTTGCATTCTCTTTGGTTGAAGGGGAAGAAAGAATCTTTTTTTATTATTAAACTTGCCTTTGTATTTTGAGTTTTGTTAGTGTCATTACTACTAAGACATGAACCAGAAACTAGTTATAAGGTTGCTATCTAATATGTCAAATCTTTTATTTTTTTTTTTTTTAAGTAATAAAGTGCTTTTCATTAAGGTATATTAGATCTGGATTAAAAAACATGAATTCTTTGAAGAATTTCATTTATTTTTAATTTTACTTACTAAAGAGTTCAATACTTTTCATGCAGTTTGACTGTAGATGACTGGACAAATGGCATCATGAAACCCTGGAAAGTATGCAGAAGTCATACATACTATCGATGCACATTCTTTTTTAATAGGAAAAATATTGAGGTAAACGAAGCTTCTCTATTTATAAGAGGTTCAGGGTTTTATCCAAAATCTGTTGGAGTAGAGGGCTAGGTGTTGCTCTCAGTTTGCTTTGGTTAGGGGCCTAACTACAGTGACGTGAACAAAAGTTAGGCGATTTTATTGTGCTTTTGCACCTTATTTGTCATTGGCATAGCATTTTAGAAAACATGTTGTGCTGGTACAGAGTGGGTTTTAATAGACTTCATCCATTACTCATCATCAACAGAAAACAGAGAACTTGTGATTGAAGGCTAAGCCTCTTGAGAAGAGGAAAAAAAGGAAGCAAAATATCATTGCAAGATTCTAAAAGTCTAGATTTACAAAAAGACAATTTTGAGAATCTTATAGGTTCTTTATGTCTACATATATTCATAACGTTGCGCATCATTCACAGTGTGTAAAATTCAGTTTATTGGTGTATGTATTTGAAAAATGTACAAATTCTTCTGAATATGCTCTATCCTTTATCTATTCATGCTAGCAATTTACGGACATGTGCAATGTGGAAAGTTAGCAGCGGCTGTCCAGAACAGACCTAGAATATCTGAGGTCGGACTAGTTTGTCTTTAATTACAGAATGACACGGAATGTCATAGAATTCCTCTGGTGAACAGTTGTGTATTGGCTTAACTTTGTCTTCTACAATTTAGAAAAAGCTAGCAAGAATTACCTGTAGAGGTGACTAAAACTTCTTTAATTCTTATTTACCTTTGATCTTGGTACCTGCTGAGATCTTTCCTTATGGAAGAATACATTAATGGCATTCCTACTAGTTTTTGATCTCAGTAACAGGAGTACAACTGGGAAGAGTATCTGTCTAGCCAATAACTTTGTTGTCGGCCACTGTGCATGTGAAAAAAAGAAATTTTCCTAAATAGACATACAGTCTGTACCAGAGCACCATGGCAAAACGCCTGAAGTGATTGCCACATCTCTGATCAAATATATAGTCATGTGCTTGCCGAATACATATTCTGCGTTTTATAGCTACCAGGAAAGTGTTAATTTATAAAACTTCAGAATAGCCTCAGTAATGACACTATGCATTTATCTTGTTAAATCTCTGCCAAAACATGTGCCCCTGATTACAGGGAATTTGAGTCAATGTTGAAATTGTAGAAGATATATTTATTTACCAGACTACCAGTATGTAATGAACAGACGAGGACTGGGAGTGACAGGATAAATGACGGAGCTCTTTTCTGAGAGAGTCCTCTTATTCATAATAAACAGTATTTTTGCTGCTTTATCATTTATTTCTCCAATGGCAGAAAATTAAAATGCACGTATAATTCTTTGTATCAGCTACACGAGAAATTGCTTGTAGTATTTCAATGTAAAGGAAAGTAGGAATGTTGCAGAATGTTGCTAGCATCGAGATCATTACCAATGTCTTCTGGAGTTCAGATTTCTCTGCGAGTACTTAACTGTAACTTGAGATGAAAAACTGACTCTTGGTTGTGCTGGTTAGTTTTGAGAAAAAGATGTCAAATGAACGTTGGAGAAAGCTAACGTGTGCCAGTGGGAACCGGCAAAGTTTGAAACTTTGGGTTTGGGTAAGCATCATTTTAGATATGCTAAATGCTTTTGACTGTGCTTAAAGCTAATTGGAAATTAGCCTTAAGAGGCTTAGCCTGCCTGCCAGTTAGATCGTGTGTGCAGTACTGTTAAGGTACGGTGTTGCTGCCAAATGCAGATGTTTCAGAAGGGCATGGGCTTTGACCGTTGCTTTGCCAAATGCAGTTCTTGTAAATGTATTTCTACCGTGGCTTGATTTCGTCTGCACTTTCTGTTATTAGAAAGCTAAGGCGATTGTCCTCCTCTCCCCTCCTGTTAGGAGCCAGCTTGTTCACCCTGGCTGATTTGAAATGGTGTATCTCTGGAGCATTTCACTTGATGGAGGGAGGAAGGCAGCGTGCCAGCAGAGACTTGCTGTGTCACACTTATCGTTGATGCACTTTAGAATTGGTGTGCCTCTTCTGTCTCTTTTTGCTCATAGATGCGTATTTTCTAGCAGAAAATAAACTACTGTATACGTATCATGTGCCTTGGAAATGACCAAAAGAGGGTGAGAAGAATTGCAGAGCACCTCAAATAGTTTGACCCTAACATTTGAAAAGTATGAACCTCACAGCTCCACAGTATCTGTCATCTTTTTTTCCTGGACTCACAAATGCTTCTTAAGAATATAAGAATCAGGAGAAATAAAGCTGGGTAGCTGTGCCTCTTCAAAATCAATGCCAGTTTTGCATTTGTGCTTCTTAAACCAGGAAAGGAAACGAATGAATGTTAATTTGCATATCAGGAGGGCCTGACTTGTACAGGAGAAGAATAGACTCCAGCAGGAGTTTTGTTCTAGTGCTTGCTTTTTAATTTTTTTTTTTAATTTAATGCAGATGTGTAATGCTGTTTTGAAGGGCATTTCAAAGCATTTCTTTTTGTGTCATTTTAATATTTCGGTATGTTTCAGATGTCCTGCTCAAAATCAGTACATCTTCCGTCCTTAGAAAAACCCAGACGTTATTCTTCAGTGAATATAGAAGGAAAAGCTTTCAGCTCCAGCGTACTTGTCACATAGTTTCAACCATCAAATAGTTTCTTTAATTTCTGTTAAGGATTAAGGATTCTGGACAAGCTCAGAAATATGGTTGTGGACTCTGAAAGCAAGCAACATTTTACCATGAATCCTATTAGACGTGGAAATTTTAATCAGACTGCTGTATTTGTAGACTTACACAGCACTCTTGCAGTAATGTTTAACTGGCAGCGTTTACTGGTTATGAATCTTAAGAATAAAAAAAGTTATTACAAGTAAATAAATACATTTTAAAAAAATAAAGAATTAAAGTCCTCTCGAAAGCAAAATAGAGGAACGTACTCATTCTGGAGGACAAAAGCAGAAATACAGTGTTACAAGCCTCTTACAGGTTCCAAAAGCATAAAACCTCACGGTCTCTTTTGTACGTGTCAGGAAGAGGCCCCTAGCTAACGTCGGGGGACAACTGCTCGAGCTGAAGAGGGTGGCCTCAGAACGTAAAATGGTAACAGAAAAACACATCTTTTAAAATCGCTGTTCACCACGGAGCTGTTATGTGGTATTCCCATTCTGGATAATTCCTTGTGGAGAATTAGCAGATTGTCTGTTTCAAATGAAATACCAGTAGAAGATCTTATTGAACAAATAAACAATAAATCTCCACACGCAGTTCACCAGGAATCCAAGAGTGAAATAGCTGAAAACTGAGTGATCAATAGCTTCTGGTTTGGGTGCCCGAAGATTTTAAAGTAGCTAATCCGACACAATTTCTAAAAGGGTTTAGGGAGGTCTAAAAACCAAGTTGTCAGAAATTTTTAGGAAAGGGATAGAAAACCAGAAAACTCTATTATGGCATGTATAACCTCTGGCTTATCTGTGTGCAGTTCTAGACCTTCCAAAGAAATATATCAAAACTGGAAAGAATACGAGTGAAGATAGAAGCTTTTTTATTTGAGGAGCATATTAGAAATTCTGAGCCTGCAAGACAGACAGCTGAGAGGGGAATAAGAGCAGTCTTTCAAATCATGAAAGACATGGAGAAATCTTTTAACTGTTTCAAAATGCAAATTGGAGCATCCATTGAAACTACTAGCTTGCAGTTTCAAAACAAGTGCGTGACAGTGGGTTTTTTTCCACAACATGTAATTGGGGGTGCAAGACATTTTGCCACAGAGTTGGTGAGTACTGGAAGCTTACATGGGTGTAGAAAATAATTGAGCTAATTACATTGAAGAAAAATCAGTCCGAACACAAAGACATGACATCTTTCTCAGGAAATATCTGGATAGCAATATTTTGGAAGATGGGCAACTTTACTGGATAAATATCACTATACCTTTTGTTCATATTTAAGTGCACTGAATAAAATACATTTCATAATTCACCAAATATTCTTCTGAACTGTTGAAATCCTATGCCTTGCAGTAACAGTACAGTGGAAGAGACTTGGAGGTTGTGGTGTAGGATTAACTAAATGTGAGTGGCCCTTGTAACACTGTGCTAAGAATGACTAATGTACTCCTAAAATGGACATAATAGGTATGATTAGGAAATCCCTTTCCTTCCACTAGTGTTTCTCTTCTATGCATGGCAAGCTCATTCTACTGTTTTCAGAAGCACATCTTCTCTCTATTTGCTCAGCTTTGTTTTGCTTCAGGTTGATATCTTGACTACTCTCTTCCCAGTCATTAGTGCTGACAGATTACTAGTATAATTAATTTTGCACCTGAGTAGAAAGATTAATGAGATGACTAGTTAATGTCCTTATTGTGAATCAACAAATCATAAGGATTATATAGATGTTACTGGATGAAATTATCTGGGCTGTGACAGGAGCTCAGACTAGATCGTTGTAACAACAACTTCTACGAGGACATTGGAACAATTACAGTTGTCCACTTGGAGTCCAAAAGAAGCTTCAGAGGTTTATTCTCTTACAAACTTTGTGATGGCTATTAGTAAGTGGTCAACTCATTAATTATAAGTATTAAAGGACCTAGCCACATATGAAGAAACCAATATAGTTTGTACAAAGTAACAGTTAAAAAAACGTAGTCCTTTAAACAGGTGATTTAGATATTAGGCAGCATTGTAAAATCAGGGTCATACCAGCAAAAGTCTACTCTTCCGTTACAAACATCCTGTCTTCTCTAGTTAACTAGTTGCTTTCTGATGATGGCTGTTTGTCATCTGTGGAGTTTGATGCCTGTCTTTTTTGGGAATCTTTTGTGAGAAAATAATTAGAAAATAAAGTCTCATCCAGTATATTCATAGGGATAAAGACAGAATCCAGATCAGAATAAAACCTAAAATTTTGCATTTACGTTTTACCTCTAGATGGTGATAGTTAGTTGCAGTTTCTTTAGTACCTGTAAAGCAAGATGATTATTGCAATAATACTATTTTGTCATATTTTTCAACTGTAGAGTATCTTGTTATTTTCTGCATACATACGGATTGCATTTTCCTGTGAAGTGTACGGCAAATGCCATTAGTCATGCCTTTTGTTGCTATAATTACCAATGGCTGACACTTAAGATAATGAAACTGAGATTTTGTGATTCTTAAAGTGATATCAATATTTAAATGGCTACTTGCAAATCTGCCTTGTTTGCAAAGCAGTAAACATTTTAGATTATACCAAGTAAGATTAAAGATGAACGTGCTAATCAGACAAGACTGTTGCTATTTGCATGTGAATAGGACCCCCCCAAGATTATCATCAATAAACATTCTTCCAACGTTTTTATTCCTTTGACTGTCTTCAGTCTTACTGTTTAATATTGACTGATATCTTTTCTCGTAATACTTCTTTTTATGTTACTGTAAATGATGTTCTGTTTTCCCTCTCCACTGCCCTTCTGAAGGAAGAGCAGTATGCCTTCAGATGAAGGGGCTGTTCACGGTACCTGCATGCTCCTGCCTGCACACTGGTGAGACACCCTCCGTTCCCTGGCCAGAGCACCCACAGTACTCTATTTGGAGAAGAAGCCAGCAGCTCTGTCATTTTACCTGTATTCTCTTCTGCAGAAACTTACAGTGTAGAATCCCAGACTGGTTTGGGTGGGCAGGGACCTCAAAGCCCATCTAGTGCCATCCCTGCCATGGGCAGGGACACCCTCCACTAGCCCCGGTTGCCCAAAGCCCCATCCAACCTGGCCTTGAACACTGCCAGGGAGCCAGGGGCAGCCACAGCTTCTCTGGGCACCCTGTGCCAGGGCCTCAGCACCCTCACAGGGTGCTGCAGCTCCTCCTGCAGCTTCAGGCCATTCCCCCTTCCTTCACTGCACAGGTTGTCAGTTGTTGCAATGACTATCAGGTCAAATGGCACGTTTGTGAAATGGTTAATTATTTTGGGACATTATAAGTAGTGTTTCACTGTCAAAAGGAGCTAACCCTGTTATTGAGCGAAATCTTCTGTGCTGATTTGATTTGTATTAAAAACAAAAAAAGGTATTGATTCCATCCAGCAGAAGTTGTAGGCATGCTGCTTTTGTTCTTCAGCGTCCAGGCACTTCAGTGCTGTTTTGGTAACAGAAGCAGAACTGTCACTGCAGAAACATGGAACGTTAGTTTGCGTGCATGTAATGGAGTGGAGAGGCCTAAAACCCACGACGTTTTTCTGTTTAGTCAAACAATATTGACTGGTTTTAAGGTTCACGCTTTGAAGTGCGTTCTCTCATATATTTGATGCTGTATTGTTCATTTTTACGAAGTAAATATAAAAAAGTTGAAGATTTAACATTACAAAATATATGACGGTATTTGCAGTCTTTGTGCAAGTAGATAAAATGGTCTCATGAGATAAAAGCTTGTTCACTTTAATTCCTGTTATGTCTCTGTACGTAGAAAGGCACACAAAAAGCTGTTCATCTCACAGCTGAAAAGTTTCATTGTTCTGTTTGTTTTTCATTATGCAGAAATTCTTAAATTGGGTCATTTTCAAAGAAAGAACTTGAACATAAATGCAGTCCTGCAACTGTGTCAAAATATAACCTGCATTTGTATTCATTTCTCACACTTCAAAGGTAACTTTGGAGAATTCAGCTTGAATTTGTATTCTAACGAGAATCCCATTGTCCTAAAGCAAAGCCAAGAAATGTAACTGTTTCTTCCGTTTTTCTATATGCTTCCCCTTTGGATTCATACCTGTT
The DNA here is from genome assembly GCF_011004875.1 of Balearica regulorum gibbericeps. Lineage (NCBI taxonomy): Eukaryota > Metazoa > Chordata > Aves > Gruiformes > Gruidae > Balearica > Balearica regulorum. Next base: position 18,173,663 of record NC_046198.1, read on the forward strand.
ACTACTTCTATGTGTTTTGAGTACAGAAATAATTTTGATAAAAGTTTCCTAAATAGATTGAAATGCATCACTCCTCTCAGAAGAGCACACTATGAAATAGGAACAAAAGGTAGTTCCAATCCCCTGAAAGAATTATTTCTTAAATTGTAAATTTTGAGCAAAATCTTTTTAATTTAGTGTTCCTGAATAATTAAGATGTACCTTAAACTTGAGTTAGTTTTAAGAATTTTTAAAACTTTATTATCGTCATAAACCAGTATCGGAGAAACAGAACAAGTAGCAGTTACAGAAGCTCATCCCAGGACATGCTGCACCTCTGGTTGAAATGAATTTTCTTCTTTCTACAGAAAGACTACTCCGTCGTTTTTCTTAGATTATGTTAGCAATACTTTACAAAAGTACTGGCAGTTTTCTTTGGAAATATTGTGGATTATAAGATTTGTTTAACCAAATGTTAAGTTGTTAATTACTTGGAGTTGTTGCAATGAGTACTCCAGGCTTCTATAATGTCTATACACCCAACTCACCAAGTGCAGAGAATCAGTAGATACATTTTACTGATGTTAACAAGTTTTGCTTTATAGTTCAGAGGACTGAAATTGTTTCTCTTCTGTTTCTTCCCTCGTTTTTGTCATAGACATTCTTAAACAGGAGGGGGGTGGGTTTGGTTTTCTGGATGGGAAACTTATAGCGGAGGCAGTGAAAACGATGAACTGGGTTAGGTAGTTGAGGAGAACTTTTAATGCAGGTGAGATCTTGTCTCCTCTTAGTGCTTCCAGCTCTCCATCAGCCGTTCTGAACTGGGCTTGCACAAGTCCCTGTCTTGTGCTTGATCTTCCCTCTCTGTCGTTGTAGCAGAAGAGGATGTCTTTTTATGCTGTTTAATAGATTACTTTTTGTAAGATAAAAAAGGAAATTACCCTTTCTGTTAAGATTGGTAAAAGATAACATGGATCACAGTAGGACTGAAGTATTTTAGAATAGAATTTTAGTAGTTTAGAAAGTAATTTGGGGACATTACAAGTGTTGCAGTTTGGACCTGGTATGAAATTATGATTGGTATATTATATAACATAATATCTAATTATTTGACTATTTCAAAGGCAAGAGTTAAAGGAGATGCGAGATTTTGTTGGTAGATTCTGCCTGTAAGAAGGGGAGAAGCTGAAATGCTTGCAGTTTGAACTTCATCCATATCATCCCTCGCAGGGCTTTTGTTGGCTTTTCCAACCCAACAGAGTTACAAGAGGTGTATCAGCATAGGTAGTCGGAGGAGCAGGCTGTTCTGAGTAACTTCTTATTTGTTCCAAGCTTACTTTGTCCTGTCCAGGGGGGAAAAGAGGCAAAGTTAAGCACGTAACGTCTGCTTCCCCGAACAATCTCTTCTCCACCCCGTGTCCTCCCCGCCATGTTAATTGCCACTCTCAGAAGACACATCAAATCCGTTTCAGAACTGTCCTTCCTTCATCGGCCTGTCCTGCTGAGTCCTAGCAAAATGCTTCTTAAGGTATGTATGTTCTGTTAGCATGGGCAGGTTTAATTATTAATCTTCTCACCCTTTTCTATCTTAATCTGAGCCGATATTCCTGTATCTGAAGCAAGTATCCTCACCTTACAGAAACGTTTTGTAGCTTCTTTACTAAGAACAAAACTCTAGCAAAAAATTAAATATCTCTGTGAGTTCACATCTACTTCCCTTTTTCTTGCTGTACCGAGTACTGAAGTGTAAAGGGAAAACTATGGACCAACGGTACTGAAAAATTATTTAAAGTGTTATTTAAAAGCAAATGTAAAGAAAGCTTTCACCAGTCAAGCTTAGCAGAGTCAACATTTAAAAAATAATGGTGCCCATTTGCATGTTATGTTTTTGTATTCATGCTGATTGGGTTGTCTCCACCGAAGCGGTTGCTATTTTTTCTTTTTGTTGTCACATGCTTGGGCATTGATTTGAAAGGCATAGGTAACAAGCAAGAGGATCTCCAGAAAAGACTTTTTTATTAGTGAGGGAAAGGAAGTTAGAAAGAGAGTAATACGGTAGAAATGCAGTAATGCAGAAAAAATAGTTTTTCTCTCACCCCTTCCTCCCCCGCCCCCCCCCCCCCCCCCCCAATAATCCTTAGCTAGGTGGAAATGCCACAGTAGCTTCCTTAGTGTAGATGAGTCTCTTTTACTTTCCCTGTACTGCCCATCTTTTCTTTTTTTTTTTTTTTCATGCTTGTAAGAAAAACTATGACCTTATCCAGCATGGGACTGATTCTTTACAAACCTTCTCAGTATTCATTATATCCTTTGATGTGTTCTGCCGCTGAAATGATCTGAGTTCTCTGGCATCTTGTGCCATTGAATTTTAGATGTGGTTTAGTAGAGTTCCACTGCTCACCTTCCATTAGCATTATTCACTCACCTTCTGACACTTTTCTTGCCTCTGGAACGGGACTTGGACTCAGAGGGACTTTAACTTCAGCAGGTTTGTACACGTGGAGCTTCCATCCACAGAGTTCTCTGGCTAGAATTTATTTTTCATTATGTGTTCAGATCCTGCTGCCAGGAAATGTGAGCCATATTTGGTTTAGGGAAGGTCTTTCCTGAGGCTTAATCTGGTATTTCTAGAACCATGAACGTCATTGCAACAGACGATTCTCTGATATGCCATTCAGTATCTCTTTCTACCTGCAGTGCTTGAGAGAGCGCCAAAAAGTGAACACTAAATACATCAATCCAGATTTTGCATCCAAAAGGAAAAGCACTCACTTTAGAGTTCTGCAGACCTGAAGAACGAGTGTTGATTATAGGCATTTAGCCAGTGAAGGTACACTGGAACTGAAGCAAGTTGGAATTTTGGCCTTTGTCCTTTCTTCTCCTTAGGCTTTTACACACAAGTGGTAATGAACTGCGTCAATAGTTACTGGTCTATTACCAGGATTCGTTAACAGCATTTTTGACTCAGAACTGCTGAAAGATTCCTTAACCTATTAAAGAAACTTTTGACTCAAAAACCAGTACCGTGGGAGTAGAGTTTATTCATTTCAGTATACAATCATTAAACTAGTGCTTTTAAATTGGTTCTCAGTAGTTTTCTGGCATTTCAGTAATATTAAGTTAGCAGGTAGCTGGCTGAAAAACAAAATCTTAAATTACTAGTGGTTTTGCCATTTCTCTTCTAATGTTTGACTTCCAACATGTTTGCGATGAGAAAATAACAGACTAATTAATTATATATACTTATTAACTGAAATTTTTTTCAGCTGCTGTAAATCATAGCTACAAAAAGGTTACCAATCAATCCTCACATGGGAGACCCAATTAGAAAGTGCTCCTAAATTACAAAAAAACCCCTACTTAATTCATTTTTTTGATATACAAGAGAATATTAAAGTAAAATCTTTTGTCTACAATGAAATAAGCATTCTAGCGTTGATTTTGATTTGATCTGTAAATTTTCATTACCTTGAAAATTACTTAATCAGGTTAGGAAGTGAACGATTTCAGGAAAACCTGGACATTTGAAAGGAAACATAGTGATTTGGAATTGATTTTTAAATTGACCAGAGACTGAGCCTAAGAGTAGTCCTTTCAGCTTTCTATAACATGATCTTAAAATACTGTTCTGTAATTACAGGTCATGTATTTAAGGTCCCTTCCACCCCAAACCATTCCATGATTCTATGTTAAGGTATTTTCAGTAGTAGAAAGTAGTGTTGCTCTAGGGCACAGCATGATCATTTGGGGCAAACGTACACAACAGTGTATTTGGCAGCTACAGATGTCATTGATTTCCTATTAAAAGACCACGAATGAAATTGTGGATACATTGAAGATGACGGAAATAGTCCTGATGACGTTTAAGACAATTTCAAACCACGTATCCCAAGTTGCTTGATTTGTTTCAAAATTTTGTGTACGCAGATAATTGTTCCCTGTTACTCCTGTGCTTAAGTTGTATGATCTATATGTGATTTAAATGAGGATAACTATATGCCTTATATGACTAGACTAGAATAACTTTATCCAAGCAGTTTTATATTTAGGATTTACTTGGTTTGATTTCCCAACTGAATTTGCATTAAGTGTCTTGAAATACCTGGGCTTGTGAATAGTATTCCCTGTTGAGATAATAAAGCTTTAAATGTGTACTATATCATGAACTTTCATACGCCTTTCATAGTCTATTGTATGATTGTCAATAAATTCAGCGTGGCACAGGGCTCCACATGTTGCATTTTCATGTGTTACTGTCTAAAAGAAATCAATATCTATCTACATAGAAGAACAGGAAGAGATTCTTTAACAGTTTTATCTAAGAAATTAGTCTATCTTTTTGCAGTCCTTAAAAATTTCAATTACGGTGTACTGGGTTCCTTAATTAGTTAACTATGGGTTACAGCTTAGCAGGTAATACTGAACTGCATGATTCACCAAGTCACATGTGCAAAGATAACGGCTTAGTTAAATTAGGATTTCCATATTAAATAACTTGGTTAAAAATAATTTAAGCTTTTTTGCTGTCCATGCCCCCCCCGTAGGGAAGCTGAAACACGACTCTTGGAAACATATACAAAATTTCAAACAGTATGCTGATTGAAGGGAAGAACAGGTAGGGAGAGAGGTTAGAGCTAGGTGAATAAAGAGTATTTAATATAGTTTGTACTACGTTACATGAATTTTATTGAAAATATGCAAAATACTTGCATTTCATATTTCCCATCATTTTCCTTCAGAGGTGTACTGAATTGTTAAAACAGATGGTCCTGTAGGTGTTTAATTATCTTTATCCTGGCTTTATTTTCAAAATGAAAAAGAAACCTGAATACTTCTTGCAGACTTATTGTAGTGGTTCCATCATTACACTATCTGAATTCTTGTTACCAAAACTAGTTGAATTTTTGTTCACATATGCATTTGTAATTCACACAATACTCTGAATATTTTGTATTCTTAGATGTGCTAATTTTGGAATTAGAGTATTCATTTTTTGTCGTCGTCATGAAACATGAAGTACAATAGTAACAAAAAATATGCTTGTTATTCAATAGAATCCAATATTATGAATATATGAATAATTTCTACAGTGAAATAGTATAGTTTGACAGAAGTTGCATGGTATATTGTACTTTGTTGCGAGACAGAAGCCTCCTATAAATGTGAGAAACTGGGTGTCTGTAGAGACAAGAGGATGACTTAAAGACCCAACCAAAGGAAGACTGCTTAAGCTGCTTTTGTGGGAGAAGACATTCGCTTGATGTCACTGGATCTCTCAAATACCATGAGTCCTGAGTAAAATTTTTGGTTTTTCTAAGGACTTGGCAACTCTAGAGGAGAAAGGCCATGTTAATGTTTCAGTCATCAGGAAAAGCTACAATTCAATGTTGGAGTCGGTCACATCAAAATCCAAATTTCATTTTTTCCTAATATTCCCAAAAAACCTGTTGTTACTGCCCAGTCTTTGCGTGATGGCTGTTGGTGTTGCTTTTTTTATGTAAGCATTCTCCTGACACTTGCCTTCTAGCTTACTAAATGACTGGGTGTTGTTGGAGAAGGAAGGCAGTGCAGTGTCATCAGTAGTATTCCAGCTTAATTTGTGATGCAAACCACTGAGATTATTAACAGGCACGTGAGAGTGAACGAGCTCCAGATTCTAGAGAAGCAGCTAAGGAAAGGGTCATGCTGGACCTTGGGTGTTGATGCTTGGGGTGTTGTTTCTGACTTGTGCTGTTTCAGCATCCTTTTAAACTGTGGGCTCATTTCGCTAGAGGAAAGGTTATTCCCTAGTAATGAGAGAAATCTCAGCTCTCCGTAAGTATGTTTCACTTCTGCATGAAGTTTTCCTAGAGAACGTGAATATTTAGCATGTAATTGGTAATATGCTCATGAAATAATTGAGTGGCAAACAAAAACAGAATCACAAAAACTACAGCTGTGTTAAATTATACTTAATGTCCTATACAAGCAGAAAGAATGAACTGTGTTTATTTTCCAAACAATAAAATTTCTAGTTTAGTTTTCAATGTAATTTTTTTTTTAAGAAAGTAAATTAAGTTTCATACTTTGGATAAAATTATGTTTTGCAATTCTGATGCTACAAAGCTAATTTACAAAGTTGAAAAACCGTGTTGAGTATGTAGAAATCAATTTTATAGTGATATTAAATGATTTTTTTCCTTTGGTCACTGGCTAGTAGAATATGCTGGAAACCATGGTAACAAAAAGTGCTGCCATGGTTGCCCCGGAGTCATGTTAAAATGAGCAAGCTGTGTTTGTCTTGATTAATATAATAAAAAGAGAGAAGAGGAGAGGGGAGAAGGGAAGAATAAGATTAATGGCCTGTACAACAGAAACAGCAAATATACAGTCAGAGATGTATCTCTGGATAAGCAATCCTGGAAATTCTGGTACCGTTGCATCACGGATGCAAAGGTGTTAAGCTGTGAAGCTTTAAAAAGAAGGTATATCTGTTCAATGGTTTGTTTTTAAATTATTTCCTCCCATGTCTGTATTTTGCAGGTTTATATTAGGATAAAGGATGATGAATGGAACGTTTATCGAAGATATGCGGAGTTCAGAAGTTTGCATCATAAATTACAGAATAAATACCAGCAAGTGAGGACTTTTAACTTTCCACCAAAAAAGGCCATTGGAAACAAGGTACTGAAAAGAACTCATAATATCAGTAAGAGTTGGGGAAAAAAACCTCTCCTAGCCACACATTAAAAAAAAAAAAAAAGCTGACTATCATAAATATTTTTTACACCTGCTAGACAGTACCTGCTATTTTTATGCAGACTTTGCCCTCATCAGCTGCAGATTCACAGGTAATGTAGTTAATGCATTGATTTTTCCACTCACTGAAAAGAAATCTGTTTTTATTAAGTGAAATATTGATGGCACACACAGTAGACAAATGCACAAAACCCAAAAAACTGGACTGGACAGCTGTAGATGTAAAACGTAAACTCCATGCCATTCTTTACAATAAATGCCAGCAACTATCACTGGTCAGTAATTCATTAAATATTTCTGTAAGGTTTAAAAAGTATCAGTCTAAACTTCTTAAATTTCCTGGGCTGTTCACCAATTGTTTTAAGTTCTTTGAACCAGCTTTTTTTAAAGACATGTGAGTGCTTAATTCCCATAATTTGCGTCTTTGTGGTTTAGCTCTCCCATTTTAAAATGGGAATTTCTGTGTTTTCCTATCATACAGGGATTTTGCAACAAATACAGTATATATTGTAGTATGTATGTAGTAAATACGTAGTATTGTGCAGTTTAATCCTTAATCACCAAAATTTTAAAATGTTCAAGAGCTTAAATGCACATCACAATATACATCACAAACCCAGTAAGGATTGAGAAGTAATCAAAGCAATTTTTTTATTTTCTGACTTCAAATGATTTCCCACGTGTGCTGTAAAAATGGGTTAGGTAAGCTTGGCACATGTGATATGAAATGAGCAGTAATGCACACAATCTGGAACAAGTGGTGGTGATATAAATATATATGGAATTTATCGTTAAAATCTGTAGGTCTGTTTGCTTTGCATAAAGTGCGGAGTTGATGTAGTTGTTCATTGTCTGCTAACCTGGCAAACGAAAGTACTTAGGAGAGCTTTTCTGGGTTTTTTTATATATTAGAAGATCACTCTTCATTTCATTTCTAGTGGATAGTTTTGTAATAGAAACAATCTATTTTCTTCTTTGTTATATAACGAATTCTCCTTTTTTGAAGTGATGGAGTATCAGCCACTTGAATAAATTACAAAAGCCTTCTTTTAAGCTTTTTTTGATAGTCTCTCATCTTTAATTACTTTAAATACTAATTGAATTACAGCTTGAGTTCCACAATTGATGCATACAAAATTATCAGTTGAGCAACTCATTAAAAAATTTGCATCGCTTATTCTTTTAGTGCTTTAGCTTTTGGCCAAAATTCTACCTTAATCATGCATAACCCACAATTACTTTGTCGTATCAGATCTCAGCAGAAGTCTTTTCTTTCCAGTCAGAAATGGGTGCCACCCGTTGTACTCCTGAAAGACTCCTATGACGAGACGTAAGCTGGTTGTATAATGGGAATTGATTAGTGGCTATACTTCTGGCTACCAGCTTAAATAGCTTGCAGGTCGCAGAGCAGCACTTTCCTGTCGGCTTTGCGAGAGCTTACCTCAGTTTATCACGAGAGCTGCTTCCCACAGCACGTGGTGTAGGCAAATCTCGTCCTTTTCTGTTTTCTGTTCCATGTCACGGTACGCGTTGATTTAGGAATATTGCCTGGTTTTGTGCAGTGTGGTGGATCACGCTTCCGGAACAATTACCCTATAGATCCAGCAGAAATTGTAGCCGCTCGGAACACCTTGCACTGCGAGACTGACAGATGGGCTAATGGCCGGGAGATGGCCCTCCTTTCCTTGACAGGGCAAGCTGAAGTAATTGGAAGGTTTAAAAGCTCAGTGTAAAATTAAGTAATTCGTGTGTCTGAGAAGGTCTGTCTTGGAATTCTGTAGAACTTTTGTATAGGATGAGGGATTTGCGCAGGATGTTACACACATTTGGAAATAAGCATTAGAAGAGAGATTGTCGATACTACTCTTTTTGTTGCTGCTTTTTTAACTTCAGTGGCTACCAAAGCGTGTTCCCTTTTAGATGTGCTCTTAGATTCCAATAGAAATTTTTTCTCTCTGCTATTATTTATGCTGTTTTTAATAGAATTGCAGCTGTCTTCCCATTTCTAGATTAATCAATACAATCGGAAATCAGTGCCTAAAGAACAGATTCAGTAGCTAAATTCTGCTAACAGAAGTATGTGTTCCGTTCATGTCAATCTATGGTTTTCATATTCTGCACAAATCCTCAGTGCTATTAGATGCCCAGATAACAGATTGGTAAAACACAGTCCTCCATGTGGAAAGGGCTAAAAAAGACTGTTTTACAGCTTTCGGAGGATGGTGGTGCGTGCTTTATACCCTTGAGGTCTGTACCCGAATGCTGGTACTCGTTGGGTGTTTTCAGTGCTCGGTACTGGCAGGCTGGCGAAGGGGATGCGCTCGGTCTAAGCGTTAGTGGCATTGAAGGAGGGCTTTGCTGCACCTGATACCTGCCTTGATGCAAGCACTAAATTCGGTGTTCAGTTCTGTGTCTCTGATTGAGGGAACCTCCCAGGCCACGAGAGGACACCATGTTCTAGAGAATGACCTGGAACCACTGCTGCCAAGACACAGAATGCTCTCCGCTCTTTTGCTGTGCACAGCGTTGGAGCTCTGAGCGGGGGAACTTGACTAGAGCACAGTAATGTAGCAAAAACTCCAGAGAACTATTCGTCTTCCTGCATAATTTTCCTGTTTACTGCAATAGCAATTGGGGAGATCAGATTCAAATGCAAAGTTGCAGAGTTTGACACAAGGAAAATGGAAAAAAAAAAAAAAAAAGGCAGAATTTCAACTGTATGAGGATTTTAAAAAGTGAGAAAATCAAGTATTTTTTATTGCATATATATTGTCATCAAGTAGCAGTGCAATCTGAAAATATTTAGTAATCTGAAAATAGATTAAGAATCTAATATTTGTATTAATTCTTACTATGTTTTTAATGTATTTTTGCCTTCCACTTTGCTTTAAGTTGGGACAATTTATCTTAACAGTTCATGTTAATGATCTTTAAACAAATGATGTATGTAGGATTAGAAACTAGCTTTAATGCTTGAGGAAACATAAATTTAATATACAGAAAGCAAATTAGTAGAAAATGAACAGAGAGGAAGAAGGAATACTGCTTTGGACAAGTAACCTTTTTTCAATTACAAAAAAGGATGTGTATTTGCTTTTCAGGTTGGTACCATTATTTTCAGTGAATCAGTTGTAACATTTGAATATAGTAACTTAGAACTAATGTAAAGCAACAAAAAGAATAATTTGATTTATAAATGTTGCTTTGAACGAAGTCAGAACAGATAATTTAATTACTGCAGGAAAATATAACAGTAATGCTTGCCAGGCTCCATGTATTAAGTTTCATCTATACTAGTTCCCATGCTGTATGTTTTCTGCTAATGATCTTTCAGTGCTGGTAGCAAATACTTGTCAAAATCCTTATAGGTAGTGCTTGAAAAGAGTAAGTGTTCTCCCTTCAGTGTATCTGTGTCTTGTTGGAGTGAAAACAAGAAACGTATTTCTTCTGTTGTGTTTATAAGAGAATGTCATATACTCGTTGGATATTTTTGTACTTCTTTTTTAAACTACATATAATTTTATTTAAAACTTACAAATTTGAGCTGTGTTTTTAACACTTGAACTGTTTGGTTTTGTAATTTTAAACCATGCTCCCCATGTATCAGCCTGGTTTGTGGTTTGCTAAGTACTTTATATGTAGGTATACGTACCAAGACTTGTAATTTCAAATTGTGGTTTTCTTGCATGAAATAGATGTTTGCCTTTTAGCTAGCCTTCAGGTACTTCGGGTCTTTTGAATTCATACTTCCATTACCACAGTTTAAGTCTTTGTGACTTCTGCCTTCCTGCCATCAAAAGGACTGGTTTGGTTCCGTGAGGTCTAGAGTGTGCTGAGTTACGGGAAGCTCATGAAGAGAAGCTTCATGCGACGGTAGTACTTGATTGCAAAGGGATCCCTGTATGCTTTTGCACAGAAATGCAGCTTAATTTTTTTCGTTTAAGATGAGCCCTTCCATTAGCTTCTGAATCTTTGTTGGTGCTATGTTGGCGTCTCACTTCTTGAAATGCTGCCTTCAGACTAATGGTTAAGTAATAATACGTGAGTATTTACTGGACCTATTGTTCTAATTTTGTGAATATTGCAACGTCCGTAAAATCTTGGTTGCTACTTCTGCACTGGGCAGATTATAACACTTAAAGAATGGATGTTAGTAACTGAGTAAACATCTAATTAAAGTGTCCTCTTGCAAGGGTATTGTCCCAGTAGAGGACGTATCAAAATAGAAATGGTTCTTTGCTTCCACTGAAGATGTGAATTCCGTGATTGTCTAAGTGTGTAGAAATTGAATAAGGGAGCTTTCCACTGAGTGCTGACTTGGCTGCACGATATCCTTTGCTTTCCTTTAAAACATCGGAAACCCAATATGGAAAGAATACACAGGACTTTTCTGGGATTAGAAGAGAGTGACTTTGCCATGACTCCTCAGCTGCATAGGAGGAACAATACAGAAATCTAAAATAAGTTTTCTGTCTAGAAGATGTTGACAGCAACATCATTCATCATTTTTAGCCCGTGCAACTGAAGTCTGTGAGCTGTTCCTCTAGCCATAGCTTGTTTTGTGCCCAAATGGTAGTTCAATAAAGTAAAAGTGTCCCCCTCACCTATCAGTGACTAAGCTAAATCGGAGATTATTTTGTGTATGTAATTATTTTAAAAGTTTGTAAATATGATGTGTATGTATCATAAAAGATATCTATTTGTATATATGTACATACACATGTGTACGCATATGACATCACCAAAGACAGTGTTTAGGATATATATGAAGTTGGCTTCTGGAATGTGTCTGTAATTCTGCAAGTTGTGTTCACCAGGGATGTTTCTGTCAGTGGACATCCTGCCTTTGCACTAACAGTGCGGCTGGCTTCCATTTATTTTTTTCCCTGCCAGCACAGCTGCTTTTTGTATCAGTGTCTGGTCGGTTTGCCTGTTGCTGAAGATAGTGAAGAGTTTAAGAGGGTCTGCAGGACAACTATTTTAGGATTAAAAGGTATAGAAGGTAAAGATTGTATTGCAAGTAAAAGAAAACAGAATGTAGCTTGCATCTTATGCTTATAATGTTTATTGTTGTTTAAAAGTTTATCAAGTAGAGTGTTGTCTGACTGTGTGTGTGTATAGGTATATATGTGAGGTAATTTGAAGCCATTCAAATCAGAGTTTGAATTTTAATATTTTTGCTCTTAAGGGTTTCACATTATGCCATGACCTGCCATAACGTTATTCTTTTCCTTACTGTAAAAAGGTGATCTGCTGGTTTGGGTCTATTAAAAGGGTACTTGTCTCTCAAAGGTGCTTTTTAAACCAGGTGATGGAGGTACTAAACTGCCCTTGGAAAGGGGTAAGAGGAGGAGGAGCATGAGAGGAACAAGGGTTTTTACGGAAGCCCCCCGGCCGAGTTTGGCAGGAAGCAGCAAGGGAAAAGGCTGCAAGGCTTTCTGTGGTGCTTCGGGCAAGGAAGCAGTGCTGTCCTGTGTTACGGCTCAGAGTTTGGGGCTGGGTGGTAAGCTGGCCTTGAGGTTGGTTCCCCTGGGAGAACCTTGCTGGGTTAGGGACCGGTCACCAGACCAATGCATTTCCATGAAGATTCCAGTGCTGGATCCTCTGCTTCCTCTTAGTCACTTCTTTTCCCTGTCTCCGTGCAGGAAGTGTCCGTATATCTGCAGGTATCTAAGATACAGTTCTGATGTTTGATGTTTCTTGGTAGCTTTTGTGGAAGTGTTTCTCTGTGGGAAAGAGGGGGGTAGCTGCTGCTGGGTTGGGCTGAGGGAGGAGATGAATGATTTGATGAGATAGCTGTTTGGGAAGAAAACTCACTTATTTTGCCAGTATTTTTCAGAGAGCATGATGCTATGTAATTTTCTTTCAAGGTTGTTGACATATTCAGTGGAGCTATTTCTGCCTCCTCAAGAAAAGACCTGTGTGTTTGCCATAGTCACATTTACAACACAGAACAGGAGTTCAAAATTCAGTGTTGATTGTCCTATGCTCGCTGCGGTACACAGTACATGACATAGTTTGCACACATGCATTAACATGGTATGGACTTTGCTATTGTGATCCAGTGAAACTCTGAGATCCTGCCGACTCACAGATGAACACGACAATCTTTGATGTCCCTTCCAACCCAAACCGTTCTGTGATTCTGTGACTGACCGAAACAAGGAATGAAACTTCCTGCGTGTTTCAGATCTGGAGAAGGGCCTGTGTTCGTACTTTTTCCAACTGCTATTCCAGACCATCGCATTAATAAAAGCACTACTGGTAATTCTAGGCTGACATGGAAAACCACGTTCATGGTTTAAAGGAATTCATTCACAAGTTGCACGCATGCGTCCAATGTACATTTTATTGCGTGATAGCAAATGTGATTGTAACAGGTAATGTACTGGCAGTATTTGAAATTTGAAATACGTATTTTAAAATAGGAAGCTCAACTAGTACGTAGAATATAACAGAAGAAATATGGAATGCTTGAAAGAGGATGATTCAGAAAGACTCTTAGGGAAGGAAGCAGTTTCATTTTAGGCTTGCGTGGTTTTGTGTCCTGATTCAGCAAAGCGCTTCAGGATGTCCTGCAGTTTAAGTCTCTGTTTGACTTGCACTGGAATCAGAAGTACAGAGAGATGTGCTTTTGTACTTTATCGGGTTTAGTAGCTCATAGAAACTGTCTTGCCTCAGATAGTTTGTCTAAGTCATACTGTCGTAGGGAGCTGCGACACAGAAAGCAGAGGAGAAGGCAAAACTTCTAGCTAATGCCTCTGGGGCAGTGGGCTAAATAATATTTCTTGGGACTAAGCTGTGATATCCCATGTCTTCAAGTAGAGTTAGTAGAAAATGATGACTCTCTGATGTTTCAGAATTGGAATACATTTATTATAGGGGAAAAGCTTTGGAAATGTAAATCCCAAAGCTATATATTAAAAAATTGAAGTTAAGGATTGCTTTCATTAATGCTTACTTAATTTGATTTTTGGGTGATGTAATACAGATGCTTAAATTCTATATTATTCTTGATTTTCAAAGTGAGTAGATTTTAATTTTCAACCCTCTTAGTGGACTTAACTGTATATTGAGTTATTTTCATATACTTTTTTGCCTTGTGGGTTTTAGGAAAAACTGTAACTAATATAAATGACAGACATGCTTGTGCTGTAGCATGGTTAAAAAGAAATGATCTTGTTGTATTGTGTTCAAATTGGGGAAGGAACTCAACTCAATCTTATATGCACAGCCATGTGTGTTAATTCTATAGCGCTGGCTTTTATGGCATTCTACAGCCATAAAAGAAACTCTGTTCTCTAAGTTCTCCATGTTACTTCATAGCTGGGAAGTTAAATTCTCAAAGAAGTAGGAGCTTTAAATAGTCTTTGAGAGTGAAATAATTCAACCCAGTTTTCAAATAGGTAGCTTCATTAAAGTGCCATACAGATAGAAATAAAAAATCTTTTCAGACTTGGGATAATTATTAGGATGTCTAGTCACAGCACGCCTCATTTCTGGCACTGTCACCTGCATGTTAAGGGGGACTACAGAGTATTTCAGGTTTTGAATCCAGATTCTCTGGGTTTTCTACTGGAAGAGACTGCAGTTGATGTTTTATGTATACAGCACTGAGAAAAGAGCATTCGCTTCTTCATTTCCATCTTTTGGTCATATCGCTATCTAAGAGAAGAGAAATAAGTCGGTAGGAAATGGTTGGCTTTTACACGGCAAATGCTTTGTTGCGCACGCTTCAGGCTCTGTGGTATGCGCTGCCCGGCTTACCTGAAACGCAGCCTGTGGGTCAGAGCCCGCCCAGTGCCGAGGGCTGGATTTCCTTTTCTGTGCTTGCGTTTGAAAGGTGAACAGATGGCCAACTCGTACGTCTCCGTCTTGCAGAATGTCTCACTGAATTCATGTGTTTATTTGGAGCTCAAGTGTAACGTTTCACGAGAATAGTGAACTTTGTCTTTTTTCAAGCTACAAACATTTGCTATTAATGGCTGTGGAAGTTTAGGAAGAAGGAACGCAGAGTATTTAGGGTCTACAAACCAAAATTTTGCCTGTCAAGAGGTGGTTATATTTTTGCTGTCTTGTAATCCTGTAGTCGAGAGAAGCAATTCGTTCTAACAAATTATTGAAGATAGAGCCCGCAGAAACAGTTCAGATGGTGTTGCTTTACATCATGACATTATGGGAGGAAAAAAAAGAAAGCACTGTGATTTACATGCTGCTTGGACAACTGCTAGATAAAAATATTGCAGTTTTATTACAACTCATGCGTCATTTTGGTATTCTAGTAGCCTCCTGGTATAAAATGAAAATATAAAAATAATTTTCTACATTTATTTCTTATTGTGATGGTGATGCTAAATTACCTAGTTACTTGGATCAATGAATTTCCTTTCGGAGAGACCTCAGCAGGGACACCTGATTACAGAAATAAAACTAAAACCTTCTTTCTCTGCATCTGAAATGTTACCCGCATTTTTCTGTCTTTCTGTACCTATCAATATGCTTGATTTTTCTTTTTTTTTTCCCCTGAAATGTATTGTTTTATAAATATTGGCAAATTCTAATCTTACTTGCTCGACAGCTTTTGGAGTGATTGCATGTACTAAACATAGTGTTAATTTTTTAAAAAGTGGAAAAAATGAAATATTGATTACTTCAGATCAAGTGAAATGCTGGAGACTCTTCCTGCATGAAAAATCTGGTTTTCCTCATTGTATCATGTGAAATATCTTTACATGATGGCACTCTAAATAGCAGGCACTTGATATCGATATTCCTCACTCATTCAATTTTTAGTTTAGAAAACAGAATTGTCCTATCAGAGTACATCTAAATACAATTTCTATTAAAGGAGCATCGTTAATCGTTTGAGTGGGAGTAAAGTTCAAAGACCATCTTGTACCCCACTACTGTTTGGCAGTTGGGATGGTGAACTGCTGTATTGATGAATTTTTCTGGGGTTTGGGTTGGGTTGGTTTTTTTTTTTCTCCTTCAAATCATATTTTTACTTGCTGGAGTTAAAACACGTCAAGTAAATGTGTTTGGATGCTGTTGGCCAGAGGTATAGACAGTAGCCAGGAGCTCGCAGCCCTCGTGGAGGTCTCCTTCGGGTGCCCAAGGTGGTGCTGGCTGTCAGCCGGCGAAGGACGACCGCCGTGACCTTGGTCCGTCAGGGTGGCTTCTGGAACCTTCCTCGGTCAGAGGCTCCCCGTCCCTCTGCACCCGTGGGTGCTGCCTGGGGTGCCCCTCCTGACCTGCGCAGCCCCGCAGCAGACGTGGCACCCGTCCTGCCGGAAGGGTCTTCTGGGAAGGGACAACGTGTGCTGACGTGCGGGAGAGAAATGAGTGCTGCGGAACTTTGGGGGAGTTTTGAGAGCAATTTCTTTCACTTGCTGAGAGGGTAGGAGAGAATCTGTCATTTCTTACTTAACTTGTTGTGGGTTTGGCTCTCTGCTGTGGGGTTTTTTTAAATTATTAATTTATTACTTTATTTTTAAGGGAAGGCATCACCGTAAGCTTGCATATATACGCTTGTACGCCGTAAGCACTGTACGTACCATGTTTCCAGAGGGTTTTGGGGTTGGTTTTTTGTTGTTGTTTTAAATT
Organism: Balearica regulorum gibbericeps; assembly: GCF_011004875.1. Taxonomy (NCBI): domain Eukaryota; kingdom Metazoa; phylum Chordata; class Aves; order Gruiformes; family Gruidae; genus Balearica; species Balearica regulorum. The sequence continues at coordinate 18,189,983 of NC_046198.1, forward strand.
TAGAGTCTGTCTTTATTGGTCTTCAGGGCGTTTTCAAACCTGATAAAAGAAAGAAATTAAGAAAGAAAACTGCAGTGTCGGGAGGAAGCACTGAACCGAGACACATTTTAACTAATACTGTTGATAGTTATTACTGTAATATAGGCCAGTGAAAAAATGGATCTCAGTTTCATGAACTGCTGTCGTAGTTTCCAGAATCTCCAGAATAAAAATAAAGAGTAGACTGATAATACTTGGTCTGAGGAGAAAACAGAAATAGAATTTCCCTGTTCAATAGCCGAGGAAAATATGAGCCTAGGGGTCTTGCTATAGGCTGCAGTCTTCTATTGATGCTTTTTAATGAGCAGTTGATTCCTGACCAGTTGACAAAATGACACGTGGTTGGTATTTATGTCTTTAACAAAATAATTAGATGACACTGGATTTTGTTAGCATAACATTACCAATTGAGTTCTTTTTCTAGCAGTGGCATTAAACACCACACCAAAATGAGATCAGTTTTAGTTTTCTCCTCAAACTTTCTTTTTTTCTGTCTATATATTTATTAATTTTTAACACTTTTTCTCAAAGAGGGTTTTGAGAAAGTTTAGCCTTTTGGATGGATGATACTGCTAGCTTGAAAATGCCAGGTATCTTAAAAAAAATACTTGGTGCCAGGATTCCGTAAATGCCTGAGCCAGTTTAGAGAGGTACAAGACACAGTTTGAGATTTACTACACGGGGGAAGAATTTATCAAAATGGGATTGTCCCCAGGTAGGGCCTGGGGACTTCTGCCAGCATCCCTAGACTTGCTTAGAGGATGCTCTACAGCCGCATTGCGTTCTAAGAAAGCACAGACCAAACCTTAGTAGATATGATGTTCTGAAATATAAACTACCCTCTTACTCAAAATAAAAGGTAAGGCTTTTTTCAAAATTAACATTTGAATAAAAACCGTATTTGCGAGCATAGACTGAGCACGCAGCTTTTCTGGTGACCGGAGGAGGCTGGCAGAGCCGTGCCCTCGCGGAGCGGGCAGGCTGTGCTGTGCGGCTCTGCAGAGCACTGCAGGAGGTGCCTCACATCTCAAAAATTGAGAAATGCTAATGAAAATGTTGCAGTTGCCCACATAAATTGGTGCTAGGCGAGGGCATTGACAGGACCGTAGCTCACCCTTAGCAGCTCTGCTGCTGGATGGTTTTGCAGCAATGCCTTTTTCAAATTACTTTCTCTCAAAGCTCGCTTACTGTCTGGTATCATTGGAATGAACCCCTAGCTGAAGGTGGAAATGCATCAACTATTTTAGTAGAGAAACACAGAGTAATAATCACAATTATGTAGTGAATCTCTGTTTAAAGAAAGGTAGGTTTCTTTTCAAAACTGACAGTTCCTTGATTTCTTCTTTGTGTTGCATCCTCTTAAATTCCTATTTGTTCCGCTGAACAGTAAATGTACAAAAAACCTCACAGTGGGATCAGAAAAATGGCAATTTTGTGTATTGTATAGCCTTGTTTTGTTGTATAACGCTTGCCTGATTCTGCCATACAGAAACGGGCAATACGGTTAGGATGGAAATTTGAAGCTCATGTAGTCTCAGTAATTTTGAGATGATTTTTGTATAATATGGTAGTATTTGGCATCTTTAGTATTGGAAACTGTACCTCTGTAAAACTGTCTCACGATGCAGTAGTTACTGAAGGACAGGTGTATTCAAGTTGTGTTTTATTGTGACCTTTGCAAAGGTGCCAATTAGCCTGGAAAAATTAGTACTTGCTACCTAACTATTTTCTAATCACAAAACAGTGAGAATGACTCAGCAATTGAATGTTTACTTAGCTCCCATTTCAGCTTCTGATTTCCAGCTTCATTTGGAGGTTAATGACTTGGAGTCTTGTAGATAGGCAAAACTCGATACGACAATTTTGCTAAGACCAAGATGGTGAAAAACATCAGGCTACACTAGAATGACCTGCGTTTATTTCTGCATTTGCAGGTTCGTCTTTGAACAGCACTGTTGTCAGCTTCCTTTCGGACGGGATGCAGCGCGTGGTGTCAGAGGCTGACGCAGCTCTCGTTGAAGTCCTAGAGCTGTATCGCCTTTTATTTTAACTGAGTTGGATTGAGCCCTGAGCCGTTTTGTTGTTTGGTTTTGGCTCTTTTGTCCCCAGAGCTAACAATAGGAGGTTAGTTAAACGATAAGTAATGGTTAGAACATCCGAAGCAGCGCATTTTATGTTGATTGCAGCAGCACCAAACCCAGAATATAAAAGTGTTTTATCTGTCCCTAAATCATGGCAGGTAACCATGGCAATCATACCATTTCCAGCAGCTCATGGGAAATATTTGAAACATCTTAAGTGAGCTGTCCCATTAATAATGAAGGATATCAATGTTTTGCCATCTGTTATGTGCTGACAGTGAATATGAAAGACCAGCAGTTGTGTGAAACAGCTTAAACTGCAAGTTGGAATGAACTTGGCTTGTAATGAAAAACTGCAAAACAATGTAACAGAAAATACGGTACGTCAGACTCTGCTTTTTAGTTTTATAGCTTAATGTCATCTTCTAGTATCTGTTGAGAGTCTGTAAGATTTCCATTATGTAGTCTCATTTTTAGAGGTTTGTAATTTGATATTAGCATTTTGCTGTGGGCAGAAACTTGGCAAATTCTCAGTCAAAAGGAATTTCATAAAATATTTTGGGAGACATTAATTTCGGATTAAAGATATTTTCCCAGATGTGTTTTGATGCTTCTGCAATCTGAAGCAGTTTTGCGTGTTGACTGAAATTTTTTGGACTCTTAATCAAAAGTATATGCTCTTGAACTGTGGGCTAGGAAATAACTTTGACAGTAGTTTGTGCAGAAACAGTACTAGCTTTATTTTTCAGAAAATATGCCTGCAAATTGGAGGTGACTGCTGGTATGTTAAGTCTCAATTAACAGTTTGTGTACGATATAAGTGTACTCTGCATAAACTGGTGGTAAACATGGCCAAGATGCCCTACAGGTGTATATCAGAACCTGTCCGTGTGTTTTAGGTGACCGAGTCCCTCTCTGTGTCATACCCTTTCTTTTAACAGGGAAGGAGAGATCCTTAATCAGTTGGGAAGGGCTTTGGATTGCGGTTCTGGCAAGGTATGTTCCTTCCCTGTGCCAGGGTGCCGTCACGCTTGTTCATCGGGTGGTGCTCAGCAGGTGAGGCTTTCTCCTTGGTCAGGTTGGAGCTGCTCTTCCAGTACAGTGACGTCATTTCAGCATCGTTACAAAGAGCGGTGGTAGCTGTCCTTAAGTAATCCCTCTATGTGGCTCCAAGGAGGTTCTCTTCTGAACTGAGAAGAAATCTGAAATGTTGAAGGCGGAGCTCTTGCCGTCTTTGAATACTCCTTTGACCCCGTAGTGCCACGGCATCAGGGATGAGGCTGATCATGGGAACAGGAGGAGATGCTTTACGGGTAATAGTTCTGAGTTAAATTTCTTCAGGTTTGGTGGGATCATTCAGTCTGCCACTGGACCCGGTTCGAAGCGCTGAAAGGGCGAGTTAGCCTTGCCTCTTGGTTTTAAAGTTAGCAAGCTTGTAGCCAAATACCTTCATGGAAAGATTTGTAGAAACAGCATCGAGGGCCTGACTCAGGAAAATGCTTAAAAAGACGTGCTCCCAAACTGGTTATGGAAGGATCTAGTATGTTCTATATAAAAATGGAGAAAAGCTTAATATAGCACTGTCTGTTTTTTCTGTAATAATTCCAAATTATATATAATTAGTGTCCTATAAACAGTTACAGCTCTTGAAAGCATAGGAACCAAATATGTATAATGCTGCTTTTAGTGCCATTTTTGGTATGTGCTTCTGGGAAAAAAAAACAAAAAACAGTGCCACAATTATTCAAAATTTATTTTTATACCCAGCTTTGAAAGACCTTACTGGGTTTTGTCCAGAGCTCATGCTAGTGCTGTTTTTTTAAAAAAAGCAATATATGTAATAAAACCAGGTAAAGTTCATAAAGCATTCCTGCAAATAAAAAAGCCATTTGTGAGGCAAAGAAAAGGTCTTTGCTGTGATTCAGATCCCAACTGGTTGAATGACTGCCTTGATGATTCAAGACACAAGTTCTGTTTCCTTGTTAGAGACAAGTCCTGCTATTGATTCATCTTGCCCGTTCCATTTCTTCTATACACTTTTCTTACCTGAATGTCAGAAAATACCTTTGATCTTTGTAATAATACCTATCCATATTTTGCAGGGCAGGTCTCCTTTTTCTACCACGTGAGCGGGATCTCTCTTCAGTGAGATCTTGGAAGTGTGCGTTTATTTACTGTTACTTTATCTTCCCATACATGCATTTATTTTCCTAAAAATGAAATTATATAATCTAACCTGTGAAAATGTAAGGGTTTTTTGGCAACAGTATATGTAGTTGTAATTTTAACAAAATTACTTTGTCCCCAAAGTACATTTGTATCAAGTATACATAAATCTGTATGTTGAATCTTAGGGGAAGATCTTTGCTGTTCCCTGTGTGAACAGATATGCAAGTGTAGGTTGGTATTGACAGATACAATCTCATACATGTGCTAAAAGTATGGGGTTTTTTTCCCCTGATACAAATCCAAATCAAAATCTTTCCATTTGCTTTTTGCTTGTAAATAAAAATATCGTTTAGGAGTTGGAATCTAAAATACTAACTAGATCTCAGTTGTAGATAATTGGGTCCAATAAAAAGAGGGCAACAGTTAGCCGTTTATAATTTGAGACTGAAAAAATTGGCCAGGCTTTGAACCAATTGTGTTTTTCTGTTACCAATTATTCTATTTACTGTTTTGTGACAAAAACTGTATTACTGCAACTGCTTGGCAGTACCAACTGTGCGGTACAATAATTCCTCTGAGTGGCCGACCGGCTGTTGTAAAACGCACGTTTAATGCTCAGGCAGAGACCTGGATCACCGACCTGGGTTTACGTTGCTTCTGGGAAGGACAGCGAGCCTTCCTGCCTGGGACAGGATTCCACGGTAGAGCGCTCGGCGTTGGAGAGCAACTTCACATCAGGCTAAAAGAGCATGTTTGACTGCTGTCGGGCTGAGTTTAATTTCTGAGATTTTCTCTATTTTGCTTGAATAAATGGCAGAAAAATAGCTATTTTATAAGAGTAATTTGAGCAGCCGTAAACAGCAAAAATGCCTTCCCTATGCATGTTTTGGCAGTCTTAATCAGAAAACTCCTTTGTGCCGTTGTCATCTGCAGTTAATGAGATTCCTAACAATACGATAAGGGACAGAAAGTCCCTACCTTCAGCATTTTGCTCCTGTGTTTGTAACAACGTGGTCCAGCCTGTGAAAGATGTATCTGTGTGAACACATGCGCCGTACAGAAGTCGTACTAAAAGAATGCAGTTTCTGCTTAAGAGTACGTTTTAACATAATTGAAGTGATTTCACCAAAAATACTGTTCCTGAGGATTTGTGACCAAAAGAACTTAACTGAAAAAATGCTAATGAAAGCGGTACTTCAAAAATAGAGATTTTCCGGGGGGGTTGAAAAGGTGGTCGGCAGAAGCGATGGAAGCAGAAGCGTGGAGGGTGAGGCCGGTTCTTTGGGGCCGTGTCTGCGCTGGCAGCAGGCTTCAGAGCCGAGCGTGCTCCTCTGTCCTGCCCTACGCACGGTCAGGTGAGAGCGGGCAGAGGACGACTCCGTCCTTGAAACGGTCTCACGTGCCAGACGCCACCGCCGCTCCTGTGGTTAAAGCTTTCGGAACCAAAGCTGTTCCGCAAACTTTTTCTCCTCCGAGATCCCCCATGTGCCGCGCTTTCTTGTCTTCCGCCGCACGCAGCCGGTGGCAGCACGCTGGTGTCCCTGCCGACGGGACGGTGCGACACGTTAAATCCTTTGAGTGAAAAGGTGGGAAGGCAAGGCTGTTCCTTGAGCTAGGCAAAGAGCCCAGTAGGAACAAAAATCTTAGTGAAAAGAGGAAAAATAATTGTGAGTCAGTTAATTAGTATTGCACTACACTTGTAGTTATGATGAGCATTCCATTTTATTCTAATACCGTGTGTTGCCAGGTGTTAAAATTTTCGCTGTAACATTTCCCAGCAGCTTGCATGAGCTTCTGTTCCACACGTTTGTCCCGACGTCGGTGCCGCAGGGCACGGAGCAAGCTGCTGCTCTGTTCCGTTTGAGCAGTAACGTACTCGGTTGCGGAGTGCTGGGCGAGTGGCTCGGCAGAGTGGGTTGCAGGAAGTGTCGACAGTGCAGCTTTGGTTTTTAATGAAGTACCAGTTTCCAAGAGTTTTCAGACTTTCTTTGTTTATCAGTAAAGCAATTAACGCTAGAATCACTTGCGACACTATTCATGTGTGTAGCGCGTGTGTGTGTATGTTGCTGAAAAACGTGACTGATGAAAAAGAAATCTCAAACCATATAATACATTGGGTTTTTTATTTTCACACTGATCTTGATTATTACATGTATGACTATAGAACTGGAATGTGAAACAGGGGTGGACATCTGTAAGTTCTTATCTAGAAAACAACAACAACAAAAAGAATCTGTATATATTTTGGAATTCCGTGAACTTAATTAAAAACCACAAGCACTGCCTAAGTTTTTGAAGCCTGTAAGTATGAATATCTTCAGCAATTATAAATGTTACAGTAATTACAATTACATGTTATTTAAGTAATTACATGCAAATAAAAGACAAGAGCGGAAAAGACTTCCTCAAATTATAACAAATGAGGCTCTTTTTAGTATACAGGATTAGTTGCCAATATTTGCAAATGTACCTCGCTTGACATTGGTTGGGTTTTGTTTTTTTAAATTCTATGAATTTAAATTACTACTTTGAGAAATGTCATTCAGAATCTTTTCTCATTTTCTTACGTCTTCCAAAAATATTGCTGTTCCTGGTAACTTCTAATGAGAGACAAGAACAGAACGAAATGTCAATAAAGGAACTCGGCAGCCGTCCTCCTGAATTCCAAGGAGCATCCCTGCCTTGATGAGGAGTTAGTCGGTTGTACCTCGGGAAGGAATAATCTTCAGATTCGCATCCCACGCACGGCAGCACAGCTTGAACCTTTTTACTACAATGAATTTATTCAGTGTTGTCAAATGTATTTATGGTGTTTCATTGGTGGGTTGTCTCCCCCCCCCCCCCAAGAACCAAGAATTTGGTTCAATGATTTTTCTGACACAGATAAATAATGCAGGTTGGATAGACACATCTTAGAGGTAATAGCCTTTCCTGCGAGAGCTGTAATTGTGTAATGATGGTTCTGGCTTCACGCCTAGAGACCGTACTCGGGCACTTCCGCCAGGCGATCGGGATGCCTGCGTTGCTGAGATAGAGCCGACTGGCTGCACCACAAGCCAGCCAGCGCCTGATTTCATTGTAAGGCCATTACGGTCTTACGTTAGCGTGAATCGTGTGGACTTACATTATGGTTCACTGTAACTGCGATCCCTCACAGGAAGAAGTTTAAGCTAGGTGTAAGGTACAGGATGCGTGGTGGTGTGCTCATTGTTAGACTTTTAATTTGTAAGTCCCTCAGCAGAATGTGGAGTTTATAGAATTACTTCATTTCTTGGGGTGAATATAGTGTAAAATCCTGAGATCTAAAATACTGTAGGAACTGCAGTAAAACACTTTTCATGAGAGTTGTGATAAAATCTCTAAAAAAAGCAATCTATGATATGAAAACTCCATCACAAAACAACAATTTCTTAACATTATTAATAAAAAAAGCTGGAGAAATGTTAATTGATTCTGGAGTTTGTGTACCCAACATCAGAAAAGTAGGAATTCTGAAGAGATTTGTGGGAAAAAGTCGGTATTTCCTTCTGCAGAGACTGGTAATTCTGGGTCTCAAAAAGAATCGCATAAATTGTTATGCCTCTACCTCTGTGTCGCTGTTAAGCACTGCCTTTCTGAAACTGTAGTATTTCCTGGAAAAGACTTCTGGTCCATAGAAGAGACATTCTGCCAAGGAGAGAATTCACCGTCCTGTCCGGGGATGTTTTCGTGAAGCAGGTTTTCACCAGGTTGCATGATTTTCCTTTTCCCTCTAAGGAGGACGGGATCAAGGGTTTCTTGCGTAGTGCCAGCATATTGCTGTAGACATAATAAACATAGATCATCAAGACATCAAATTTTATGCTTATTAGGACTGTTTACTTACATTATAGAATTGAAAAACATATTCTTTACGCCATTTATATTTTTTCTTTTCTATTTTTAGGATGCAAAGTTTGTAGAAGAGCGACGCAAGCAGCTACAAAATTACCTAAGGAATGTAATGAACAAAATCATTCAAACTGTGCCAGAATTCACAGCCAATCCCAAAAAAGAGACTCTTATTCAGCTGATGCCCTTTTTTGTGTAAGTATCTGTCAAGTAGTCAAGAAAATGTTAAGCTTTTTTATCACAATTTAATTTAAAATATAGTGCTAGCATCTGAAAAATCTTTAAAACAGATTTCTTTTTAAATAGGCTCCTGTTCAAATTATGAGTGCTTTTGTTATATTTAAAGGAATATGTGACATATATAGTAATTTTTGTTTATTTAAATGGTGACTTTGAACAAAAATCACTGTGTAAAGCTTTCAAAAATATCTTAGTGACCTCATAATCTGCATCCATACATACTCTTCAAACACAAGGTGCTTTCAATTTCTTTTCTTTGATCTTTTTCGGTTGTGTTTTGCTTTTGTTTGGGGGTTATATTTTTGTTTTTAAATTTATTTTGGGGGATGAGTGTGGAGCACTATTAGTGTAGGTACTAACCAAATTAAAAAGTCAAGCTGTTGAACTCTTTCTAGCTGAATTTTGCAGTCTGCTGGCGCATGTTCTGATTTCATTAATGTTAATGTTGAGTATGTCCAGAAATAGTTTAACACAGTCATCTGTGAAGCATCTCAAAACAAACCCTTTGATAACCAATCAGACAAGGGATCTCATCTGTTAAAATCTTTCCATTTTGCTGTAAACATTGTTCTTTACAGTATTTGTAAATAATATTTAGAACTATTTAAGAAATAATAATAATAATAATAATGAAAACTGGGATTTGCAAGTGGTGTTAACTTATTTCTTTCCCTAATACTTTTTCAGTATAATGGTTTTTCAGTACTATACCTGTACAAATTATGTATAGATTGAACACACGCTCGTAGTAAGCCATGGCACTAAATTTGCTGTCCACAAGCCTCTGCGCAGGGACTGTGCACCCATGCCTGTGAATCCTCGGATGGATCAGTTTGCAGAATCAAGACCAATATAAAATGCATACATTTCAGTAGAAGCGTGCTTACTTAGCTGTGCTATTGGCATGGTCTTGTGCAGAGTTTCAAGTTTAAAACTTTATTTTGAGAAAGCTGTATTTATTAGAAAACTGAATAGAGAAGTGGAAAAACGCCAAGATATATTTTGTGGTGTTCACGGTTTTTTCAATTTTTCCTCGATTTGAAAAAGCCAAAATCAATTTGCTGAGGCATCTTGATGATGATGTTGTAAATGGCAAAATGATGTTTGTAGGGACAAACATCTCAAGAGACTTAACCTTTTTGTCCCTGAGAACCTATTTTGTAGACTTTGACTAAGAGCCGTAAAATTTAAATGGTTTCATGCACTTCCAGTTGAGGAGCCTGTACGTGGCTTTTTGTGACGTAATTTTAAAGAAGTTGTCCTTCATGCTGTACTCCATTTTTTTTAAAAAAAGAAGGGCAAATATAAAATACATCTGCAATTGAATTTTCAAATAATTTTTGCTCTTCCTGTCCAATTATATTTTATTTTAAGATGGTTAAGTATAGCTGTATGAAGTTGTGAACTGATAATTTCTTGTCAACCTAATTTCATAACTCGCTGCTTTAAGTGTAGAGCAGGAAAATGACTGCCAAACAGTGTGCTGTTCAAGGTCCCATCTTTTCATTGGCTTGTTATAATTGATGATCCTGAGTTCCACATAGACCAGCGACAATGCAGAATAACATCTGTAAGTCAGGGCTAGCTACTTTTTCCTCCTCAACCAGTTTGCTTATGAAAGAGATTCAATTCCAAGCTTTGTGGGGTATAAGATATGTGAATAAATGATGATTATGGTTTCAGGTGTACATTGAGTTGCTCTGGTAATTATCATTACCTGAACAGTACAAGCGGTCATAGAGATAGCAACAGAACTAATATTCAAATATGACAAAAGCGGACCACGGTTTCAACCAGAAGCTATTAGATTGGGAAATACCGTGGGTACTCTACTTAGAAATATTAATTTGAAGCTTTGGCTTTAATCGATGGAAAACATATTCATAGTAGCAGTTCATTACTTGAACTGTGATGCATTATTTACATGCATTAACCAAAATTGTGTTGTTCTCGGGTTTTATTTAATTTCAATTACTAGAATTTCACATATTTTTAAAAAACGCTGTCATTGATTGTACAATTCAACAGTGGTCATACTGTGAGATTATAACTATGAGGTAATACAGTATTGCTGTAAAAGCAATGATACTATTCAGGTGTGTTTTTCATCTTAATACACTGTTGTTACAGAAATACTGTATTGCACTATATTTTTCTTGTACTTTGAGAAATGACATTTCAAGAATAGTTTATAATCTCTTAGCCACTTATGTTAAAAACAGGAAGGGAAAACAAATTTCCTCTTATTCCTCAGCCCTAAACAGTTAGCTTGTGTCTTTTGTAAGTGTGTAAATAGAATTTAGATCTCATGTTTTTTGTTTATTAAAAAAAAGTGCCAGGCATGAGGACATGCACAGGAAAAGATTCAAAATCACAGTCCCAGGTAATGGGTTCTACCAGTGATGCACAAGTCAGAATAAACACCGTTACCCTATTCTGCTGATGTAAAAAACCAAACCAACCCAAAACCCAACCCTGTCTCTTCTCATAAATGTAATGAACTGAATGAGATAGCTACAAGGAATTTCACAGAAAGAGCAAAGTTGTATTGAGAAGGCAGCATATTTAAGTAACCTGTTTTCTCAGTATGGGTACAGTTTAGTATGTGAAACATTGTGATACAAAATAAAGCAATTATCTCTAAGGAAAGAAATTTGTTCAAGGAGATTTGCTCAAGAAAATTTGCCAACACCATTTATCAACAATTTGTCAACGCCAATATGATGCACTGCATCGATGCTAACCCTCTTTGGGTATAGCTTACAATAGGTCACCAAAAGACTACGTTTATTTTTAGAGGGGTTTTTGCATTTGGCAATTTTATAATTCTCAACACATCGCATGAAGCAAAGGACTATTGTGGATTCAAGAATATGCTTTGATATCTGGACATTATGGCAGAAAGGTTCTGTTCATCTATGTATCTGTCAATTATTTCCTGGGAGCTTTTTCTCAACTAATGGATACATCAGCATTCTCCCTTAGCTCAAGTAGAAATTTCTCCGTGGGAATATTAGTGGGATTCTGGAAGAGCTTAGCTGTTGAGCAAAATACTGATATACCTCATCTACCGCAGACAAAGTGGGGGTTTAATGCATTTTTCTACTGAGATAGCAGACACTTCCTCTGCAGCTAGGGCACCAGTATTAAATTAATATAAAGATCTTTCAGAAATGATAGAAGGAGCACATTTTAGAAAGTATCATCGTTGCTAGGCTATCATTTGAATTCTCAATGTCCTTCATTTTCTGAGAGTCATGACCTGGCACTGCTGGTGAGTAAGAAAAAGCATCTAAAAGAAAATGCATTTCAGTTCCACTTCATATTGCCAACTTCTCCAGTATTGTCCTTCCTTAATGGATTTTGAGCTTCGTCAACAGGAGATCTTGAATATGCTGGACTCTGTGGAGTATTTATTACATTATTCAATTGTAACCTTTGTACCGTACCTGCAATTCTTCTCTTCCATTAGGTTTAATAATATTTTAATATAAAACACTGTAAATACATATAATAATTCTGATATATTTAATTTGTGCTTTATAGCACAAATGTGTGTATGGTTGTTGATCACATCTTTATTAATGAAAGAGTTAGCAGTTACAAAACACTGAGGTATTAGTCATAGGACTGTGCTGTAGAGAGTAGTGATACCTCAGTCTAGGAGAAAAAATTACAGTCTTAATAGGCATAAAAAGCCTCTAGGGCATCAGATCTGTCTATTAGGAAGCAATAAAATATATTTAAAAAAAAAAAAGTTTCTTCTCACTGCAAAATTAAATGACCACACTTAAGCGTGAAAACGAAAAATCTCATAAAGGTTGTGTCTGATTAGGTATCCTACAGATAGAAATTACAGGGTCAGTTCTAATTAATCATTTTTAAGATCTGATTTAGGTCCTAGAATATGATTATGGTGATCAGCAAATAAGATTAATGTCTCTAAGCCTGGATCCACTGATTATTAAATGCTGGAAGGAATATTGCCTAAAATTGTTGTTTTGAGGTTGTTCCTTTGGGGATTTCTCCCTTCCAAGTGCAGTGATTTCATACAGTCACGCACAGATCTGAGGAGGCAAAACATTTTAATTGATCTGTATGCAATAGCCTGCCACTGTTCTAAAGAAGGAAATAAATTTTATTTTGAAACTCAGATACAGTTTGCAGTAAAATAATGTGAATCAGTTTGCTACCATTTCTCTTCATTATTGTATCAAATGCTAGTGGTTAATGATGGAAATGTAATTTGATTTGATTCCTTATGCTGTGAAGTGTCATTAATGTATTCTTCCTGTTGTCAATCTCTATCATTTGTAATCTCAGTTTGTATATTTTTCAATTTTAATGCTGCATTAGTTCAGTTACAGGTTTAGTCAAATAGTTTCCTTTCTAGTCCACTTTCATGTCTTAATGTAAAAAAGAGATTCTGGCTCTGCTAATTTGTCTGCTTACACGCTGAGTAACAAATTTTTTGTAATAATAGAATTGACATCACAAGTTAAATTTTCCTGTCCATGCAGAGCAAAAAGTAAATCAGGAATTGGCACCGCTAAATTAGATTGCTACATCTGCTAGCTGGTGAAGGCCTGTCTGTTACTACTTACTTAAATTAACATCTATTTGCCCTCATGATTGGTACATTACAGATAAATAAAACTTGTTAGAACAAGTACACTTGTGTTATCATCACATTTTTATCAATCTTTCCGAAAAATATCACATACATTAGCTCTTTGTAAATACATGTAAAAGAACAGGAGGGATCTTTGGCAGGAAGCATCACAATTCTTTGGACCATATAATTGAGTCTTTCAGCATAAATCATTGTAATAGGTTATATGATTTCAAGTATGTAAAAATCTAAAAGCTGTAGCATTAGAAAAATGGAACATCATAATATTTTAGTGCTTCTTTTCACATCTCTGTGGTTTCTGTATCCAATGTCCTCATTTTTTAGAAGATAAAGGTTTTTGTCCCATGATCCTCATAATAGGCACAAACTGAAATACAAGGAAAATAAGAAAAAACATTTTTACTGTAAGACCGGTGGAGCAGGTTGCCCAGAGGTTGTTGCCAGTCCATCCTTGGAGGCATTAGTGACTTGACAGGACGGAGTCCCCTTGAGCGGGGGGTTGCCTGGGCCATCCCAGAGGTGCCTTCCCACTCCAACAGCCATAAATCTATGATCCCCAAAGTCTCCACCTGCAGTTTTAACTTGGGGTGGGTTTACATAAGCCCCACATAAAGAAGTGTTAGCTGAATGTACAGCTGGTCAAGCAGATGTTAGATGTGAACAACAACAAAAAAAGCCTAAACAGCGGGAAACTACTAAAACATGTACTCTGCTTTGTAGCTACGCAATGCTGTTCGGATTAGAATACTGCCACTTTAGTGACTGTTTGGCTTCGGCAATGCAAATGTTTGGATTAAAATATATGCAAGAATGGTATAAACAGAATTTTGAGAATATTTTTTTATCTTGTTTTCTAGGCCGCGGCTACACGTTACAACAGTTTCTAGATAACTGTTAATTACATGTTCTGCTGAGCCGCAGAGCTGGACGTTTGTTCTCTTGTGGTAGCTGCTCAAACATACACTTTAACGAAAGCAGAGAATCTGCTCAGTAAATCATCAGAAAAGAGGCTAGAGCAGGTTCTGAGAAACTGTTGTCTGTGGGCCGCGTTTGAACGCCAGAGGAGTCATCAGTTCTCCGTGATGATTAGAGGACTGTAACGTTCAAAGAGTCTGTTGTCTTCGTTTCACTGGATGACATTACTGGCAACGTATCTGATAGCAAAAGTTGTGTTCTTAGGTGTTTTGTGTCAGTTGTCTTTGAGTCACCAAGTTAAATTGCAGTAAAAAAATTCTCTATTTCTACTTCTCTTTCTCGTTTTGCAAATGCTTCCTCCCTCCTGGAAGGTAAAGTTAATGAGAAGCATGGTAGGGAGATAGAGGCAAATTTCAGAACCAGCCAATCGGCCACTCAAAAAAAAAATGTTGCCCTGAAAATACGTCTCTGAGATTTACTTAGCACTAAACAGTGTGTAAACCCAAGTATCTGCTGTTGGCCTTGCAGACCACAAATTAAAATAGTGGGGAAGAATAGATGTTTGTTCGTAGTGGCCTGCAGAATTTTTACTTGGTTTGGATTTTGGAGTTTTTCTTACGTATTTCAGTTGCAATTGTCAGTGTGTCATTGCGAACATTTCAATGTGTATATTAAAGGCATGAAAGGTAAAAAGAACGTTAACTTCTATACAATACCATTGCTAGTATTAAAATGCTGCTTTCAAGCATAAATGAAATAAATCTTTCAAGAAAATTACTGTGAGGTTCCTATGGATGTTGTATCTCTGAGTTCATTTTAAAGAAATTGAAAATTAACCCTTTCACAGTTACTTTCAAAATGTTTTAGAGGGATAAAAACATTTGCTCAGGCTTCCCCCTATCAGTTGTATTTCATTCAATAGCCTCACTGCATTCAGTAGTACAAGGGGTACTTTACTATACAGCAGATACGGGCACTCTTAGTATAAAGAATGAACTAAAACCTCTTCGCAGGAACATTTCCAGAATATTATTTTAAATAAGATCTTTGAATTCACAGACACTGCTATATTGACGTATAAAGGCAAAGGAGACAAACTTTTAAAAACTGGGCTTTCACTGTGTTCTTGGCCAGTGACAGTATTGAGATGACATTTTCATGAACTAATAATTTTAAAGGAATTTTAGGTTTATAAATTTCTCCATTTGCAGGACTTTAAATCTCAATCTCAAATAAGGTGAAAAATGTTTTGTAATCTTATTCTGTTCATGTCATGTTCTAATGTTCTCTACCTCATTTTATGATTTATAAGAAATCAGTTTTATAGCTACAGATTGGTTTCTAAAATATTCTAATTATTTCCTCCCTTTAGGACTTGCTTTGCTAGACTGATAGTACTGTACTTACAGCAGCAGTATAGCTCTTAGTTAACTAGTCTTTCTGGATGAAATGCTACAAAAGATGATTCTATGAGAAAGCAAAATAATTCTAAAGTATGTTTCTTTAGCATGTAAACACAATAGCAGAAATGCTCGTTAATACAGAATTATGCGTTGAAGGACTGGGAATCCCTCCTCTTACTTGAATTCCATACTGTCTACGTATAACATAAATAAGCAAAAGCCTACACAGGTGCATACCTCTATATCAGCCCAGCAATTAGTGCTTTTGGTTTATAATTTTATTCTGCAGAAAAAGTTAGCTTGGAATATTTTCAGGTATTGATGTGACTATTTATACGGGAATGCTGGGCTCATCAAGATTGTTCCGTTGAGATCCGTGGAGTTAGGGCACGGTTATACAGCTAGTTACTTAGGCAGTGCATCAGTTACATCTGTAGGCAGGATATGCGGTGTTTAGTTACATATGAGTTTGGGGAAATACTGGTAATGTGAGTTTTATACTGAATTCTTGTTTTGCGCATTCTGTGAGACGCTGGGTCTGCAGTTGCAGCCCCGAGCTCTTGGGGCAGTGGGAAGCAGCAAACTTGTCGTGCCCGTTCAGCTGGCAGCGCGTGGTGCTGGTGCTCTGCTGTTGGTGCCTTGTCAGATAAACAAGATTAGAAGCAAACAGGCAATCCCTGAAATACTGCGAACCAGAAGCGATGCGAAGTAGGGACCTTGTAAATGCAGTTTTGAATAGGTTAATTTCCCAAAAAATGAGTTGGTGACGGCTATTAGTGTGCATATCTTGCCTTCTAACAGAGTAAGTGAGAGTGTTCGGCTAACGCGTCCCGAAGTATTGTGGCTAGTGGCCAGATTTTTACCTGATTGCATCCTTTGAAGTGGCAGCTTCTGTTATCGCTTGGCACTGAACAACTTCAGTACCTGTAGCAGATCTCAGTTATGTTCTGTAACAGTATGTAAGCACTCTGATAAAGAGGAATATAATTTACATGAACTGGGAATAGCATTTGCTTAAATACATGACTTTTAATTAGTAAAGCACCTCCTAATGCCTGAAACATGCTAATGAAACTAATTTATTGCTATGTTAATTGATTTGATCTACTTATAAAACTATGTAGAGACATTACACAATATTTATCTTTCAATAGAACTGTGTTGCAAAGCACGGATGATTGTTGAAGTAAAAATATCTTAGATATCTAAAATTTGATTAGCATATTCAGATAATGCAGGAAGTTCCATTGCAAAAATGTACTATTCTTCTGTGGAAGTTTTGCTGGTGATAGACTTAAAACATTTGGAGTGGATTGTTCTTAACAAAGATACAGTTGTCTCGCTGTTATTCCTGGTCTCTGCGTTCCTCACCGTGGAACTGACAGTTCTGGTTTTAGTCTCTCACAACCTGTGAGGCTCGACATCAAACTTAAAAAAAGCATTGTGCCTGTTTTCATCTAACTGAAATGTGAAGAAGTAGGGCAAAAACTGTTTGGTCAAAGTATATGAAAATGCACACTTTCATCTCTTTTCCTTCTGCAAGAGTCATATTATGTTACTTTCGTTGTTTGTGTTTTGGCACATATCGACATTGAAGGCATGTATTACACGACATCCTGCAAATGTATTAAATCTTCTTTTCCCTGCTCTGAGTAGTTGAGAGAGTTTATGAATGTTAGAGGAAAGTGAGGAAGGAAAAAAGTTATATCTGGAGGAGTCGAAACAGGGATAAAGAGGGCAAGAATAAGCAGGAGAGAGACACAGGATGCTTCATGTTAAAAGGAAGATGGGTTGAACATACTAAGGAAGAGCGGAGAAATGCTGCTACTTGGGGCTTACTAGAAGCATTCGGCTTCATAAAGCTAGTTTTATCCAAACAAATGAAGATGATGTTTGTTACATTTGTAGTTTTTGATTTTACAAGTGATCTATCTGGGATTTGACAGGTTATTTGTGAAATAATTAAAACGTTGGTTCTGGCTTTGAAGTACAGGACACTAAAAACTTGAATGGAAAAGCACGTGAACGCTGTCGGGTAGCACTTGTGATTCTGCTGCTCCCTTCCACACGGTACAGAACTGTCCTGCATCCTCCTCCTTTGTTCAGACCCAAGGTTTGCATAATTTCTTCTTACTTTATCGCCAGTGGCTAGTCTTTCTACATAGTCTGAAGAAATGCTAAAATCTGTAAATTGAGCTAGGAAAAGACTATTTCTGTGGGAGAGGATTGCCTCCCTAATGCAAGCTATGGCATAGTTTTATCCTGTTGTGTGTGAAAGACGTTGCAGGAGAGTTAAGGAAGCTCTGTTTTAACTTGATTGACCAAATCTTAGTTTATCTTTGAGGATTTTACCAGCAGCTGAGAGTGTGTGTATGGAAAAACACTCCCTTGAAATACGTATGGAAGATGCCGCCCGTGCTGGGAAGAATAATGTATCTGTACTAGCAAGAAATATTATTTGCTCTTCTCTCCCTCGATCCCAAGGGGCAGTTTGCAGTACAGAGATGCCACTAAAAGTATGGTAGAGAGAAAAGCTCCTTAATCTGATTTGTGACCAGAGCAACGATAAATCCAGATCCGTGTTTGTGTTCCCAGTATGTTGTAGATCGACAGTAACGGTCAGAAAGCACTTTCTGTGTTGCTCTGGTACCTAATTGGTATATATTGGTTTCCTTTATAAACACACAACTTAGCTCTGAAACAAAAGGAGATAATGTTGAACAAAGCCATGTTCAACATTACAGCAACCTTCAGTGCTGCACGAAATGAGCTTTCAACTGTGCCGTGCGTCTTCTGATGGGTCTGTTTCCATCTGTCTTTGCAAATGATAAAAATGGCTCCAAGAGTTAGTGAAGATGCCAAGTTGTCTCCCATGAAAACATGAAATCATCAATTTACCCAATATTTTTTCATTTAACACCTTTATGGCACGCAGCAGGTTAACGTCACTTCGAGTCCCTTTTAGTACTCTTGATTACGCCTGGTTCCCAGTTTGTACAAGGCAATTATTTTGCATAACCATTTGTCTTCGTCTAGGCAGCTTGGGTGGAGGTGGGATGCTGGCCAGTTCAACTAGGGAACGGGTTGGACCAAGACGCTTTTGGATGGTTTTTTGATAGGGCCCCAGGAATTGTATCATCACTCTCTGTCACTGCAGTTTACAACAGGCTTAGTAATGCAAGATCCCTCTGCAAGAGTTGTTATTCTCAGCAGCATTTACTTCTTCCTTGTCGCCTTGCTCTTTTACTGCTTCCTAATAAACTCAGCAAGTTGTTAGCAAGAGACGGGTTTTATAAACTCGGCAGTTTCTGTCCCCGACATGCTACCTGGCAGCGGAGCATGAAGAGGTTAAGATTTTTCTTAAGAGAACACAGAGGCAGTTAAAGTTTTGTGTCATTACAGCAATGATCCTGTTCCCTTGGCAACCAGCAAGTCACATGCACGCCCTTGTAAAAAAGTGAACTCTTGGTATTTTCAGGCATTTCTGTACTGCAGCAGGTGTTTCTGAAATTGGTAGCAAGGAATGGGCTCTAGAGCCAGTAAAGAAAGTTTCCATTTTGAGGCTGGGCAAAATAGGGAGAATACATTTGTAATTCTCTATTTGGCAAGCAATGTAAAATTAAACCAGAGAAGAGACTTGCAAAAATATAATTTTAATCTCTGCCATGTCTGTTTTTCTGTCTTACTGTTCTCAGCTCTTGTTTTAAATTCACATTTCTGTCAATGAGATGGTAATATAGCAACAAATTATAATGCTGACTACTCAAAAGTACAGGCTAACTTACACTGATAAAGAGTAAATCTTTAATATGTTTCAGAATTAAATCAAAACAGCTGAGATTGTAAATTATCTTGAATAAAAACTAGTTAGTTGGCAGACCTATGCATTTGAGTACCAGTTCTTGATATCCAGCAATGTGTAGTCACAGGTAGGAAGAATGTTGTGGAATAGGAAAGGAGTCGTCTCTCACTTCTGGAAGTGACTGTGACTCCTCAGACTCTCCACCACATTCTCTGTGTCTAGAAATTCTTACTTCTGTGGCTCGTGTCTTTTTTTGAGAAAGAGGTTTCTTTCTGCTTCCCGTGGTTGGAAAGTTTAGTCCCTCCTTGAAGGTCAGGTTGGTTTTTTTCTCTGTTCTGGTGCAGCAGTGACAAAGGAGCCCCACTCCTTTGAAGTCCAGTTGCAAAAAACCTCAATTACCTGTCCATTTTCTCTGCCGGGGTTTTTACAGCAAACATTAGCATAGTAACAGAGAATAATGCTGCTTAAGGCTATAGATTGTAAAATGTAAGATATAACTACCACCCATGCTCAAATAATCTTACACAGATAGGAAGTCAATTTGTAGAGTAAGACAGGCATTTACAATAAATGTGGAAGTGACTCGTTATTTTAGTAGAAAGAGGTAACTAGTAAATTTTTAGACATCCAGCCATTGCACTGAGAGAATATATAAAACGCTTTGCAGAGTTCTATAGCTTAGGGTCTAAATGGGAATCAACTCCTTCTCTATTGCCTGTCAACAAACCCACATCATTCCTATCAGCACACTCACTGCATGTTATCCTAACTGCAAGTATTTGCCAAGGAGGATTTGGTTAGCTAAATTATAAACTCTTTCTAATTATAAACACACAAAAAATCCTACTTCTATTTTGTCCATACCTAATTCATAATCAATAGATCCAATATTCTTTAAAGCTTCTTATGCCAGTTTTGAGTCTGGAACAAATTTTTGCATCCTGGCTATGTAAAGTGGAATACTAGAAATGCTAATATAATTAAGCGTGCAGTACTTCAAAGTACCGTCCTCATTCTTGATAGCATGAAAGCATTTTACTATGGAATAAGGTATCGAACCTTTTTTTGCTTTCAGCAACGTTGACAGCCGTCTTGAAACCTTTTCTTTGTAATGTGGCATCATTTTCCTAAAAGAATAACAGAAAAAAGTTGTTCTTGTCAGGCTAGCCATATGATAGCTTCACCTGCCATTCAAATACAGAATTACCATGTTTCTTGTAAGCATTGTGCTATGTACCAATATGCTCACTCTACCCTCTTTTTACTGTCTGTCAGCACTGGTTAATATATTTAATCAATGGCATATAGGAAAAAAATTTAACCCAAGAAGGTGTCATTATCATAATATATTAGGGTGCACAGCACAGTGTCTAGGTGCCAGTTTAAATTAACAACAGTACATAAACCCAGAAGAGTCCAGACTGCGACAGCAGGCAGTTTTTCACCAGAGTGTTTCTTTAACTGGAGCGACGTGTCCAGTAAGAACTTTCAAGTGAGGTTTTCAGCCTGGAGAAGTGTACAAAAAATGCCTTAAACTGGTAGTTTTCACAAAATATATTTTGGACAGTAAAGCAGTAGAATAATAATGTGTCGACGACTCGGTAGGATTTCCTCCCAAGGCTCGGGCAGTCTAGTGTTGCGCTCTGATTGAAGTCTGGGTGGCTGAACACCCCAGAGAGGGAACAGGGAGTTGCATCCTCACAAAATGAAATCTAGGTGGCAATTTTAACACTATTTAAAACACAAACACTTGTGATACCATCTGTATGAGGCTGCTGAGCTCATTCTCTAGGCCTAAGGTATGAACTCTGCGGAAAAATATAGGAAAGACTTGCCTCGGCAAGCTAACCAGCAACTCTTCCAGATGCAAAATTACGGTTGATTCTGACCGTATTTGTGTATCTGATTTATTGTGGCACTCTGCTAGACTTCAGGTGTGTGCGCCGCTCAGTCTGGGCACGTCGCGTGGCTCAGCCAGGCTTGCCCAGAGCCTCAGTCTGCCTGGCAGCTCCATGTCCCAGTCTCTCTCCATTGAATTAAGCCTCCCCGAGAGCTTGAGATAGGTGTATTCTCCGTTCAGCAGGCTCTGCCCTCGGTCAGTACGCTCTTTTATTGTGTTTGTCTCCAGATAGAATGCCATAGCGTTATACTTGAACCCTGGGTAAAACAAATGCATGTTTTAGTTCTCATACAAAATGATAATCAAGAGTTGCAAAGTATGGCCATGAAAATAGTAAAATACAAACCAATGTGTGTAAGACTGCTTTCCATTAACCTTCTAGTGTGCATCTGATTACTGTCAGTTGTAAAATAATGACATTTGATGTTTTTACATTTGAAAGGGATTGACATCTCTACAGGACTGACAAAAACTTTTCTCGTAAGCATGTAGAATGTATTTCTACTTGAATAGCTAACAAATCTTACAGGGCGTTTCCTTTCTTCCTTCCATTCAAATAATAGTAATTATCAAAGTTTCAGATTTTTTTGCTTCATTAACAACAATACTCTTGTTTGCAATTGTCTAGTTATTTCTTTTGACACAGTAAAGCAGTTTCTGGCATGATTACCGGAGTAGGATTCCTTTTCAAAGTTGCTCCAAAAATATACCAAATTTAATGAAAAAGGGGTTTATTTTCTATGTACTTTCCTAAATTCTCTAGTAAATGAGACTAGACACGGCTGGGCACTTTATTTCCTAGTTCTCCTCCGTAACAACGTGCCCCATTATTGCGCTGGAGCCGACTTCTCCAGAGGAGAGCACAGAGGAGTTTTGACGGTCAGTCAGTCGCTGAGAATGTGCTGAACCGGGATTGTACGCAAGGGCAGGTGCCAGAATGTTTGCGCTTCCCTGCTCTGTGATGGTGTCTTCCTTCCAACACGTGGGAGCTCTCCTGCTTTAAACTACCAAAGCTGTCTCTTTCTGTCCCTTTTCAATCAAAGTCCAAAATATTAATATAATGTTTTAAAGTGGGCACAGAATTTTCAATAGAAAAGATCCACAAACATGGAGAATATTGTGTTACATCCTAATACATATTTTTATGTAGCATCCAAGTCATCAAAGAGCGCCAGACTGGCCAAAAAAAATCAAAGTGAATGTTTTTATTTTATATGAAGATAATTTTTTTCTTGGTATAATTTTTTAAACTATTCAGCAGGTGAGACTACACTGAATTGTCTCTCTAGTGACAGTTACTAGAATGAGTACATAATGTTAATGTGGATGGTACGAGCAATGTATTGCACGGTTGTTGAGGACTGTTTCAGGTACCTCACTGCTTCCTGTGTCACCTGCCCACCCCACAGACACCTCTGTCAGATCTGAATAATGTTCTCACAAAGTTCGCCCTTCCTGAGCCAGTTTCCTGCCCACTAAGTTACATTACCTCCTGGTTAGTAGAATCTGGTATCAGACTTCGTGACAATTACAAACCTAAAGCATCAATAGCCACTTAATTACCCTTGTTTGCCAGGGCAGTAATACTGTCAAAAAATACAAGTTAAACAAGAGCTCCCTTCCCCATATCTACATGAATTTCCTGAAATTAAATTTTGGCTTTCAAAGCTTACTTTTTGGCCTACTAAATCCTGCGAAACAGTTTGTAATATTTATTCTACAGCTGCACGTAAACTAGCTGATCTATAATTGCTTGTTAAGTTTCTCTTTATGGAGATTATTTTAAGAAAATTGCCAGCTTCAGACATTCACAGTCAAATATCAGCATATGTGGCTGAAGATTGTGTAACAGCTAGTCCAGGAGACCTATTTTGGAGAACTCATAGGTAGGGGAAGGGAAGCATCTGCAGGTCTCGTA
This sequence comes from Balearica regulorum gibbericeps, assembly GCF_011004875.1. NCBI lineage: Eukaryota > Metazoa > Chordata > Aves > Gruiformes > Gruidae > Balearica > Balearica regulorum. The sequence continues at coordinate 18,212,953 of NC_046198.1, forward strand.
CAGAAAATAAGTGTACCAGCAGCAAGTGTTTTGGGAACTATTCCTATAAACCCGTTTTGTAAGCAGCCATCTGGTCAGTCAGAGCAATCTCTGTGGAAGTGCCAATGGATACGAGAGCTCTGGGATCCATCACCCTCAGTTACCAGTTCTGCTCTTCAAAGCAGTGCCTTGGAGGAGCCCTCTTTTTCACGATGTGTTCTTCCTCCATGCACAGCGATAGTGCAAACGCTCCAAAAGCTGCTCTCTCTTTTGGAATGGCAGAGTACTGGGAAGGCCCATGAAATTGCCAAGTTACGTTCTCCGTACAGCGGAAGGCAGATTTCAGGTAGGTAGTGTAGCGTGAGGCCTTTGAGTAGCTGGGATTGTGTACTTTTTTACTGACAAGTTCTCATAGCCGAAATCGCTTTTAGTGGGGTTTTTTTGGTGTTTTTTTTAAAATTAGAATTTGAAATGTACAACTGAAGAGGGAAGTATTTAAATAAATATATGTTCACAGAATGAATAGAAACTGATTAATGGAACTGAAAAAAATAAATAATCTCTTATTTATAATATATTTATATTATATTTATAATATATTTGGAAGTTGCATACCATGCAACTGTGGCACTTTAGGAGGTTTTTGAAGCTGCACTATTCTGACAACGGGTGAGGTTATTTCTACTCCCGACTCTCTTTGATGTGTTCAAAGGAACTTAAGGGCTTCTGGCTTACTTTAACCATTCTGCATGGCAAAACATACCACGTAAAACTAGACTAGCCTGGCCTGGGTGACATGGCTGGACAAAACTCAGTCTGGAGATTCAGGAGAAGTTAAAATCTCTGCTTAGAAAAATACAGAGTCATGAAACTGAGAGGCACAGTTTATAACCAGTAACTCCAGGTACAAACAACAGTGGCTTAAGTTCAGGGTGTGTGTTTGAGAGAAGGTCTTTCACTTGCCACTTTCAGCTTCAATTCTATTAAAAGGGGAAGCTTGATTAAGATATTTGTCAACAGTGCAGACCATCTAAAAAATCACTTCTATTCCAAGACTTCCTTAAACGTGGTAGAGTGGAGGAAATCACAGACCAGTAAGTGTGTGCTGGGCATACACAATGAGAGCTTGATTGAGTGGTTTGGTGTTCAGGAACCAGGGTCTGAGTAACACGACCTAACAGGTTCCCTGTGTCTCCTCCTAGTCAGGGCCACAGACCCGTCTTCTCTCTCCAGCTCCCAAACACCTGCAAATGGTGTTTTTTTTCAAGTATCTGATGCAGAAAAGCACCGAACGATTCCCGTAAGCCACTGCACGGCTCCGTGTCCCGCCGATGGGCGTCACAGCGGGGCACAGCCGGCGTCCCAGGCACGGTCAGTCCCTGTATCCCGTAGACTGGCCTTTGCGCAGAAGTAATCTCTCTAGATTAAGGGAAGGGCCTGTTTCGTATCGAGTGCTTCTCTCTGACATTTGCAAACACTTTTGGCGTAGTGTATCTATGTAATCCATTGTCAGAAATATCGCAAGCTAAGCTCTCAAACGTGAGTTTATGATGTTTGCCACAGATCTCCTGAAATGTCAGTGTCTCAGTTCAATTGCCCTTGAGGAATCTGTTAGGGAGGGAAAGAAAAAGGGGAGGGGAATAAGTACTGAAAATACACCGTTCTTTAAATCAGAACACGTGTAAATATACTCCCATATGTAAATTTTATGTAATTACTAAAGTGGCAGGTTTTTAAAAAATTAATTTGGTAATGAAACAACATGACTTTAAAATTTTTCTCTTCATGTAATTGCAAGATTTGGAGTATTGCAGGAAAACCTATTCTGTAATGTTTATTTCACTGGGAATAATACCAAAGATTAAGTTTAATTACTTTTCCCTAGTGGAAAAGATTGTGAGGAGTGAAAGAGGCTTTTCTGGGAGGTGGCTATATAAGCTTTATTCCTTTCTCTTCGCATATGAAACAGTAAGGAATACTCGTGAAAATGGGGTTTAGAAAAATCTGTTTATACATCTTGTATTGCAGTCTCCCAGTGCTTATTCATGCTCCTTTCCGTGCAATGCTGACAGTAATGGATAAATAGATGCATCCATTCAAATACATGAAGCAAATAATCTTCATAAGGGAGGTATCTTTGTACTTCGCATGTACTTGGCTTTAATCCAGCCCATAACAAGTTTGTTTATGCCTAACTGCACAGTTTTTCAAAAGGAGGTGGGTTATTTTTTTTTCCTCATTTGAACTTGCATTGAAAAATACTTCAGCAGCCATCAGTTTCTCATGTGAAAACAGCATGAATTAGCTACAGGCCATCACCGAAAATCAAAACATCCTACAGAAGCTTTGTTCTGTGGTTTTGTTCATCTGCCAGCTATAAACATAGTCCATTCAATTCTGTTGTATTTCATATGCTATTTTTGTGGTGTATTTCTAATGTGTTTGGCACTTCTGTGGCGATAGCAGAATCCATGAACAGTTAGCTGAAGGATACTAAAATAACTCCGTGTAATTATAGGCACTCATCTATTAATAACAAAAATTAATGGTATGCATGCGTACTTCCCTGCTGTATCACTTCACATCATTAACAAATGAGTAAAGAAAGTGATTGTTGCTAGTTTTTTTAGGAATATTCTCTAGACTGCTTCAGAGGTCTCAATGCATTCTCTGTAGGTACGGTTAGGCCAAATGTCAGCTCAGAAATGCTAAATGACCTGAACTGTTGAGATCTAGGCAGAAAGAACAGAGGCAGCTTCGTCGCACAGTCCTGGTTTGTCTGCAGCACGCAGCGATTGCACTGGTACGCTCTCCACGCATCTCCCACCTGCTGTCTTGGTGTGGCCGTAACCCAAGGACAACGTGAGGGGAGTGTTCTGCATATTTACAGCATCGGTCTAACATTGGGCTATTCTTGTCTACGATGATGCAGTTGGAATAGCTGCAGATTTCCTAATGCAGATCTGCTTTATAGTGAAACAGCCTTCTGCAGTTTACTCTTGCTAAAACAATCCAATTTTAGACAGAAATTACAGGAAAGATTTGTACTGGGATGGCTGATGTCACTGTCTCCAAGAGCAGACCAGAGTAATTTTTCTTCAGATCTTCACATATTAATTATACGGTCCCCCAGAGTTTGATTATACCAACAGCAGCATGAAGGTTTAGTTCCAGATTAAAATTTTAAACGTGTAACACAATTACACTTTGTATTAAGAGTTTAGTAAAACACATGATATGTAGTAAGAAGGAGAACCACTAATATGTGGGTCTGCAGGGATTGCTGTTCACTGTAGAAAGTGGTAGAAATCGGTGCCTTGTAAACAGCTGGCATAAAATTGGTTAATTTTGCAACTGCAAAATGAGCCAAAGAGCCTGTTTCATACTATTCCGTGTCTATTTTAACTCTGAAATCTTGTTTCTGAAATGTTATTCTAACCTTTAAGAACTCATAAATTAATTCTTTATGAGAGATTTTATTTAGTAGTCTTAATACAGTTTCTGGGTAAATGATAAATATACCAAACAGCTCTGAATGTCTGGCTCCTTTAAAAATCTTCCAGACTCCTACATATTAAAAGAGAGAAATCCCAAAGCACTAGCTATTGAGAATAGCCAGGTATGACCAAAGGGAAATAAAATGGGGCTGGTTTGTATTGTCAGGAGACTGAGTATTTTATCGTATTTTTACTGTTAATGCTACAGCTGAGTCAAATGCATCTACATCGTGAAGGCTCCAACCACATCCAGTGCTCAGCTTTTTCTAAGCACAGGACAGCGGTATGTATAAGATTCAAAATGCTTCGTGTCCAGCTGAAGAGCTGTGACATGGCAGTTGGTATCTGTCCCCTGCGCACCTCCGTAGGGCGTAAACAGTCTTCATATTGCATCAGCGTGGCCCTTTGCTGGTCAGGCCTGTGCCGTAATAGAGCAGGGAGGCACTGGAGGCGTGTGCTGTACACAGTGTCTTCTAAGACTTTTCCCCTGCTGCTTGTGAAGACAAAGTTCTGCATCACCTTACTGCCCTCTGGTACTGTACACGTTCCTGCGTAGCATTGATCTCTACATATAGATGCTTCACTGACATATTTCTAAACCAGGGAAAGTGAAACCTCAGCAGCTTTTTCAGTAACCATTTAGTTCACAATTTATTCAGAGCCATCAAATATCCCACATCAAGGTTGGCTAGGCCTTCTAACACCGAAATCTTCACGTGGCCGAAAGCCACAAAACTCAAAGCGACGAGGAGGAACTTCCTGGGGAGCTCATGGGTAAAAGATGAAAGTGCCTTTCTTGTGACCCTGAAACTTCCCTGTGGGATAAAACTGATAGGGGCTGCAGGAGCAGATACTTTGGGTAGCAGCAGCCATTTACAGGCTTCTCTCTGGAGCTGAGAACCGCGACTGTTCAGCAGCTCCCAGGCCGCCACTGCCCTGTTGCCAGGCTTGCAGCTCCAGTGGCTGCCAGCAGCTGGAGTCACAGCTGATCACTGTGGTCCTGAACGGGGTTTTCTTTCAGATTCTGGCAAGGAGCGAGCTTATTGCATATTGTATCTATTTATTTGTATTTTGAACTCATTGGCAAAGTTGCATCTGCATTCAAGAGGGACCAAGATGATACGCTTTTTAAAGATTCTGCATCTGACGATACCTGGAGAACTCACCCCCAATTTCAGGAGCTCGTGGCCAGCAATGTATTGTGCGTTGAACTCCCACTGGAGCTGGTAGCAAATTTTGCTTCCTGCTGGCCTAATTTGGAGTCATAATGAAGAAAAGGATGAGCCTGTATTCATCATTGCCACTTTCCTTCTTACAGAGAAAAATAATTGAAATCTGATGAAACATAAAATGTGATTTTGGGTGCCGATTACTGTAGTCGTCTTTTTGCTGGCCAGCCTGATGCTCGTTGAGTTTCTGTCAGTCCACGGAGAACATGGCATCCCAGGCTGGCTCCCTTAGTTGTTTATCGGGCTTCAATTAGCTTCCCGCTCTGTGCTGGATTAGATGTAAACATTAGTCCTTGTCTTCATTACCAAGAACAAAGTCAGCATTTCCCTTGTTACTCTGTTGACAGTACTCGATTCTGTACTTTATTTACGTATTTTCCCATCTTGATTACTTTTGTTTATTTAGAGAGTACAGGTTTAATTCCACTGTGCCAGCTCTCTGTGATTATGTTTCCAGGTGCAGGTGCACTATTTTCTATGTGCTATCCAACTCTGTGTAGGGATGTTTTGGGGTTTTTTTGCTTGTTTTTTTTTTAGCTTAGGGAAACTAAAAATAATACGCTAAAATTAAGAACAATCTAAAATCCCAAAGGCTGAGATTAAGACCTATATTTTGAGGTTTTAGGTCATGGATCACTATTAGTATCAAGCTTATGGCTGGAGTGCAGGAAGGTGCCTTTAGTATTTAGAGAATAAATAAAAAAAACCAGAAAGATTGCTATAAAGCACACTTCTTCACTTTTATTATTGCTAATGTATTTTCCAGAAAAGTTATGATTCCGTAGGATTCTAGGAGCGGTATTTGCTTGTTCATTTTTCACATTCCCAGCTAGTACTGTTAACATGACATCCATTCAAACCCGGATCTGTCCCGGAGAAGGGTCACGTCAGCTCTCTTCTGCCTTGTTGCATATGTAATACCATGCTGTAATCTTCATGAGAAATGAAGATACTTGAGAGAAGCAGCTGATACCTCTTAACTTGATGGAGCAATTAAAACTCAAGCACTTGCTTGGAAGATCAAAACAACGTGTTTTGATCACAACTTTTCTTTATCTTTCTATTTGTTTTTATGGTAATTTTAAAAGGAGGGGTTCTTAAAATAATAATGGTAATTGTTTGCCCAGGTTGTTTTTTCTGATGGGCAGTTTACTTGCAAAACTCAGACAGCTGAGTTGCGTTATTCCCATGGAGCCTACTTAAACTGTTGAAAAGTGTAAATGCTAGAGCTTGTGGGCAAATACTCTTGCCTGGCTGAATTTGGAGCAGAGAAGAGTCAAGGAGCACGAAGCCTCTCAGAGGGCAGCGGCAGCTGAGGAGCACAGCGGGCTGTCGCCCCGGCTCGGAGCTGAAGCACCACGGGCTGGCTGCCTGCTCCCCCAGCACACGGGCACTGGGTGGGTGCCCAGGACAGCCGGCTGGTGACTGCGCCGCACAGCCCGTCAACAGGCCAGAGGCCAGGCGTGGGGCAGTAGGGCAGGGGCACGCACCGAGGTTTTCATGGAAGTAGTTGGCTGAGTGCGCTAGTGAGCTCCGTACCAGGTAAATGATGGAGGTGAACAGGTAGGAAGAAATGTTTTAAGCTTTCAGATTTTTCATCTCTATGATAGAGGCAAATTAGAGGAGATGGTAAATCTTTCTCTTTTTTAACAATGCTTGGCATGAAAGGTGTTGACTTTTTGCATTTTTTGTTCTGTGCAAGCAGAGGTGGGTAGCTCTCAGGAGTTGATATACGTCTCCTTTTACTGGCTTCTCATATGCTGGTGTCCGAGGACACGCTCTGTATACTCTTTCTGTTGTTACTTCTGATGCCCATCGTATTGATTATGGGCTGTTAAAAGCTAATTTGGTAATTAAAGTTGTCTCCATTCCATGTGATTTTTTTTGCGCGCAAACAAGTTGTGAATGCGGAGGAGGAAGTGCCTGGCCAGTCACTGCGATGCACTGCTGTCTCAGCACATTGAAATTGCTACTTGTCAAACGAGTTTTACTCCTTTTATTTTCACATATGTGATGCATTGTGAATCCTGATGCATGTCTTCTGTTTTTAGTTACCTCAATATTTTCAATAAAAATGCATCCTAGATCTGTCTCTGCTTTCCTTAAAGATGATAATTACAGTAGTAGCAGGAAAAAATGAATTCAGGTATTCACTGAACACTGTTCTTCTGAAAGCAAATCCTAGAGTTTGTCATTATATAAACACCCTTGGAACATGTTCTGCCTCTGAACTGTTTGTTCATTGAATTACCCATCACTGAGAAGTGGTGGATTATACTGCTGGCACATATTCAGCTAACCCCCAACAGAGTAGAACGTTGGCGATTTCTAGATGGAAACGGATGGAATAGCCAAACTTCCTGCCTTTCAACTCATTGCCCAAATACACAAAACAATTATATCAGTTATAAATAAACAGCATATCATGGTGAACTTCCATGTGCATTTAGTGGTTTCTGGCTTTCTAGGAAGTTGTGAAGGGATCATTTGCATGAGTTCCGTCTCTATGCATTACGTGATTCTCACTGGGGCAGCACAGAAAACGGCAAGTAACCGTCCTCAAACGCAGACATCATTGCGCATTACAAAGCCAAGGAACGAGACTCTAGGTGTAAGTATTGCTCAGACGTAAACTGATGAGAGGTTGTTTCTACAGGGGTCTGGGCATTTCCTGAAGGAAAGAGTGTATTTCATCTAAAATTAATCATCAGTATTATTCATTGTATAGGATATAACTAATGGACACTAAACATTTACTGTAAGCAACCATCTTCCTATGCCAACTTCAAAGGAAAGTTAGTGGAAGGAAAAAAAAGATCTGATCATCAGAATTATGTACAGTGTCATGGCTGACAGAAAAATTAAAATATCAATCAGATGATGTTTATGAAGAAAATCGTCATGCTGGTATGGAAACTGATTTGTAGCATGAGAACGTTCAAGTTTGGCTCATTCAAATTATAACGAATGGAAGCATGATTATGTGTGTAATTATTTCACAGCAAGAAGAGATTGAATACGTCAATATGAATACCAAGTTCCGCCGCAGAAGTATGTATGTGGAAGTAGAAGGAGCTGTACAGTAATCAAACAGTTGGATAGAATGTTAGAATTAATGCTTTTCATTTCTTCATCAGTTCAGATCTAATCTTGATAGGAAATGATTATTCAGTTTTTAACCTGGCAACTTTGCTCTAATAGTCTCGTCAGGATTTTCAATGCCAAAGTGTCCTATAGAGGGATTATCTTACCCATATCTTTCTATCTCTTCTGTTAATAGCTGACTATTTAAACATCCCAACTCAGTCATTTGTATTAATAGATGGAGATCACTGTTTCTCATTAATAGTTATATTTCATTTCTACAAAATTGGGAGTGATAGCAGGAATGTGGCTCCAATTATTTTTACACTTCAGCAACTGGAAACCAGGATTTTACCCAAACCACTGCAAAGCAGGAGTTACTAGAGTATATAAAATGATTTGATGAAGTCAGAGTCTCAGTTAATAATCCACTAAATAGGTGTTTTAACTGATTTTAATTGGCAGTAGAAGGTGCTGAGATATGTTGTATTGGCAAGTCAGAATTAGGTCTCATTTATCTAATACGATCTCTTAGTCTAGTATAGGCGTAGTTCAACAGGACCTTTTTTTGGGGAGGCTGCCTGCCTGGATCCAGTTTACCACACTAAATATTGGGGTTATAACCAGAAATTAGATTATTATAATGACAAACAAAAAATAACACTAGAAACTGGCAAGAAAGAGTCACCAAATTTATCTGCCAGCTAATGCCTTTCTTCATGAGGTGTGTTTAATACAACTCAAGCAAAACTAGAATCATGAACGTCTCCAGAGATGCATTTACATGTGAGATATATTATATATATGAAATACCTGATCCTGAGCTTTGCTACACTCCCAAGATGTGCTTATTACTTCTGTTGTCCAATCTCTGGCTAGTTCGAAAGTATTTCCAATTGCAGACGTGTCACACTATTTGTCTCTTAATTTTATCCTGAAGAGTAGACAGTGAGATGGGAAATAAATTTCTTCATGTAGATGTTCACAACATCAGCTACGGAAATGCTGCAGTTCCAGATGCTAAGTATGTAAAGAAAAATACACAAAAATGCAGTTTACATTTTGATCACAGAGAGCAATAAATGAAAGGTATGAATAAACTAGAAGCTGATTAAAAAGACCAGTTATTTTAAGTTATTTTAAGCTATTTTCTGTAGATGCACCTCAGGCAGAACTTGACACCAAGACAAAATCAATGAAACTGAATTGGTATCCAAACAAACGCTGGGCAGATCAATCAAGAATGCTTAAAAGCTGAACGGTGACCTGGTGGGAAGAAGGAATTGATTGCCTCAGCAGGTTGCTTTTTCCTTCAGAATGGGACAAGGTGAGAATGTAGACAAGAACTTGAGCCTTTAATACTTGGACATTCCACTGCTGACAGGGTAATGCCTGGCGAGACCCAGCTGCCTGCCAGACTCAGCCTGGAAAATTAAACCCTGTTAAGACTTCAGTGGCCAAAAAGGTAATAGAATGAAAAGAAGAATGGCACATTAACTCTAAGCAGGTGTAACTCTCACAGCTGTAGACTCAAAGAGTCGGTGCTTACCACAGGGATTTGGGTAGCTGTTCTGGAAGAGTTATTCTGCGACTCCCTGGTTGAGATTTACATATTCTGAATGTCTGTGTTAATCTGAGTAAAGCTATCAACTATATCAGCTAGCCCAGTGACTGGTTTTGCTGAATGAGCCACGTGAGAGCACCTGCAAACCTTGCATGTAAGTATGCTTGTTCCTTCCTCCTCAATCCCACACACAGATTGGCACAAACAGATTCAGAACAACTGTCTCAGTTTCATTTTCACGTGCATTTCAGCAATACTGACAGGATCATTTTAAGGGCTTTATCCCTCCGCCTAAGAGTTCATGGAGTATCTGACCTGTTGAGCTGTCAGTGGCCTAAAAAAGGGTCTTGTTTAGTGCCAGAAACTCTGTAAGTATCATTTGATTTCAAGGCCAGAACTAAATTATTCAATCTAGTAACAGGAGATAGAAGAGATGGAAGATTGATCTTCTCCTCCTACTTGATTACCATGTATTTTGGGGGTGGTTGGTCATTTTTCCCCCCAGTTCAGTAGCTAAACTTTCTGCAAGTCAGCACTTCAACTGTAGAGCAAAAAGCAAGAGCTGAAACAGACAAGTGTGATGGCAAGGTTTCTCATCAGGCTTTGGAGGAGGGAGGATGGAAAGGGGCTTAAGACATACACTTTTAAAAGTATGACTTTTTTTAATACAACTTTTTTCCCCATACAACATCTCTTTCCATGGAAGTCGATCAATTTGATTTCAGCTCCAGTTTCCTTTTTCATTCTGGATGCATGAAGATCTAATTCCTCAGATATAAATTGGTTTCTGTAAATCCACACAACATAATGATTTGTCTTAGAACTTAGATTGTCATTATAAAAATTAGCTAAGACATTTAAGACAAATTATCTTTAATTTGGTTATTAGATGTATCTCATTCTGGAGTAGCATCATTTAAATTAGCAGAGTTACTTGCAATTTCTGTCCTTCATTCACTGACATTGGTGTTCATGTAATTATCGTAAGATGATCATATTACTTCAGCCGTGCCTGACAGGGCAGACTGATAGTACTTCATAGCTCTTCATTTTAGGGGAATTCATTTTGCACCTTTTGCACTTTTTTCTTTGAATGGATTTTCCCTCCAGAAGGGAAAAGTGAGTTTCCCTTGGGCCGACACTAATGTCATTTTGTGGACCTGCCAGCAGGAGGAGCTTGTGTATTAAAATGTGCTTTCAATAAAGCAACCACCAAATTATAGTAATTGCACATAACCCCGTGCTTTCTTCTGCAATGTAAACTACCATGTATCCGTAAATCTGCCTGGTAGAGCTAAAGTACTATCAGTGGTGGCCATCATGCTAGTAAATTAACCTATTTTAGAGTAAGAAAAGCCCAATGGGGTGAAAATTTAATTCTATTCCATTGCATATTTGATGTTTAGATACTTTTATGTTCACTTGTTCTGAAAAATCCGTATTTCAACACAGAATTACCACCCTCTGAAGCCAGTACCCTATGCTTTAGTTTACAAGCATTAGAGTATCAACACTGCATCGCTGCAATTTTATAAATAGCATAAAAACAATGAGTAATAATATTCTGTTACTAAAAGAAATCCATGCTAATGAGCACAGCTGAAATTGGATGCACATGATCAGAATTCTCTACAGCAATTTAGACAGCATTGCTGAGTTTCAAAATAAGAACCCGTAGACCAAGGTTAGAAGTCCAATTATCCTTGGCTACCAAGTATTAATAACACATGCTAAATTAATTTTTAGACATTTTATTTTAGTGACAAGCAAAATAAGGAATTAAAGATCTAATTTGTTAATCTTGTTATTAAAGAAGAGGAGGGTGTATACTACAGGTATTTTATGCAATTTTTTTCCTGTGAAGGACTTCCTAGGTACCTAGGAGACTACATACTGCAACAGGAGCATGGTTAATTTAGAAAAATCCTCTATTATTTTAACCAAGGTTATTTTAGACTGTTCTGATCAGAAATTTATAAAAGTAAAATACACTGCCATTAAAAAACATAATTTTATTTTCTGTTCCTGTTTAGCACCTGGACACGTTTCTTCTCCACTGGCTTTTTATTATTAGTGCAGTAACATGGGTGCATTGCAGGTGCACAGGTACTGGCTCCCGGTGACTGACCTACCTTAGCTTGCTGAAGTGCTTCTGCAAGTGAATTTTCCACTCAGTGCGGGGACTTGTGAAAGGCTTTTGCTTTGTGAAGATCTCTCCATGTGGCTGCTCAAAATGCTCGAGTGGAGCCCGAGTGTGCCTTTGGCTTCAGCAGGGCTGTCTGCCCTGTAAGGAAGGTCACTGCAGGAAAAGGAACTAGAGAGAGTAAATTCAGTGTTGTTTTAAAATGTATCTGTATTTGTTTTATCTGGCAAGAATTGCAAATGAGCAATTCCTCCCTTACAGACTTGTTAATGCACTCTGAAGATAGGTATTAGAAGTTGGGGTTTTTTTACTTATAAGTTTGGCTTTGTATGCTGTGTAATTTTATTGCCTAGCTGAGTTGTAAAATGAAAAATTTAGTTTTACTTATTGATCTGTATGTAAGCAGTGTAATTAAAAACCACGTGGAGTCCTCTAAAAGAATGGCAAAAGTACAACGCTATCCCTTTATACTGTAGTTTTCCGAGGAGTCTATAGCCTCTGAATATCACCTAGGTAAGCTGGAATTTTCTGTTACTGCTTGTTGTTGAACTTAATGTACTTCTTGGAGCCTTTTCTAAAAGGCTCGTTCATGTAAGACTGTAGTCTGCTGTGGGTCAGAAGAGACTGAGGAATTCCCAACAGGGATGTATTACTAATGTACTTCATCATGTAATGATACATCCGTCCATAATTAGAGGATTGTTAAGTAGAGCATCATCCAAGCTCTTGTCTATTTTGCTTGTACTTGTATCACTTCAAAATGCTTTTCCCACCATTTCTGAACTGCAACTCATAGAGATACGCTTTTATCCTGTAATTTGCAACCTTCCATGAAGTACTGGGAGTTCTACTAGTTCTCATTTTTGAAAGAGCCCATTTTGCAATTCGCACTTGAGATACCAGTAGAAAGAACGCAGTTCTGTGTAGCTGAAGATGTGTGCTGTACTTCACAGTCATGTGCCAGGCTCTCATAACATCTGCTTTTTTCATGTTTGGAATAACTACAGAATAATTTACATATAACATAAACTACTTTTGTCTTTATTTCTTCTCTCTTTTGTATTTATTTCTTAGTGATATTCCACCTTCTGGAGAACCAGCAAGCAAAAGCAATCGCTCGAGAGTGACTACACGCTTCCCCAAAATATCTCGCAGCCATCAGCGAGAGCCACGAAGCCTGGAGCCTCAGAGTGGTGATCTTTGACCCTTTTTCGTAATTGTGAATATTGGCACCAAGTACTTTAAGCTGTTCTGAGATTCCTTCCTAGCCTGTATTTATAATTTAAGCTCCTGAAGAGACTACAGCTGCATCAACTTAAGTCCTGAAAAGAGACATTCATTCCTAAGGGTCACATCCTGATTAACTACTTTGGGAGGCAGTAATCACCTTCTCACAGGAATACAAGGGCCCTCCACAGGGCTCGGCAGACTGATAGGCATTGTCTTGGTTTTGTAAAGCTGCGCTGCTCATGTTCTCCTTTGTTCTTCAGAAGTTCTTCTGTTACTATGAATTCCTTGTTTGCTTGTGTCATCTCCCTCGCTACACATACATTTTCCCGTTCCAGGGACACATGGGTATCATGTCAAGACTTTTTTTTTTCCGTAGAACAGTTCTGATTATCACTAATTAATGTCAGAAGGATGTGCTTAAAAGAACCTCACTAATTTATTACCTTTTGTAAATAGAAAGACTGGGGTTTTTTATTGTAAACCTCTGACACACACAAAGGTTTTTAAAAAACCTGAAAAAGTAGATGACAAGGGAAAAACATTACAGGTGGAAAAATAGCTTTTGTACATTTCTAGGTAGATATTCTCAATAGCTTTCATTTGTGGGAAGTGAGTCTTTAAAATCAGAGAATGTAATAATTTTTTATTGAAATTTCAGTCTTGCTGTAAGGCTGGGTGCAATATTATTGATTTCTACAAACCACCACAAGGATACACAAAATGAGCATGATACAAAACAGTGTTTTCAAGTCATGGGTTATATTTTGTTATTAATTTGTTGCTGCTGTGACAGAGCAGTCCATCATTAACAGGACAGTGTGGAATTCTTACTCTGATTTTGTAAAACCCTTCACATGGTGATAGTTAAAAATTGCCCGTAATGGAAGTGCCTGTTACCTATCACCTCTTACTGAAAAGTAATTTGTAATGGTACTACTGTCAGAGTAACTGAAACAATTGACAAGAATTATTACAAGTGATGGAAGTCCTGACATGGATTAACTGGAATCCAGTTCAGTACCCATTAGCGGCACTGCCGTAGGCAGTTAATTATATGTTAGCTATCTTCCTCTCTTCATTAAGCAGTGTACATTCAAATTTTGTGTCAATTGTATTCTGGTTTTCCTTTGTGTAAGCACATCTTTCTTCTCAGAAGTTTTTTTGGATAATGTTACTGAAATTGATGTATGTTGTCATTTTATTATGTTCATTATATTAAATTCTCACATCAGTAGATACTGAAATCTAATATTACCCTGCAGAAAAAACAAGCTGATGATTAATAACAGAGTTTTTACCTTGGTGCTTTACTAAAGTTCTAGCAAAGCAGAACTTCTGTTCTGCAAACCCGTGCCCATTGCGTACTGTTCCGTCAGGTGAGTGGTCCAGTCATTTTCAGCAGCACTTCTTGAGTGAGTCGGGGTTCCTTACACGCAGTGAGTAGCATCAGTGGGCCGGTGCCAGTCTGAGCCCTGAGGGCTGGATTCCTACCGCTGAAATATGTAGCTTAGAGACTGCACTGAACAGCAAAATGTGACAGAGAGGTGGAATTCACTCTTCAGGTCAGAGATTTCAGATGATGAAATATCACAAAGTAAAATCATGTTATAGAAACGGAACAGTATTTTTCAGTCAGTGAGAGATCTCATTTCCAAAATAAATTAATAGAAAATTCAAAAGGCCAGCCTTGGAGCTAGCTGATTTGTTGTTATTAAAAGATGAATTACTGTTGGTGCTTTTTGTAAACTACAGCGGGACATTTATTTAAGAAGAAAGGAAAGTGAGCAGCTTGCCAGTTAATGCTTCTCCTTACTCTCTGGTCTGATACACTGCTGATAGTTTACTTTATCTTTGTTGGGAAGAAAAGTAGTTCTGATGATAGTCCCACTTTGAAACAATTCTAAATTCATCTTTCAGGAAGTGGAGACTTGGGTAGTCTTGGTTAGAAATACGACACACATCTATAATCACTGAATTGCAAGTAAAGCTGAAAGAAAACACTGTGGAAACCTTTGTGATATATGTGTCACATGAAGCTGCATCCATTTTCAGGAAATAATTCACAAGTTAAAGTACTCCTTATTCAGAAAGTTGCAAATGGTAAGCAATCTCATTTAGTGCAGACTAAATTTACTTTTTCTGTTGTTTAGGAATTTTTTTTAGCTGAATTGTGTATCAGCTCCTGAGATTAGTCTGCAATGTTCACTTTGTGATACAAGATACCGTAACGAGTGTATTACTAATCCACTTAAAATCCCATCTGTGGTTTCTCTAAAAATCTCAGTAAATAATTAAATGAAAGCCTTTCTTCACAAGATCGCTTTCCCACTTCATACACCTGGTTATTTTGCAGTTCAGTGAGGTACTTCCATGACTGCAAGTGGACACCTAGTGATGTGAATGCCCCAATTTTTAGCACCTTGAGAGATTCTAAAATGCAGTCTTTGAAAGAACTGTACACATCTGTCATGAATCCCACTTCTTTTGTTTATTTACTGGACTCAGCAAAGACTGGTGAAGAAGGTTGACCACTTGGTATTAAGAATCCCAAGTAGTTATATTATTCTTATAAAATACCTGTAAGCGTAACAATGATTCTATCGATTGGATGATTTTACCAGTTTGTCCTGTGTCACCTAAGTCCGTGCATGCAGTTACAGTTTTTGTACAAATGTGATTTCCTTTGTTACTGACCAGCAGCTCTCAAACCCTTACCTGTGGTCAGGGGCTGGTGCACAATGAGTGGATGGGTCCCACCAGTTGTTGTTGGCTCCTTGGAGCAGCACGGTGGTCACAGGACAGGCTGGTCCCCAGAGTCACTCCTGCCAGCCTTGGGCTACGGCCTGCATTGGGGAACTTGTAATATCGTTTCCATTTCTTT
Organism: Balearica regulorum gibbericeps; assembly: GCF_011004875.1. Taxonomy (NCBI): domain Eukaryota; kingdom Metazoa; phylum Chordata; class Aves; order Gruiformes; family Gruidae; genus Balearica; species Balearica regulorum. Next base: position 18,228,560 of record NC_046198.1, read on the forward strand.
CCTGTTTTATCTTCAGGCATATTAGGTCTCTAGGGCTGCTCATCTGGAACCTTCAGTGACTATTCGAAATAAATTGTAAAAATAAGTGGCACTACTTTTATTTTAATGCTGGTCTCCAATCACATGCAAAACAAACAATTTCGTGAGAAACACAGGGCAGGCATCTTCCATCTTCGGCAGATGTGATCGTCTGTCAGTATTCCTTACATACTGACTATGGATTTTTAGAATCTCATTTATTTAGAGATTTTGTCATTCGTTATGGAGAATGCATCATATCAACTTGGCTTTTGCATTAAATCAAGTTTCTCAATAATAATAATAAATTTCCAAGGTTTATATGAGGCAGGATATTGACATAGTTCTAAAAGCTTAAATTGGTATGTCCATTAAGTTGCATACTCTTAGGAAGATTAATAATTGCAAAGCCAGTCTTTTATGGAACATATTCTTGATGTGATAGTTGTGATCAGATTATACTGTCTTACAGCATCTACTGCAAGTCATGAACCATCATGACCAGATTAATAAACCTATTTAGAGAAAGGGCACAATGGTATTGAAGATCACTGGCTCAAGTGTGACCTATCGCTAAGGTGCATTTTTTTGTTACAAAGTGATGTTTTATTGTATAGAACAATATCTGCATGGTAGCTGTCAAATTAATTAACAAGAACCTACTAACAAATGGGGTTGACTGACTCAGGGCAGCAAGCTAATAATAAACAAGACTGGGTGAACCCCAAGCAAACTAATGATACTGTCTGTCAGGACATATTAAAGATTTAAGAGTATGATATGTTGTTAACAGAATCAATTACTAGTATGTTCAGATATGGATGTCATTCTTTTTGCTTCAAAGCACACAGGGCTCTTGGTTCTGCGATGTTTCATCCCATTTCAAAGGTTCAAACCCCCCACCTCAAATATTTTTCATCTAACATCTCATAATTCCGAGGACAGATAATATATACCTGTGGAGAGAAACACAGTTACCTGCTTGAAATTACTGTAAGAAACCTGTGGAACAGCTGTTTAAAAGAAAGAAAAATACTTTTTCACCAAATTCTGCTCCTATATGCCCTTGCAAATCTTGGTAACAGCACTGTGCTCTCCTAGCTGGAACTCTAGTACATATGAAAATAAACACATTTAACATCAGAACACAATTTTCTCCTTGGAAACAATTATCATGTTTCTGTATTGGAGCTGGAGTCACTTCTGGAAAAGTGTTTAAACAACTCTGGAAAGTGAAGAACTTCTCTCCTTCCATTGCGGTAGGTTAGGATATTTCAGTCAGCACCCTACATCACATGGAATATTAATTTGAGGATTATTTAGTCATTTCAATAGTTTCTTCACATTATGTATTGAAGGAATCACTTTAATATACGAAACTATATATATGAACAAGAGAATATGTTTAAAAGTATCAGTTAACCTGCTTTGGATTTCATGTACTGATGGAAGACAAAACACTTGTTCTACACAGTGCTCTGACACTGTACATTTCACTTATCTCTTATTGCGCACTAACTGTGCTTTTATGGTCCAATTATAGATAAATTATTTATACAATTTCTTTTTTGAAAAAATAATCAGAGCATACTTCTAATTAATAATAATGGCTTAGGTTTTGGTTAAGAATGGCATGAATTTATACTAGAAAATAGCAGTGAAATGTTTTCAGAGGAATGAATTTTCCAGATTTACAAATTGCTGCAAATGTCTGGACTTAAAAAAAATATTTTTATGTTGCATCAAAGCCAATCTATTGCACTTCCATGTAGGGGAAAGCAGTTTAACAAGATTTCAGAAATGACATCCATGACATGACAGAAGTTCAACTGTGGTAGTTGTTTTTTGGAGTATTAATCAATTAAGATGCTAAAAGTTATAGAAATGTAAATGTGGTTGAAAATCTAATTCTGAACGGCTGCGCTTTCTTTCTTACTGAACACTGAGATAACTAACTGTCTTGTATGTGGGACCAAACCTCTTGGCAATGGAAAAGCTGGATTTCCCTTTCAGTTTGGGGGGGGACTTTTTGTTGTTGTTCCTGTTAAACTGTAGGAAAGATAGTATTAATTCTGAAGCGTATATATGTACAGTATTCACATAAGTATTAATAAACTTGTTATGCTAATGTTTACATTATAGAATTTTTAAGCAAATATGTATATATGTAATTTTCTAAATACTTTCTTGTATTTTTTTTTTAAATCTCCTGTGGTAATTTTGTTGTAATCTAGTTGAAATATGCTACTTTACCAAGAAGAAAATAAAAAATAACATCTTTTCTTGTTTGAAATAGAGCATGTTTACGCCTTATTTGTTCTCTTCAGCTGTTTTGTAATTGCTTCTGTGACTTATGTTCATTTTTTTCAATGTGTTTCTAGAATGATGTATGGAGATAGACTTTAATTTGTTAAAGTCTTACTATTTCATGGTACAAGTAGTATTTATTGAAAGAAATCTTGAACATTTCTGTTTATAATCACACATTAGCAAACTCACTCAGACAAGAAGGCAAACAATGCCATGCACACTGCTATTACAAAAGTTCTGGAGTTAAACGGGACATACTGGAATGAAATGGCACACATATGGAAATTTCAGAATAACTGGTGCTCCGATACACATCAGGAGACTGAGATCTGCACTGGTTTTGTCTGGGATGCTGAAATTTCACTCTCCCTCTGATTTTATTGCCTTTTTTAGATGGCAAGAATTCCAAAGCTGGTTTAAAGTCTGTGTGAAGGTCTGCGATAGGCATGCCAGCTGATAACCTTGAAGTGGTGCCTTTTGTGCCTTTGTTCCCTGGAGGAAGTTACGAGGAGAACTCTTCCCTTACTTCCTATTCATTGCTGGAGCAAAGCAAGGGATGCCTCCCCTCCGTTGTTTCTGCTGGCGTGCAATAAGCAGTGCAGAATCTTATCTTCTATAGGAAAAGACACTAAAAAAAAAAATCCCTTGGAAGGTGAGTAAGGTTTTTCGCAACGACTGATTTAACATGCTTGTATTATTTTGTGGTGTTTGGCTTTCTTACGTTCATAGTCCACATCATAGGTACGTTTGTTTTCCTTTTATTGAGATATGACAGGTTTGGATATTCAGACTAAGACTTTCAGATCCAGTTCATAACTGGATGCTTTCATATCACGTGAAAACTAGCTGCTAGACTTGGATGCTTCATTGAAAAGGCAAGTTTTAAATTGGAAGTGTGGTATACATTTGATCTATTTCCACCAAACAGACAAAGCTGTAATTTAAAAAATATAGTCTCAGTAGATTCCTTGTACTTACAGAATATTCTGCTGATTAATTCAATTAAAAGTTTTCAAGCCATTACCATTATTACAGATATCTAATGAGTTAAAAAGCTCATGTTAAAAAAAATGTTTGTACAGAAAGACACTTACTGTAAAATTCATAGTGATGTTTAGGTATCTACACCTTCTAAAACCTGGTAGGTTGGGTATCTTTGTAAGAGTTAGATGACAGAACTTTTAATTTGTCTTGGCAATCCATAGGATTCTGTTGTTTCTAAGCAAATGTGGATGTGACTTTTTGACCAATTGCAATACTGATACTAGCTACTTCTAGTTAGAGAGTATAAGCTTTTCATCTCTCAATTATTTAAGATGTTAAGCAAAATTATGCTTACAAAGCTTTAATTGTTTCAAGCCATAGTTTTTTTCTTTCTGTCCGAGGTACTAGACCACACATAGCCCCAGGTTACTGATGGGGGTGTCTTCAGACTGTATGAAGTTAAGAGATCTGACCGTACCAGATGTACAGAGTTTCACCACTGCAGAACAAGTATCTGTTCCAAATGCGTGTTTCTTGGACACTGGAGCTTTATTTCCTGGTCTACCAGTGTGTGTGAGCCTTTGAACTGCTGTAGGAAGAGTAAAATCTCCTCATTAGGGGAAGGACAGCTAGATCAAAAAACCTGGGCCAGAGAAGGCTGGAAAGAAAAGGGTTTATGCAATAACCCTTACATCCATGTGGCAAACCCAGCTGATTTTTGCTACTGCACTTCAGTCTTTTCCAATGCCTTTTAAGAAAGTAAAGTACTGTACGTGAATTTATGGTATTCCCAAAATTACAATGATCACTGATATTCTGATAAGTCATGCTTGATTTCTGTTCTAGAAAATCATTGTGCAAACTATGGCGTTTGTGTTTGTCATGCTTATTTCCTGCATTTTTCTTGCCAGGTTTTTTTCTTTGATCTGCATTGTAACAGCAGGCTTTTATTATGTATGGTTTCCAAGTACCACAATGATAGCGTTCTTTTTTACTTCCCATTCAACAACATCTATGCTGTTTTCAACGCTTTTTAATTTCCCAATATTTTAAAGTTGCTCAGTAAGCACGTATATCTCATCCAATACACTATATTTGTCATTGCTAAATAACTATGCCTTTATTTTTAAAGTGATCTTCTATGCCCACTCATATGCAGGTTATAATTGTTTCATTTATGGAGGCACTCGTGAGCTGCACCATTAGGTGCCCTTCCTAGGTGCTTTCTTCAGGCCCAGCCTCTGCACTTCTTGGGGCTTGTTCTGAGTGCCAGCACCAGGGTTCATGCGTGGCCACTGCACGTGAAGCTGCACGTACTCCTTTTGTGGGCCTGGACTTGTGCTCGTCACACCTTCTGGGCTGGAGCTTGTGATATTTTTGGCATCTCTGTTGGATCACAAAGACCTGCCCTCCCCCAGTTTTCTGGAATTCGTATGTGTGGCAAATTTACATAGTGCTTTGGGTTGGACTTCAACTAGTTCATTTTTCCAGTAACAGTATTTTCATTATTAATTTTATACCTGGTGCTACATGTTGTTCAGAAACAGCTGAGGTACATCAAGGGTTTGTTTTAGTGTCTGAGTTCTAAGTCATCAACTTTGCATGACATAAGCCTCTTCATAACGATTCCAACTAGCATCTCCCAGAGCTGTCAAAACAGGGCCTTGCTTTGGGAATTATTGTTGTTGTAAAATAGATTTCACATTCATATTACATAGCTTCACTCTGTGAAAAATATTTACAAGTTAAGCTAATATAGCAAGAAAAGAGTTAATTAGGTTAATATTCATTTTTAAATACCTAATTTTTATAATTTGGTTCCTTATTTTTTTCAAGTGCTAATTCATCCATGAATTAAGTCGTTTGCACGTGTGTCAAGTTCAGTGACAGTTGCTACATCTCAATTTCTAGTAGGAAACTAAATTATGATTATTAATGCTCCAATTTTATATAAGAAAATTAATGTTCAGCAGTGGAGATCCCCAGGTGCCTTCCAAAGTGGGAGTGTAGGCTTATAGAGAAGTAGGAAATCAAGTATCATTTAATATAGTTAAGTAAGTTTCTAGCTACAAGTCAAAGCAGGTAAGACCTCAGATGTGCCATCAGACATATGTATCTTGTCTCCATTGAGGTACACAAGCAAGTCTGTTTCTTAACTGTAAGACTAAATAAAACTCCAGTATGTCCTTATACTGTGCTATTTAAGCTGCTGGACGGTTTGAAGGATCTGCTTTTCAGGTCTGAGCTTTAGACACACATGAATATTTTGTAGCATACAATATATCCATTCACTCAGATTTGTCTTGAAGCAGCTCAAATTCTCAGTAGGCTTTTGTTTAATACAGCGACGGAACACACAGTTCTTTGTGTATCCAAAGTGGTACTTGTAGCTTCAAGCAGTTAATGAGAGGCATTCTGCAGTGATATACTTTGATTTCAAACAATATATTAGATACAATTGGCATTTTTGGAAACCATCTGGTTGATATTTTTTAAGGGTGAAAAAAAAATACGTGTGAACTGGCAAATAAGATACATCAGCACCTCTGAGTAGCTCTACTGTACCAGAAAATAGAGGGTCATTGGATACTAGAAAAAAAGGAAAACAAAAGAAAGCACACATTCTGACGCATCAAGACGCAACAAAAAAGGAGCGATGAATTCAATGTAGGAATACATAAAAAAATAAAATTGTACTACATCAAACTGCCACCATATGTTCCATGATGAGATGCAACAAAGTAGATAACGTATCCGTTACGGATTCTGTCAAGCCACAGGACCCTTTGGATATGTCGATAATTAACAGTAGCATCTCTTGTCAACTGCTGTACTTCACCAGCACGGGCAAGGTTCTCCTCCCCGTGTGACAGAGGTAGACTGTGATACTCTGCTTTCCCATAGTGACTGAAAATGCCTTTGACCGCATCGCTTTATGCCGAACTCCTGCTGAGATGTAATTAGTGGGCAATCTGGATGTGCAGAAGCAGCAGAGCACAGCTAAACTGGCAGCACAGCGCTGACTGAAAGTTTTGACTTTTACCTTTGACTGTCAGCCAGATACACTTTTCCTGACTGCCTTCATGCCCTGCAGTATATCCAGATTGTGCTGAGTGGGCAAGCAGCCTTTTTCACACGTGCAAAGAGTAATGATAGCCCACTACCTCATTTAAAGATGCACAACAGAGATGTTCTTGTTTTGTAGACAACAGGAACACAAAAACGTGTCAAGTCAGAACTTGTTAACTGAACTCGGATAAAGAGAAACCATCAGATAATACCGCACCTTGAGAACCACCACAATATAAGGTAAACTGAAAAAGGGCAATTTAAGATCCTGAAGAAGTTCGTAACAGAATCGAGTCTCAAAGCTTCTCACAGTTACAGAAATAGTGGAAGTCCACAGGAGCTGATCTATTTATCCTCCCCATTTCTGAATCCATGCTGTCCTGAGAACGTCTCAAGATTCCTCCAGACCAGAGGAATATTGGCTGCACTGAAGTACATTGAAATACATTGTCAGGTGAGACAGTATTTTTCATATTTAAGTGCAGCTGGTACAGATAAATGGGGATTTGTAAGTCAAAGAGCTAACCTTTCATTCATATCCATGTGTTCAAGAAAGGGTTTTAATAGAAATCTTAGAAATCTTGTGCCAGAACAACAATTTGAAGTAATGAGATTTTTCCTTTAATCTTCATTAGGATTCATTACACAGCTAATGATTCATTTCATAGATAATGCATAATCTAATTAGTTAAGATAATGCTCAAAACTCTCTAGTAGGAGGTGCTTAAGTTGGTAAATAACTTTCATAAATTCAAGTAAATTTGTTTAACCGCAATTGGTTGCTGCTGCAGGCATCACTGTGCTGAGGAGGTGTGAGTTTTAAGCAGCCCCTCTGCTTCTACCAGACTGGTCTTGGCTGCACAGAGTAATTCAGTCTCCAAGATGATCACTTTTCTCTTTCCCACTGACTGTGATCTCAAAATATCAATTTCAAACAATAACTGCTTTAACTAAGACACTATAGTATCAAATCTGTGATAGCAAGGAGCTAGACAGCGTGCACAGTCCCATTTCGAGGAGCAGTGTTACCTTCGTCCCTGATTGCTCCACTTCACCAACACCAGGAATTATCTTGTTTCTCTGTGCCATTCAATTGGGTTAGGAAACAGGTAGTCAAAGACTTCTCTTTGTTCTTGACCTGTAATCGAGGGTAACCTAGGGCTGAGAAATCTCGCTTCAAATTTGCCTTTGCACACTAATTGTTCTGATATCATGTAAAGAACAGAGACCCCCTTCCTGAGTTTCATATAAATACATCGTAAACGTCATTCTGTCTTGTTGCTTGTTAGCTCATGTGGGAGTCATACCTAGACTTCTGCTGCCTTGGCTGTGAGAAGGGTGCTGAAGAGCTGAAATTGTCACTGAAGCCCACAGAGATGCATTTTTGGTTGCTCAAAAAGGAGGCACATAAAATATGGAAAATATTGTCTGACCTGACAATGTAATTCTATTTAAGAAACAGAAAATGTGCTGGATAATATATGCAGACACCTCTGTCATGAAGCCTCATGTGGTTTCACACCCAATTATGTGTGACCACCTTTGGTTACCATAGCAATTCTCTCTTAATTAGAAACTCACCCTCTGCTCATGGCCTGCTTGTGCTAAAGCATGAAATTCTGCTCCCCACTCAGGCACTTTATTTATTAGTTTATATATTGACTGTAACTTACTGTGTCAAATGACTTCTTTATGCTGTAGTACCCTGTTTCTTTGACTCGAACATTGATCGGACTTGTAAACTTCTTCAGTGTGTCCTTGACCCACTTTCAGTCTGGGTATAACGGGCAGGCAACACCAAGAGAAGGCAGTGGTGCTGGAGGTGTTAATGCATGCAAGACTTTGATCAGTAGGGAGGAGGCCATTCTCTTACTGCTACTCTGATGTGCTCACAGAAGAAGGACTCTTTGTGAAACCTTCTGCCTGCATTCAGGATCAAGTTGTTTTTATAACAATTTCAAAAGAAAGGAGTCTCTACCCATATAAAAGTATTCGATAATGTATGAAGTTGGCTATATTTGTGTTCACCACAGGGTGGACAAAAAACACCACATGGTGTTTTGATGACATATAAGGGATTTATTCGCGATCTTGTAAAATGAGAGGGGGTGAGACCAAGTTACCTGCAATGTTGAACGGAATTCTAAAAGTTGGGTATCAGATCAGAGCTCACGGCACAAGCTTGAAGGCAAAGCTTGAAAGCAAAGGCTATGATCCTAAGCATGCCTTCCTTTAATTCTAGGGAAGACAGTGACTTGTAATTCTTGGAGTCCAGTCCAAGACTGTGGAATCACAAATCACTATGGTTTCTGGTCTACGCGATCAAAGTACAAACACCTCTTTGTAAGATAAAACAAATCCCTTCCCAAAGAAAATGCTACAGCACAATTTCTTTTGAGGGAACAGGACAAGAATAGAACACAATTCAGAAAAGTACTCAGTATATTGATACGGTGAATAGAACAACTTCCTTAGCAGAATAGAATAGAAAAGTATAGGACAAACCAGAATGAATTCATGCATTACAAGGTCCAGAGAGATTGTTTTTGAACTTTTGATCCATTTCTAGCAATTACTTACAACATTCAAGCAGTCCAATCTTTTGGTCTTTAATCTCAAGTTCTTGGGCTATAAAAGGTTCAAGATTGCACTTTGAAAATTTATTTGACATAAGATACAAAAAGATTGAGAGAGAGAACATGAAACATTCAGCTTAAAACAAAAGATTACCTCATCTGCTATCTTTCACAAAGATCTCTTTTGTATGTCATGATGTACAATGAGAGAGGCTAGCTTTAGCATTTATATAAACTCATCAGCCCGGTTCGAGGCCAACGCAATGTGGAGGAATTTTCACTTACTGTATCCTATGAAGCTCATATAAATGTTAGTATCATATCTTACTAATATATATCATGCTGGATAGCAGAAACGAGTAATCTTACCTTTTACCATATAGTACATTGCATTGTGTCTCCGGATTCTTGTTGAATATACATTTTTGGTTACTGCTCACAAATGCCACTTTTACATATGAGCAGGACCAGGTAAACGACAGCAAAAGAAATCCAAACGAATTTCAGCTTTGTGGTCACTTTACGGAGCTTAGGAGACATCAGCCAGGTGATAGCTGAGCTCTCTCAACTTTTCTTTTTTTATTTAATGCTTCTCCCATCTTGGGCTTAAATCTGATACTGAAACTCAAATACTGGATTTAGAACTGAAATGGTTACTTTTTTTGAACATGCCTGGCACAGACAGAAATGGTGTTTTTAATTTAATCTGTCTGAAAACATTCCTTAAACAAGTAATAAATAGTTCTTAAGAAGCACAAGTAAATTGGGCAATAGGCATGTATCTTTAATTACAATTTTAGCCTTAACAATTGTTATTGAGTCAGCTGTACAGCATTATTACAATAAGAAAACCAGCCTATTTTAAAATCTAATGTCACAATGCAATTGATTAAGGTAAAAAGAGATTATCCAGCAGTCAAAAGCTTAACTGAGTACTAAGGAGAGCAGTCAGCTTGTATACATGTAAGTTTGCCAACATTCCCAGTATAAAACAAATGACTCGTTATATGGTATCTCTGTTGTGCCTGGATTCTGATTTTCTATGAGTCATCTCTTCATTTACTGAAATAGAATCAGATGAGTAAGAGAGTCAAATTATAGGGGAAAAAAGTCTGCAAGCTGCGTAACGTCCAACACTGTTATAGAGCGTAATTATTCAACTTCTCTGTGCTCTTTATTGGCTCTGAATTTCACATCAGAGCCCTCCTGCCACTGGATTTCTCCTACAGGGAGGAGTTCTATAAAAACCTCATGAATAACCAAGGTCAGTCTTCAGTACCACATAGACTGTAACAGTCTTCCTCCTGGTTACCTTTTTCTATTGAATTTGTATTCATCTGTAATTGCAAAATTGCATCACATGTAACACTGTAAAGGCATATAACAAGTCTATATAATGACAGGGACAAAAGCAGTTTTTTATTACCACCACATCTAATTGGGATTAGATTTTGCATTATGAATTATCACCTTATTGCACATATTGCTAAACAGGAATGTAGTGTTCCATTTAGATCTAACCAAGCTGGAATGAGAGTGAATGTTAAGCATTTGAGTAAGGGAAGAGAAGGGTGAAAGAGAAGGAGGGAGTATGTCCAACCTTTTTAGGTTTTTAGGTTTTCTTCAATATATAGCATCCTACAATTGTCATACAGAAGTTTTTCACTCAGAGAGGTAAAAAACTATGCAGTACATTTGATTACAGCTGTCATCAGGGACAGTTTGAAAAATCCTTAATTGCAACATTCAGAAAAAGAAATAGCAACAGCGTCCCACAGAGAAGTGTCAAACATGAGAATCCTCCGGCTGTGCAAGGGCTGACCACATACGGATCCAATTCTAAAGCAGTATAAAGCCTTACTACAGAGATATATTCTTAAAGCTGAAGCTCTTCCTCGGGACTCATTCTTTTTAAATTATTTAGAGTATAAGAATCATCAATAAAATATCAAATGTTATCTGCTCAAGATGAGAACTAATGCATAAATGGTAATGCTAAGGTTGTAGTTTTATAGTATTTAGTTCAGGATAAGCTAGTGTGAAAAGTCATTTTTTTAAATAACAGTTAATAATTTACCTTTGCTTTGTAAAATCTTTGTCTGTGTTTCAACTGCTCATTGTTACATAACTGTTCCCTGTGGTATATGAAAATCAGGTTCAGTCTAAGGTTAAATTGTACCTTGTCAAAGCAGAGAGGTGACCCAGTATGAACAACTCGTATGACTCCATTTGTTTTCCTGCTTTGTAAATCTTTTGACTCTGTGTACACGCCTGCTTAGGAAGAGGAGAGCAGATGTGAGGGAAAGGTCAGGAATGCTGTGAAGTCAGCGAGGCTTTCCTTTTACTTTTAGATGCCTCCTTAGTTCAGACACGTAAAAACATTCCTCAGTGAACATTAACGTTGTTTATTTTGAGCAAAGTATAAACTAGAAAAGAAAGGAAAAGTACAAACCAGGTAACACACACTCCCCAAAAGACATCCAAATCCAGTACTAACCCAGTGTCAGTGTAATATTCAACTAACAAGAACGTTCCCTCACATACAGACACATCTTCTATATCCATATCAAAGAACTGAGTATCTGAAACAACACTGAAACTGAAAAAATGAAACAATTTGTGTGACTGCATGTGTGTATACCTATGTGTGTACATATACATACACACACATACATATACAAAAGATCCATCCTTACCACTAATTCAAGATCGTACATGTAATAATAGAGAGTTTATAAATTACATGTTCTAGATGAAAGAAAATGAATGTTATTGATTCTTTCCATACTTAGGAAGTTAGGGTGGGAATTGTGCCAGGTTACAAGGGAAGTCAGTGATATAATCAGGTGTCCCTACATGGCCCAGTGCAATACCAGGCAAGAGATGTGAACTTGATCCCTAAAGCAGTATAGCTCAGGGACATCCTGTCACAGCTCTTTTGCTTCCAGTGCAAAGGATAACTAGAACATTTTCCCTCGGAATCAAATCTGCCATCAGTTCCCTCATGTAGAAATGGAAGGCATGAATTCTATAGACTCCTTCATTCTTTTCGTCCTGAAGTGAGGTAGAAGTTCCTTGAGGCTATGTGTTTGTATGTATAATATCTCTCATGTGCCTTACCTGCCTTTGCTAAAATATTTGGGGGTGACAGAACTGTTTTCAAGTTTCCTATGAACACCTGTGATGGAAATGGATGGTGGGAGGCAAGTCTTTCTTTTCAAAGGAATTTTACATACCTACTTGTGTTTTTAGAAAAGCAAGTTTCTCTCCTGTGTATATTAGATTACAGTACAATTTGTTTTTAAAATTTAGGGCTCTTCAACTTCTAGTGATTGTTGGAATGACTCTCTTTCACTCCTTTGCCTCTATCATTACATATTACTGACAAAGCATCAGCTATATGAGAAGGCATTTGCTTAAATACAAAGATTTTCCTTGACCAAAGGATTTCACAGTGTAGAAAAGCGTATCTTCCAACATGGTTTAACAGGACCATTAAGATCTTAGCTGGTAATAACATTATCTAATGAGAAATTTTGGCTTCTGTCACTCATTCAGAATTGCACCTTTTGATTTACATTGATGACAATAATAATAGTGTTAAGCATTTATGGAGTTCTTTGTATTGCACTGGAGGATGCAGTTTTAGTTTTGCCAATGCACTAGAGAAGAGAGAAAAAATTGCTTCTTTGTGGCTGTACATCTTTTGTTCGATTTTAGTCAACTAACTGGTGTTTTGACATTATAACAAATGGTAATCCTTTGAACAGTTCAAGTTGTTATGTTCTATTAGCTATAAACAAGGGATAAACAGCGATCATTTTCCCATTAAAGGTGGGTTAGCTGAGGCTGTAATGGAGTAGAGTATTGCAGGATCAATGCCACCATAGATTAACTGTAACTGTATATTGAGACACATTGAGAACGATAACCAGTACTTGGGCACCAGATGTGCCACATTCTGATGAGAGCTGCAGAGGAAATGCTATCCATGGGCTGAGCCTACAGCTCCTCCCCACAGGCTACCTCACAGCAAAAACAGGCCAGAGGAGCTTTGGCTAAGGCATCACCCAGGGTGACTCTCGCTGCTGTGACTTTTGCTCTCTGCATTCCCTTTGTCTCCTATTGTTACCTTCCTTTTGCCTGTAGGTTAGAGCTTTATAAGGACTTTCAACTGAAGGAAGAAGAAAAAAAAAAAAGCCGTGCAACTGATTACCTGTATTCTAGTGTCAAAAGGCTTCCCAGAGTGAAATTTTTTTTCTCACGTTTCCATGTGTGTTTTAGACTTGTCTATGTCCGGCAAACATAGGTGCTGATGGATCATTTTGAAACTGGTATTGTCTGATGCCTTTCTCTCTCTGGTGTCTGGTTTGTCCTTACCTTACTGATACTTTCCTCTATTTCAGACTTGCACTACGTAGCTTGGAAAGCTATTTGTCTGGCCTGCTCGCTGGCTGAGCAGCAGTGCGTACTTGCTGTCTAGCAGCTGGGGAGTCATCTCAAGGATACCCGTTCTGGAAGGAAACAGAAAAAGTTGTTATCATTGTGTGCTTTGAAAGGAAGGCTGGTATCAAACAAAACTTTCCGTGGTGTGATCTTTTTGTGTTAGTGTGAAAAAGCAAAAATGTGCTCACACACAGACAGCGAGTAGGAGAGATACTACCATAGACTACAACTGTGGATGTGCTGTTTTGGAGGGATGAGGGAACGGACATTGGTGGGTAAGCCATGGAACAGCTGACATATAGCCCAAAGTTAATAAACTAAGGTCATTCAAACCCCCCTCTTCAAGAGTATGTTCATTGGGAACCTATATGCCAGTTTTCTTTCTCTTATTCTCAAGACCAAATTGTCATGGATGGAGAGAAGAGCCTAGTTTTGACCTAATGAAAATTGCAATACAATTGAGAGTAAGCTGGAACATTCCAGGAACGTTTAATTGGCAAAGGCAAGTAGGGTGTCCATGAAAAGCCCCAGCTGTTGCTCATAGGATGTTCCCTTGTTTGCAGAGCAGATCTCATAATAGTTGACTGGTAGAAGGATGGAAATAAAAGCAAACATCTTTTTTGTAACAAAGCTGTGCCTGGAAAAAAGAAGCACTGAATCTTTCACTGGTGAAGCTGGTGTGAACATATTTCTCTTCCAGTAGGCAGCTCACAGAAAGGATTTCCAAGGTATTTCCAAGGAGTTTTAAGAACCAACTCGTGTTCCGAGGTTAAGCACACCTCACTTTGAGTGGTTATATACACACGGTACTGCATGGCAGCAGACATGAATGGCATGAAAAAAGCAATTCAGGGAGGTAAGTTGTTTATTCAGCAGTCGTGCAATTCAAGCGTAGAGGCCACTGGCACAAATAAATGAAAGCAATTTACATATGTACATAAGGCACATAGTATGAGATTCCCATTTGTAAAGTGGTGTAATGTGCTACAGAGGCTTTTTAGTGAGAAAGAAAGGCATCAGAAGCAATTCTGAGACATACAGAGCTGACTGATTGCATATAATGCTCCCCCAAAAAGAGCCACGTGAGAAAACAAAGCCTCAGTAAAGGGTATTGTAACAAATATTAAAGCAGCATACTAACAGAAAACCTGTTGTGTATTTAGTCCAATATTTACCAAAGGGCTTACGCTCCAGAATTACATTCAAGCAGTAAAACTGTGGGACTTCATTGTCTACCACTATTCTGAAAGAAGTAACCTTTCTAATTTAAACACAATAAACCCCTCCAAAAACTTACTCAGGTGGTTAATTCAGATATTATTCAGACAGTGAGTGACACCCTAAAGCATTCATAAACTGCATGAAGCAAAATGGACTTTCCTTCATTGTGAGAAATGGATGCTTTTCCCCAAGAAAAACTATATAAAAATAAAATCAGAAAGTTCCACTCAACTTTCATCCAATTTTTTGTATTCCTCAGGTCACCTTATAAATACAATTAACACAGTACTAGTTGTTGATGGAGTTTTATAAAAATGAGTTCCATTATTTATTTCTTATGATGTTAGTGTAAAGCACATACAATGGTTTCTGCTTGAGATTCTTGCATTTTTGTCTTTATGAGACAGTATTTTTTGCTTTTCATACTAAGCAGAATGCCCAACTTAATATTGAGACAAGTTTTCAGCAAGTAAAATACATGCATTCAACAGCTGTGTGTTAATTCTGTAAGATTCAAACATCTCACATGTTGTAAAAATAAAACCTAGATATATATGAGAAAAAATATGGCTTAAAGTTTAGGTTTTAATGTATTATGAAATACAAATCAGATATATATTGTCCAGTATGTAAGATTTTATAATCATATTAAGAACTCTAGCTTCATGCCAGTAAGGACTAAAACTATAATTAATTTTTAGTAAAGCAATATAATGTGTATATTAATATTTTACTATAGTAAGTGCTCAGAGAGACAAAAGGAATGTAATTTTGGTAGGCAAAGATACGGAGATACTATACTTCCTGGCCAGACTGTAGCTCCCCTTGGGGTCCTGATTTTGTGGCCCATTAAGCACATTCTTAAGGATTTTTCCCATGGAAGCACTTAAACTTAACTGAAACTTTAAGATAACACTTTTGTGGTTTTTTTCCAAGCATGACTCGTCTTCCAAATTTTTCAGTTATTTCAGTATGGTATTATCTGGGTAGTGAAGTAAGGGATCTGCTTCCAGGCAGTAAGAGAGGAGCTAATAAGCCAGGTTCACCTAGACCCACAAGTTAGTGCCTCCTTACCTCACCCACAATTTGACTTTACACTGAGCAGAGTGAAACTTGGCCACCGCTGAAATTTAATCATTTACCCAGAGATGAAGGCAAGACAAGATGGTAGATATGATGGCCTTTGTACTGTCAGGAAAACTTCTGCAAGGGACTGCAAGTAGCAGTAGTAGCCACAGCAGAGGAGCCACATCCCTGCCATTCATATTTGAGTTACAACTTGAGTTACAAACTCAGAAAATGCCATAGTCGTCTGATTCAAAAGAGAGCTCTAGGAGTGCTCAGGACAAGAGGAGCTTATTATAATTATGGCTGGTCTGCATAAAAATTGAGAAAAACCGAACTGTAGAATTCAATCAGTCTGTTGTGTAAAACCAAGAATTGCCTTGAGCAAAAAACCTAGAATAACTTTCACATTAGGGAGCCTAAGCTATAATTTAGCAAAGTTAAAATTCATGTAATCCTATCATCCTTTATAAAATACTGGAATTAATATTGTTTGAGAAAATAAAAAGTTAATCAATATCACACCTATGAAAATTAATACTGTTCCCACAAATAAGATCAGCCAAAGGCAGCACGTACATCTTAATCAGGAAACACAAAAGCAAGAGCTCTGGAGGGAACCTGAACTGGTTGTCTAGGAAACAACAACAAAAAAACCAGTCTATGAATACTGCTGTTAATAAGCAGCCAAGGTTCACTCAGACAGTGCAACTTTGCAAGGGGCAAATTCTGAGAATTAGAATCTCTTCTGAGAATTCCCAAATAACATAAAGTTTTTGAAATGCCACATAATTTAGACAAACAGGTGTGATTCAACAAGCAAAAATACCTGCAGCACTGTAGATAGCCTGAGCCAGTCACCACCCCTTGCATACAAATTTTGTATTTTCTCAAACCATCTTCACATCCACAGGTAAATAAACACCAATGAGTCTGACACTGACATATTTATTGTAGGCGTTAAATCTGTGCACCGTACTTGTAAGACAATTATTGAGGGCCAGCACATAGTATTGTACTTTCCCAGTTGTAACAGGATGGTGCGATAAGGTACTGGCAAAACATGAATAA
Source organism: Balearica regulorum gibbericeps (assembly GCF_011004875.1). Classification (NCBI taxonomy): domain Eukaryota; kingdom Metazoa; phylum Chordata; class Aves; order Gruiformes; family Gruidae; genus Balearica; species Balearica regulorum. The sequence goes on from NC_046198.1 coordinate 18,245,320, forward strand.
AATGTATATATTTGCTTGGGTTTTAATTTCATGCACATCTTAGCTTTCTGCAGATCAATCTGGAATCTCAGACAACTGCGACACATCATATCCTCTTATATCAGATGCCCTTGGGGTTTGTTCCAATCAGTTATTGGTTTTACTTGTGAAAGGCAAATTGAAAGTTCATGAACAAAAATTGAATCTGCAAATTATCTTACCATCCTGGATATCTGCAGTGTCCAGGAGTCAGCATTAAAGGATGAACTTTATAAATTGCCTGGTCAAACAAGAAAAAAAGCATAGTGTTTGGAGGGTTTTTTTTCCCCCCCTCCAAGTTGCAGCAGGACACTATTACAGAAAGTTGAGAAATTGAAAGTGTTACTGATTGCAGCATTCTTCCTGTCATCTTCTTTGACAGGTATTTTGGATCAAGGATATCGGTACCTGAAGCGAGTCTTTTGACAGTTGTCAAGAAACAGTTACCTATGTAACACTACAGACACAGTGAGTGGTCTTCTCTCTGAAGAGCAGGCCAGTGTGTTATCTCCGCGGCACAGGAGGAAAGGCCGTTATGATCAGGGACAATCAGAAATGCCAGTCTCCCCAACACATTTTCTGTCATCCTCCTGAATTTCATCTCCTCTTGGATACCTGACAACCAGCTCAGCCTCACAGAGAGTGGTAGTAAGCAGGGCTGGAATCCGAAGGCAGCCAACAGCAAGACAGGCCTGGCAGCGCGGGGGAGCCCGGCGCAGGGGGCATCTGGTGGGAGTGACACCCCCCAGTGCCTGCAGGCACCTCGCCTGCCCCTCACCTGCTCCTTTCCAGCCGAAATCAAAGCTTCAGGCTCTGTCAACAGGCTTTCCTCTGCACAAATCATCTGCCTTCTTCTTCGCAGTGGAGGAACTTTCTGCTCTGAAAGGTCACCTCAGCTTGCAGCCTCCACCTCTGGCTGCCGACCAGGGTTTCTGTGGAAACTTTCCCTTATTCATCAATCTGAAGTCTTCCCATACCTTCCTCCCACAGGGTGCCCTTCTCTAGCAACCTTCTGTGAAGTCAGACTTGAGCAATTTCTTCCCCTCCTCCCCAATACCTGCCCCACCCCGCAGCACTTCACAGCCACCGGCAGCATTTCCCGCTCCCAACTGTCCCCCGCCCACCCCCACCACCGGCGCGGCCGTTTTAACCGCAAATGGCAGCAGGGCCGGAGGTGCCAGGCTACAAACTGAGCTGGGGGAGCAACCGGCCTCGGAACAGGCTGCAGACTGCAGCGTCTGCTGTGTAAGTACCTCCAGGGAAGATGGCCTAAAGCAGATTCCGAGGCTCCCTCCTCACAGATGTCGCGGGGGGGGGGGGGGTCCACCTGTCCCTCCGGACTGGCCTGGCACCATCCCAGCGGTGCCCAGGTTTCTCTCACAAGTGGCCCGGTGATGTCCTGCATTCCTCTCACGAACAGATGCTTCCCACAGCTGGTGTCAGCCGGCCGCTTTCTAGAACCGTCTGTGGGCGGTGCCGGGGGCTTCGCGCTCTCTGGGCGCCCTGGCCGTGCCTGCTGCTGGCGCTGCGCTCCTCCCTCCTTCCCCTGACCTCCTCTGCCCTGAGGCACATTGATAGGATTTTTTTTTTTAAAAGAGCTTTTATCCCTAACTGTTGTGTTGCCCTAGGTTGCCCCACCATGGGATATAGCACTATACATGGGAAAACACATTTTGGGGGGCAGTGAGCTGCTGTTGATCTGTGCACGACGTGTCCATCACCAACATGCTGCTGCAGGCCAGGGCGGCCAGCTCTTGGCTTTGGCAGAGGCTCCAGGTGCTCAATGCCTGCTGTTCAGTGGGCAATGCCACGAGGTGCTCGCTGTTCAACCCCTTACGGCATTTCCCTTATGGTTGCCTTGCTTCCTTTGTTCTTCCTTTGCAAGCTAAATGAGGAAGGAACTCATGAATTAATAGAGGAGGAGGTGTCAAAATGTAAATGATTTTTTAGCTAGTGTTTACTCAATTTGCAACACTTGTCACTGAGGGAAGTAGTATAGTTACTTACAAAAGAGAAATCCTATGGCTTTTAACGTGAGAATTTGGGAGGCAGGAGGTTCTGGAGAAGCCTGCAGTTTTCACAGCCTCAGGAAGATCGACAAAGTTACCCTTTGTACCTAAGCTGTGGTGAGTCCTCTGCTTCCACTGATAATGTTATTAGCTTGTTTGCAAGCAGTTCGCTTCTTTTTATGAAAGTTCATAGCAAAATACTTGAGTTAACTTAATAATTAGTTTTTGAAACTTACAGTCACTACTCATTTCTAAATACGCATTTGTGCTGTTGGTGGACACTCTCAAACAGCTTGGAAACCATCCAAATTTAAAAAATCAAATTCAAAATTAAGCTCAAAACCTTCGTCCTTTCTCTTCCTATCCAGCCCATGTTATATACTGGATGCTCTTTTTGTCTTTGAGTGTATTCATTTCTCCTTTGGTACTTTACTTCAGCAGCATTCATCTGCCGTAATCCAAAATGAAGTTTGCAACCATCTGAAGTTTACAGGTCTCAGAAAATACTTGATTTGTGGTACAGGGAGGATTCACTTCAGTTATCATTTGTAATACAAGTTTAGGTAACAGCCCTTCATAATTCTTTAGCCAATTATTAATCATCTATCTGCTTGCAGACTCCCTATCATATGTGGTTTCATTTAATGGTATAGCACCACATCAAGATGGTAAATATAATTGTCCTCAACTTTTGATAGACCAGAGAAAGAAACAGATGTGAATAACTTTCCAGGTATGACAGATGTGACTGTGGTAAGAGTATGGTCTTTATGTTTCCATTGCACTAATATGATATGGATCAGCATTACAAAATAAGCCCACTAGCACTGTGGATAAAGAGGAAGACACTGGCAGGGCAAAGAAAAGAATGCATGAATACCATTTCCTAATCCTTCAGTCTAATCACTAAACACTTGTCATTAAGATCTCAAAAATAGACCATATTGTTATTTCTAAACTGTGGTAGTGTATTTTTATTCAAGGTTTACATCACATATTGTAATGTATTATGGAAGATGTTGACAAAGCAGAATTTCTTAATGGAATGACAACCTATCATGCGAAGCCTGCTTTATTTACAGGGTTTGTGACTCAGTGGACTGATGACACTGTCACTTGTTGGAAGTTGTAAGTGGAAAAGGCTACAAATAAATGAAGTCTCTAGCTTCCTAGTCATATGCAAGGAAAGTGCTATCTGGTAATAGGAAATTATATAACTATATAAGCACATAATTTTTTGCACAGCCCTGGAAGCAATTTTGCCCCTGTTGTTGATTTTGTACACTTGTTTCTTTATGGGGCAAGTCAAATGTGCATCAGATACGGGTAAATAGGTCTGTAAATTTCTATAGGAGAAGTCTGACCCTGCCCTCTTTTCATCATGAAAGGCTGTGGACAGCTTCTATCTGTGAACAAGGAATACAGAATTCCTCTGAATGTGAAGTGAATGAAAAATAATCTCTGTTCGGACTATGAGGAATTACTTAATTAGTTCTCAAAACATGTCAGAGAACAGAACTCTCCAGTGTCTGCAGTAAAATGGCCTAGAACATCTTTCATAGCTTGTTATTTTCTGGTGATCTGCAGCATAGTAGCTGTGGAGCACGATGGCACGTGGTTCAGGTTCCTGGTGTCTGTTAATTGTGGTGTGATTTAAAAAACCCACCACACCCAAACAAACAAGAATCCCCCATTCCTGTGCTAATTAGTGAGTGGCATACTGCAAACCAGCAAGATAACTATGGCTGTTGTAGTTAAGGAAAAAGTGTGGTGAGCATGCAGAAAAGTCAGATAGGGAGATAACCCTCATACAAAACTAAATACTGCATTAAAAAAAGATGCAGTGTGTACAATGTTAGTCTCTGTTGCTTTTAGATGTGGGAGGATAATTCAGCCATTATGATTCAGGGAACAGAGGCAGTCACAGGCCATATTTTCTCGTTGAGTATTGACGGGATGTATTTGTACACATTGGTTGCGAGTGTTTTGGATCATTATAGCTATGCCTCTTGTGAAGTGTAGGTGTTTGCATTCCTGACTTTCACAGAGCTGTGAGGGCTTGCAAAAACAGTCTCTGAGCTAGCTTGTGTTGAATGTGCGTGTGTACGGCTTTCTTTAGCAGAACCGGGAATCTTTGCCAAGCTCTTGGGTAATGAATGAGCTTGATGGAAGTAGAGGATGTAAAGGTTAAATAGAAGAAGGAAGGTTGATCAGTGCATGTTTCTTGAAGATTAGCCATAGGGAAGTTCAGGGATTTGAGCATTAATCATTGGGTTCTGTGCGTATTTATCGTGCACAATTATCGGATACATCACTGCTACCTTTGAAGTGCTGTGTCCTCTCTCCTTCACAATAACCCAGGACTGTATGTTTGTCTTCTTCCTCATTCTCCTGTGTGAAGATAAAGGTGTTGCCCTTATAAAGATCATGAAAAGGGTAATTTTCCCCTCTAGTTTTCCTTCTATGCCAGTACATTAGAGACACTGGGATGACTCCTCTGTAAAAGACACAGTTCCACCTCTTATTTCCATACTTTCTATAAATAGAGAATCCCCTCTTCTGTTTTTCTGGGGGCCTGAGGAGGTTTCTTTAGTGTTTGAAAATGAAGCGTCATTTTCTTTTCCTCATGAGAGGACTCAACTTGATCTCTTGGCTGCAGTGGGAAGGAAGGAGAGCAGTGCTGCAAAACATTCAGGGCAGCATCATAGCTTCTTGATGGATGCCCAAGTTGTTGAGTCAAAAGCACTATTCAGGATCATTGCCAGGACCCTAGGTTTGCATGATTTCATACCTTCAGAGTGACTTTTCAAATTGGTTCTAAAGTTACCTAGCATGAATTAAAAAAAGATACGGCATAAACAGAAGCAGACCTGCTGTCCCTTGTCTGTTACTATCAGAAAAAAAGGTATAATTGGACCATGGAGACCAGGAATTGTAATTAAATGTGATGTTTTTTCCAGGTTCTTTATCTTTTACAGCTACTGAGGTTATTCTTATGGAAGAAGTCTCTAAGACTTTCATCTTCTTGTAGGGTTTATCTACCATGTGTTTGGAGTCAGTGTGAGTGGGATTCCACAAGTATGTCTGTTGTTAGCCTTTGGACACCACATTTCTTACACTTTTCACTCTTCTTGTGGTTAGTTGTAGTGGAGGTTTGATTTTCCTTCCTCTTCGCTGTCTCTTCTGTAGAGCTCTGATGTAACTTTTCTGTGGTGCTTTGTGACTTTGCTCTTTCCTTACACTAGGAATATTTTCCAAGCAGTTCTGGAATAGATAATAGGGATTTAATTCTGAGACTGTTGGTAATGGACACCTTGTTTAGATAGATTATTTGACCATAAAGCTGCAGAACAGAAATATTTACATATTATTTCTTATAAAAGAAGTTCAAGTCTTTACAGTTTGTTTGTTTGGTTTTTTTAACATGTGTACACACTTCCAAATATTAGGGTTTTTAAACTATGAACTGTACAGGGTAGCAATCTTTCCATTAGCTCTGTTTGCTTGTTTTTCAGCAGTAAATAGCATACTAAATATTAAACGGGAAACAGCAAACAAAAATTGTAAAGGGAGAATATGTGATGCAAACTCTGGCTTCTGGGGAGTTGGGAGGAAAAAGAGGAGAAAGTAAAATATCCAGATTTCCCACATGTACATTTAATCCCCTTCTTGTCTGTTTGAATGTGTTGTAGAATGTGAATCTCCATTACCTCGCATTCCTTCGTCTTTCCAGCTGCCTTGCTTTTTATGACACATGCTGGATTCAAATTAAGAGTAAGCTTTGTGACTCCTTTATTTTGTATTTGCATACAAACAGTAAGTATACAGCCCAAAAGGATTGCAAATATTGCATCTATGTCATAATTAGTATTAAGACATCTAAGAAAAAGGGATAATGGATTTATGGTTTGCTATAAAACATTTTATTGAAATGGCTATTTATCAGTTTAGATAGTAATTCAAAGTTGTAGTCAGCTGAGTGGTGTTTTTGGAGATTGCATACAAGGGATGAAAAGAAAAAAGCTTCCCTTTTGTCATAAGCTTCCCTTATGACAAAAATGGACTGTCTTGCTTTGTACTGTAGTCTACTAAGATATCAAATTGGATTTGCTTATTCATCGGTGTAGGGTCAAGGAGACTCTTGATGTGTTCTTAACATTGTTTCCGTATACTTTAAATGCTTTGCAAGTTTATATAAGTCTTACTTGGGTTTTCCTGGTTTTAAAAAAAGACTCTCATCCTCAAGAAACTTAATGTTCTGTTACAAATTTTTTTTAAGATGAAGTAACAAAAATTAGGTGTCTACCTCAAGGAATTTCCTTTCAAAGAAAGAATTACTTTTTGATAGGCTTTTCCTCAGGGTTTGTTAGCTGTACAGAAATCTGAGTAGGTCTGGTTATCCTATGAGAATTGTGTTTCACGTCTTAGGCTTTCCAAACTGCTTACTGCCTGTGATAGACCTTTCAGACTTTGCATCTTGTAACATTTTTGTGGTGAAGTGTGTCCTGGGGAAATATTCCTGCAAGATACATTTCTTTAATGCAAGTTCAGTACATGCTTACTGGTGAGTATGCTGAATTGATTTGGTTGTGTAGCTCCACCACCCTGGGATAATGAAACCCTGCAGTAAGGGAGAGAGACGGTAACACTCTGCCGTTTGTCCTTTCTCTGTCCGTTCCTTGGGAGTTCTGTTGTTGATCATAACACCAATAGTAGTAAAAATGCACTTGTAAAAGAGCATCTTGTTGGGGGAGGTATACAGGAACATCCCTGTAATCTTTGTTTTCCATTTGTGCCATTGAGATCTCATTTCTCATGGCAGTTTTATTAGGATTTGAATGGGAGAATCTTATGTTGCACTGTGCTGTCCTTGTGGTTTTCTTAAGCACCTGCATGCGGTCCCCCTCTGCTACATCAGTTCTTATGGGAACATGGCTTCACTGTTCACTGGATCTCTAAGTGTTGCATTTTTCTGGAAAGCACCTTTGACCTGTAGTAGGGTATGCCTATAGTAGCTAAGCGAGCTCTGCCTCAGTGGGAGGGTAGGGAGAGAATCATTCCATTCTGATCTTTGTGTCTCCTGCAGACTTCACGTTGACATTTTTCTCCTTTGAGGTGGAAAGGGACCACGTGCATCTGTTAATATGATGGCGAGTTCTGACTGCTGCAGATGGGGTGAATGGGATTTGATCTAGGAGCGTGTGAAAGATAATACAGTCTGGTGCCTATTCTTTGGGCAGACTGCTTTACTGTATGATGAACAGTCTGCCAGTCACTCTTGATAAGTGTTGCTGCAAGTGACCTAGAACTGTTGTGGGGGCTTTTTTTTGTTTCTGTTCCTTTTATAATCAGGCAGGCAGAAATTTGCTTTGATCAGTCATCTTTCTATTTTCTTCCTCCTTTACCCCCAGGTACCAGCTTTTATCATTTCCCACAGCTCCATGCATATAAACACTATAAACAAGTAGTAAAGTGTCTGACTCATCAGATATAGTTCCTCAGGGAGTCCTGCAGAAGAGAAGTAGATCCTGATTTTTGTTGCTGTTGCTGTGCTTATGTTAAGAATCCCATGACACTGATCTGGTACTCATTTATAAGAAACAAATTCATAACTACATGAAGAAGTTCAGGAAAATCAGAATATTTGTAATCTTCTGGTGGGTTTTATGTGCCTGCTAAACAACAGATACATATACAGCAGTAACTCTTTCCCATTGGATTTTAAAGCAAAAATGGGAAATAACTGTTGTCATTAACAACTACTAAATTTGCATATTTATTCTATTATGCCAATGAAGAGCAGGACTGTGAATAAACTAATGTTATAACTGACAAGGGATGCTTTCTGGCTGGGGCCTTATGTAGAATCTTATTGCTGTGGCAATTGCTGGTTTGATGCCTTCCCAAATGCTGCATTTTCAAATAGTTTCTTCCAGGGAAGCATCCTCAAACAATTCCCTCCAGATTTGATAGCTCCTGCCATAACACAAATTGTGGTTTTTTGCCTTCATTTCTACTCAGTGTTCTTTGTATTAGAAAACAGTATCCAAAGTCAGACATGGAAAACATATATGAAATACGGAAACATTCAATGAAAGGTCTATAAAATGTGTATACACTATCCTTCTTCCAATCTATTACTTGCTAAGAGAACCTTGCAAACTTGTGATGCATATGCATTCCAGGTGTTGTTAATTATTTCTCTTGTTAAAAGAGAATTATCTAGGAGTGTAAAAGTCAGCATCAACCCACTGTAATCTTAAAAAAAAAAAAAATACTTTCTGTGTCCAGAAGACACGACGACAGATAAAGCATACTGATAGCATACTAGTGCAGCTGAAATCGAATTTACCATCAATATCATATGGTCATCAGAATCTGGTGTACTGTAAATTATTAAACCTAATCCTGACAGTTGTCCCCTGCAGCTTGTGGTCTTAAGAAAGTGGTAAGAGCTTTTAAACAAACAGAAGTCCATTCTTGTAATAATTTTGTAACAGCACTGGACTTACATTGCTCATGGCAAGGGCATTGACTCAAAGAGAAATCTAGTGAAATCCAGGACAGAGAGAAGAGGAAAAAGTAATAAATACATCACAACGGAGATTTTTCTGATGTGAATTGAAATGTACATGTGGGAAATGGAGCAAGAACTGCAATGACAGATTTGCTACAGATTTCAAGAATTCCCAGTATTGATGTTTATCTTTGTCCTGGTTTCAGCTGAGAGGGTTAATTTTCTTCACAGTAGCTAGTATGAGGCTATGTTTTGGATTTGTGCTGGAAACAGGGTTGATAATATAGAGATGTTTTTGTTATATAGACATGTTTTTGTTGTTGTTGAGCAGTGCTTACACAGAGCCAAGGCCTTTTCTGCTTCTCACGCTGCCCTGCCAGCGGAATGGCTGGGGGTGCACAAGAAGTTGGGAGGGGATACAGACAGGACAGGTGACCCCGACTGACCAAAGGGATATTCCAGACCATATGATGTCATGCTCAGTTTCTAAGGAGCTTGGGGAAGAGGAAGAGGGGGGGCAGCAGTGTTCAGAGTGATGGTGTTTGTCTTCCCGTGATAGAGCCCTGCTTTCCTGGAGATGGCTGAACACCTGCCTGCCATGGGAAGTGCTGAATGAATTCCTTGCTTTGCTTTGCTTGCATGCATGGCTTCTGCTTTACCTATTAAACTGTCTTTATCTCAACCCACGAGTTTTCTCACTTTAACTTTTCCAATTCTCTCCCCCACCCCGATGGGGGGGAATGAGCGAGCGGCTGCGTGGTGCTCAGCTGCTGGCTGGGGTAAAACCACGACAATGTTGCTGCGAGAGGCCTACCAAAGGACATGGATGCTTTGGTCACCCATCTGTAGTGAAGTAATTTTCAAAGGCCAGCACTACCATGACATCTCCCTGTCCACACTGCTATGCACCACGTTGTCATGTGGTGTGGAAAAAGTAAATGCAACTCTTTTCAAGCCTCCTGTTCTGAGAGAACCACCACTCTATTGTTAGTATCATAATATTCATCTCACACCTGCTTCAGAGCTTGCTTAACGTGTAGTGCTGTCATTGTCTTACAGGAAGAGATCAGTTGAGTCATTGCCTAATGCTATAGCTGATAGTTACTGGTACTTAGTAGCACTCGTAGGTCTAAAACATACATACCTTATGTGATCTTCATATTCATCTTCAGGACCATCATCCTAGTCTGAGGCTTTTGAGAACAATGCTATTATTTACAAGAGCCTTCATGTCTCTGTATGTGTGTGTACTCTCCAGACAGATAAGTTTCTGGTTAGTACTGAATATCACTATGTAAATTCCCCAAAATAAGTTCTCACTTATAACTGAGGAAAAAAACCCAAACCAAACCTAAAATAATGAAATTGTGAAATATGTGATGTTGTAATGTTCTAATAAAATTCAAGACTTTTCCCTGTTGTTTACCAGCAGTTTTTTTAACTTGGAGAATGTATTTATTCTACATAGAATATAAAAATGCTTGTATTATGTAAAATATGCAGCATTTGCTATGACTAATAAATGCCAGAAAACAACCATAGATCTTAACAGATAGAGATGGGCCTTTGCCAATGCAGAGTGAAATGTATGGAGTACTGTGCAGAGTCTGGCTTAATATTGCAAGTGTGTGCAAGCAGGCACTAGGAAGCATTGTTGAACTGTGCTAATGAATATATGGACCATAGCTCTTTGTTTACAACCTGAGGCAAGAATTTGGCTGGGAGAGCATTAAGGAATAGATTACCTTATTATTATAAGTAGCTTATTGATTGTTACAAGAGTTTAATGAGGATAGCGGAAGGAAGACAAGAAGGAAATATATTGAGATTGCTCTTAAACGTTCTGTTTTGCTCTGGTTGAATTCCTGGTAGTAAAAAGACAGCACTGACTTTAGGATCATTGTTAATGAAACAGGTTAAAATGGTAAAGATAGGAAAGAGTGAAATTCAGATCTAAAAGTAACGATCTCAAATATTATATCGGGCTATATATTTTCTCTTTAATGGGATGATAAAAAATTAAGGCTTTTGGAATGTAGTACCATGAAATCATGTATTTGTGTTATAGCTCAGTAAAAAGAAGTTTTTATATATGTTTTAGAATTTTATACGTGTTAGTACTTCTACATCAAGTTGGTACTGCTGTCAGTGCTATATAGCTTTTGTATTTTTTAATTCTGTATGTTTGCACAGCAACTATTTTTTGTTGAGGTAGTACTCCTATATTAATTATATTTCATTTGAATAAATACCTCAAGCTCCTTAACTTCTGAGCATGCAGCTTCTAAGAACAGACGTAGCACAAGTACTACATTAGAAATAGGCTGAGCTTGACATGGCAAAAGAAACTTTTTTAATAAGAAAGACATCAAGCTGTTGGAGAGAGTCCAGAGGAGGGCCACGAAGCTGATCGGAGGGATGCAGCACCTCTCCTGTGAGGACAGGCTGAGAGAGTTGGGATTGTTCAGCCTGGAGAAAAGGCGGCTCTGGGGAGATCTAATCACGGCCTTCCAGTACCTGAAGGGGCCTGCAGGAAAGATGGTGAGGGACTGTTTGTCAGGGAGTGTAGTGACAGGACAAGGGGGAATGGGTTTAAGCTGAAGGAGGGTTGATTTAGATTAGATGTTAGAAATAAATTCTTTACTGTTAGAGTGGTGAGGCACTGGCACAGGTTGCCCAGAGAGGTTGTGGATGCCCCATCTCTGGAAGTGTTTAAGGCCAGGTTGGATGGTGCCTTAGGCAACGTGGTCTAGTGGAGGGTGTCCCTGCCCGTACCAGGGGGTGTGGAACTAGATGATCTTTGAGGTCCTTTCCAACCCAAACCATTCTATGATTCTATGGATAGCACTGCATTAGCTAGGAATGTGTTCCTCTCAGTAAAGATCTCAGGATACTAAGTTTGACTAGGCAGAAGAGATCTTAACCACTATTCAGTTGATGCTTATCTTCCAAGAAAAATCTGTTGGTACTGTAAGAGCATCTTGAAAGCATCTCTGGAGTTAAGACTTGAGTAAAACAGCTATGGAGTGTTTATCCATCATGCCGGATTTCAGAAATAAGAAGTGGGAGGAAGTCCAAAAATACAATTAGTAGTATCTAAAGAGAGCAAGTGTATGATATTCCTTGACAGCAAATCTAGCAGGTGAGAAATGTTTATTGAACTAGAAAATTAAGCCTGAGAATATCCTTCCTGCTTCTATTAGATTTGACATGGTGTGCCTGAGTGTTTGCAGGCAAATTACTTGACATCATTGCCAAACCCAAACATGTAAAAATGAGTCAGGTCCCCAAAATTGTGAACAACTCAACATTTTAAAGAATGTTCTTTGTGGATTTTTTTCTCTTGTTTTGGGGGATATGAGCTAATGTGCTGCAGACAGATGATCTTTGTAGGTTATTTTAAGTCATTTTCAGCCAATAAAGGGATCAGAAACTTTAAAAAAAGAAAAGCTGAGATTCTTACTGAATTATTACAAAGAAACATGTTAAGGAAATGCCCCCAAAAGAACAGGTCTTGACCTGTGTATATTGGTTAGCAACAGCTGGCACTCAACCAATTGGTTTATTTTTTTCCTTTTATAACCTACACCTTGGTAATGTACTTAGTGTATCGCTGTTTCTTCGTCTAGATGATAATATTTAAACATTTTCCAAAGAATCTTGTTTGTTTTGTTTTGCACCTCCAGGAATGAAAATTGCCCTGGGAAGAGTGTGTCAAGGAGCAAGGTCTTGGAACCTCAGCTATAAATTTGGGTTGATAATAGGGAGTTTTAGTAGTACCCTACATGTGGGCAGACATGCTGTAGAGTAATGCCATTTTCCTGTGGCTGGATTCTCCATGACTTTGTAGTTTATGTGAAACAAGCCAACAAATAAATAGGAAAAAACCCCAGAGCTCTTTCATTATTTTTTTTTAATGTGTATGTTTTGTTTCTGACAAATTTATTAGAGAGGAAGGCAAGTCAGAATTTCTTAAGGTTTGCCTGAAGCTATACAGTCATGGAATCTGGCTCTAGCTGTAGTGACTTAATAGATATTAATGTCTTTTTCCAAAAACTTCATCTGACAAAAAGATTTGGCAGCCAAAATTTTGTATGTCTATAATATTAGGCTTCTAGGAGATGAAATACAAAACCACATCTCTTTCTCTCTCAGATTCATGCATTCTAAAAGTTGAAAACCATAGATATACAAAAGCTATGATCAGTAGATCAGATTGGTGTTCTCTTTGAATAAATAAGAAAGACAGGTTTAATTATATGAATAAAAATAACTTGCTAACAAGTAGATTCTTACAAAATAACCTTGTTCCCATTTGTTACAAAGGACTTAAAGCTCTGTTTTCAAGTGGAACGGAATTTTCAGAGTAAAATTCCAGGTTGTTGTAGATGTTGGGATGTCTGTTGTCTGTGTGACATTTTGTTCCAGTTTGCCAACTTAAAGACCAATAAGCAAATGGCTGCAAAACAACATGGCAACCCAGAGTGTGAAACCAATTCGGTGAGCCTTTTAATACCATTGTGTTTACCTTAACAAAAGTGGAACAGTAAGTGGAACTGCAATCAGAGGGTGCCAAAATAAGATTTTATTTTTCATAAATATTTCATGCTGAGTGTCAAGGGAAGAAGAGGTTATGTGCTTATATCAGCTTATATCAGCTTAAGTACATGCTTTGAGCAGAGTTTGGACAGATGACCTCCAGAGGTGCCTTTCAAAATAAAATGTTCTGTTTCAGTGCTTGATGTATCAACAAAGCATGTCTGTATGTATGAAACAAAGTGAAGTCATGTCTCTGATATCTTTGCAGACAACAATATGCACAAGTAAGAATATTGTAGGAATGTTAGGGAATATTCTGTTGCCTCCAGAATACTTCTATACTTGCACATTGACGTATCAGAACTCATTAACATATCAGAACAGTTCATGGAGGTCCAAAGAGGACACACCTAGGCCACGCTCCTTGATATAGTTCCCAACAATTGTGGTAGGCTGTGCTGGCTTTCATTTATTTGTTAATTTGGCCTTTTCAGGTCTTCCCAGTCCCTGTATCTGTTTTAACAAAGCATATTACTGACATTCATCTGCTTTATTATTCCTTACACCTAGACCATGGAAAGACACAATCCTGGGCACTTCTGCTCAGCATGCTGATGGGCTTTGATAAAACCTTCCCTTGGCAGTTGATGTCCCTTGCAACCCCTTGCTGAAGGACTTTTCACAGACAATGTGAGTCTGGAATCAAAGTTTTATCATCATTTATCTTGGACAGGAGTGTGCATCTTGGAGCCTGAAAGTCTTAGGATATTTTATTTTTGGTTTGTTTCTAATGAAAGTCAGCAAAATGAAGTGACTGGCAAACTCTTTACTTACTTGAGACTTGTATGCATATCAATATTTTACTGAATGGCAATGTGAAAGACAGCATAACTGGTCGCCGTGTGACATAGTTCCCTAGTTGGTTTAGGAATATGAAACTATCTTAATGAGCTAAGGTTACTTCTTTTTCTCCAACATGTCAATAAATAGAAGTATTATATGTGCTTAGAGCTTTAATGTGATTATGTCTCCACAGGCTACCAGGATTTAATGTGTTGCATAGAAAGTTTAACATATAGTATTCTGCTCTTGCTTACTGTATTGGCAACTACTGTTGGTTTGAAAACTTGAGCTGACTCTAAAAATAACATTTATTTCATTTGTATTTTACAAAAGAAAAAAGTGTTCATTGATTGTCATGAAAGAGGTTTCACAGCCACTGCAGAAGCTTAGTCAGTCAGATTCTACCTGCATATGCTAGATCATCTAACAAATTTATTAGTATGTCTGAAACAAGTTAATTTGGCTGCCTTAATCTATGTTTCATATAATCGTTATGACAAAGAAAGTAACCCAGTTTGATTTTAGTGTCCAAGGAGCCAAGAGAAATTGTCCTTATTTAAAATTAAGACTAGTTCAAATCAGTGAGATAATATCAAAATAGGGCCTTGCAGTATTATACTAGCCTCATTTTTCCAGAATCCAAAGTAGTAAAAATTCCCAGAAATTTTGTAATTTAGTTGTGATCATAAGCAGTCTTTAAATTGGATTAGAAGTGAAGTTCCGATTCATGTGTCCTATTGCATCCCTTAGGTGGCTTCTTTTTTCTATATTCAGTTCTGATAGCACTATATACTGACAGTTCTTGTATATACAAAGGAGAAAGTTATTTGGAGGGCAGTGATTAGGTTCATCCTAATGGATGGTTGCCAAAATTACTTTTCCCTGAGTCTTGCCCTGTAATTCTCAGTGAACTCAGTGATACTGCGGGTCAGTCTCTGTTCAAATGAAAACCAAAATGTCTAAAAATGTGCATTTGAAAACAGAAATGTATAAATATTTTTGAAACATTTAAGTCTCTGTGCCAGCATTTGCTTTCAGAAGTGCCACCTTTCATACGCAGATCCATTTTCTTCTCTCTCCTTGCAATGTAAAAATAACCAGTGTTAAAGAATTGCATATACTATGTTCTAGGACTTAAGTAAGCTGTATTCAGCAGACAAAATAACCTGCAGTTAATCACTTTTATTCCTGTTCTTTTGCTCTGTAGCACAACATGGTTTATTGTAGTTATTGCCCCATCCCTGGCAGTGTTCAAGGCCAGGTTGGATGGGACTTTGGGCAACCTGGGCTAGTGGAGGGTGTCCCTGCCCATGGCAGGGGGGTTGGAACTAGATGGGCTTTAAGGTCCCTTCCAAGTCAAACCATTCCCTGATTCTATGACCATCTCGAAAGGCATTTTTCAGATACTGTGCAGCTCTCCTGGTATTTAGAGTAGAGCATTGAGCCTGCAGCAGCTTTTCAAGTGTGGCTGTGGCTGGCAGCTATGTTAGGATGTGTAGTTCAGTAGCTCAGTTTTTCATGTTGTGTAACATTGTTTGCTGAGACTTCTTCCCAAAGAGTTCTGCTTTAACTGAAGCACTTAAATGCGATGGAATCACAGAAACTAACAGGGATATTTGGTGCTTAGCTGACTTTGAAAACCTGGTCAGTTATTTACTGGAACAGAATGAAAAAAATCAAGTGTTTGTCATGGGAATTTAAAAAAATTGTTGTAAACATATTTGGCAAATGTCATTTTTCCTAAGATAGGAAATAACCTTTTTCCATTGGTCTCCCCAAAATTTTCCACTGGGTAACTGATGTAGAGGACTAAAAGTGAAGGTTGTATGTTTGATAAATACTCCAACAGACAATGAACTTGAAACAATTTTGTGCGAACATTCTGGACCAGCTGAATTGTTCTGCTGCCCTTTCTGAAACCATATATGCACGCTGTCCTCCAGAGGTGCTGCCTTATTTTCTCTCTCCAGCCTTCTGCTGGATGGAATTGTGGAGAGATTGAAAGTACATTGGCTGTTGGCACAAAAATAAATGTGTTGGTCTACAAGTTCTTACATCCACAATTGTGGTGAAAACCAGGTTTTCTTAAATAGGAACAAAGCTTGTACAATTCCTCTGTATGATCACCATATACTCTGCAACAGAGAAATGTTAATGCTTCCTGTTGCTTTTAGAATCTGTGCCTCGTTTTGACTGTGGGTTTCAGTCTTTTGAACAAATGCTTTTGTTCCACAACTCACTCAATCATCCAGATTTCTTTAGTTGTATTATACCACCTGGAATGGAAAGAAAAGGAAATGTTTACTGAAAATTGCTATCTGCTGGAGGTGAATTATCAGATCTACTTTTCTTGAGACAAATGTTGAAAAGAGCTTCGTAAAGATTTTTTACAATTTGTAGCTCATTGAGAAGTTTAATCAATACTAGTGTGGAGGCTTTGAGCTGGACCTTTCTGCAGAGATCATTTGAAGTGTGATAGCTGCTAGAGCTGTCTCTGGTGTCTGTTGTACTAGGTGGCAATGCTGAAGAAGCTCTCTGTCTTAAAGTAGACACTGGTATGTTTTTAAAAAATGCATGTATTGAACATAAGTATGAAAAGGGCTTTTTCTCATGCTTTTGTATGCATACTGTGCATACATTTTCAAAAGAAATCTCCATTGCTCTTAGGATAGAGAGCACTCTGTGTTGTGTGGCAGTGATAAAGAGGAATCATAGAATCATAGAATGGTTTGGGTTGGAAGGGACCTTAAAGCCCATCTAGTTCCAACCCCCCTGCTGTGGGCAGGGACACCCTCCACCAGACCACGTTGCCCAAAACCTCATCCGGCCTGGTCTTAAACACTGCCAGAGATGGGGCATCCACAACCTCTCTGGGCAACCTGTGCCAGTGCCTCACCACTCTAACAGTAAATAATTTATTTCTAACATCTAATCTAAATCAACCCTCCTTCAGCTTAAACCCATTCCCCCTTGTCCTGTCACTACACTCCCTGACAAACAGTCCCTCACCATCTTTCCTGTAGGCCCCTTCAGGTACTGGAAGGCCGTGATTAGATCTCCCCAGAGCCGCCTTTTCTCCAGGCTGAACAATCCCAACTCTCTCAGCCTGTCCTCACAGGAGAGGGGCTCCAGCCCTTGGATCAGCTTCGTGGCCCTCACATCTTTCCTGTCAGTGAATAGTACTGTAGGTGAAAACTTGAGAAGCAGTATACAAAGGCTGAGGAACCAATTTCCCAGCCCTGGACATGCTACTTTCATCTTAGAACTACGATGTTTTTTGCTGCTTGGATGGCTTCTGCTGTTAAGAAAAGCTAGCACTGTAGCTGCTTGTGAGCCAAAAAAAGTATCTTGGAAGATTTTGGCTAATGGGGGCACCTAGTGACATAACTATGGGGTAAAGAAAACAGTCATGGTTTTTGACTGATGCTAGGTGAAAATGCTTGAATGAATTAGTTGACACCACAAAATTCACAATATGATCATTGGAAGAATATATTACCCTGATTCTGAAGTGACATAGTAATACTCTGTATGCAAGATACCGCACATAACTTATTCAGCAATTTGTACAAAGCATATTATGAAATGTGTACAATAAAATATTCACATAGCTTTTGACTGGCCTTAGTTCAGAGTAGTAATGTCCTAATTTACAAGTAGGGTAAGGAAATAAAATCACTTCCACATGTTTTGCTTGATGCTAAATATTAGGTATTAAGTTTTCCCAGTGCCTTTGCTACTTTTACACTGTGCTTAGTGAAATGTAATATCCAGAAGCAGAGACGATAACAGGCTGATATTTCTGAATACAACCCTTCCAAACAGTTTGATACCGGGTCAAGTAATCAAATGAGGATATTTTGGAGGATTACTAAGATTTTAATTTCCTCCTCCTTTGATGTCACTTAGAAAGTGGCTAACAATTCCAGCACATCAAAATGTTTTTGAATAATGATTCTGAAGGCTTTTAGAGTCTTAATTTGAGTGAAACTTGGTTCTACTTTGCAAAGGATGTAAGACTCAAACTCATAAGGCTTTTTTACTAAAAAGCTTTCTTTGATAAATGGTTATTTTTATCAAGACTTCTAAGTGCATTAAAATGCATTAGTCACATGTCTTGTTCAGTACTCATCACTGAAATATTAGCTGCTTGGGGCTGAGGTGACAAAAAGGTGCAATGCACTTGAATACTCAGTAGTACATTACTGGCTGTCATGGTACCAGTTTTCAGGGAGAGTTCTGTCTGTGAAAAAACATCTACCAGTCTATCCTTTCTTCTTCTTTCTTCTTTAGTAAGCCTAGAGAGCCTGGAGAGCTGGCTGGACAATTCCCTTGTCTATTTCTGGGCATAGGTGTTAATTTAACAGAATTTTATTGAATCTTAAGTCGACGCCATCAGTGTCTGAATTCCACCTGGAAACTCAGCTTATCCTGTGCCCTCTGTAATGCTTCAGTGCTCATACTTAAGAGATTCTACACAGCTGGAGGCCCCGTTAAGTTTTTGCAGTGAAAATGCTGGACGTAATTTAGTTTTCTGGTAGCATGAAAGTAATGAGTCAAAGATGAGCAAAACATTGAAGAAAAGGTTGTCTGAGATCCCCAGCTGAGAAATAAATGGTACTGATGGATGTGCTCTATATTTTTATTGTGTTAAAGAATGCAGATTTCAAATGTGTGGGTTTTTTTTTTTCCTTTTACCTTAACTGCTCTTGCTAACTGAAAGACTTCACAATGAAGCCTTTTTTCCCCCTCACCTGGCAAACACCAACATGCGTTTTTTGGGTTTTTTTAAGAAAGCAAGTGGTTATGATTTGCTTAAGTGAACTCTTTCCTATGGCCTTGTAATGTATCAGGCTACTTCAGTATTTTCCTATAGAGAAGACAGCTTGCGTTTAAAGCCACAGATGGGCTGACTGGTCACTACAGAATAGTAAGATGTAATTGGCATTCATCCATGCAGTCAAAATAATAATTTAAAAAAGCCTCAGGTTTGGGATTTTTTTATTTTACTAATAGCATTTACAAATATTATGCTTAAATGTTTAGAATAATTTCTACAAATACATTCCTCGCTGTGCTAATATAGAGACCTCTTGCAATGGAATATTTCTATAGCTTGCCATTAGCATTGATATAAAGAGGAAAAAGAGAGAAACATCTGAGGAGCAAGCTATAAAACAGTGTCTTGTGACACCCTGAAAAGAGGTACGTGAGATCAAAGTAAATTGCAGCAATTCGTCTTTACCTTATTAAATGTGTATGAAGAACTTTAAAAGAAAATTCCATTTTTTTCTCTCAGTCCATAAGGCTGTAAGTTCCAAAGGTAAGAAATAAACCTTAAAATTAATAAAGTATTACATTAAGGATTTGTATTTTTGCTGACACTTCCAGAACTGTTTTTCCTCACTGGGATACAGTCCTAGATATCTTCTGTACGTTTCAGGGTAAGACAAGATTTATTTCTCTTAAAATGCATTAAATTAAAGATTCATTAAAATTAAAATTTGATCATATTTGCCAAATCATTCCCTTTAAATATGTTTATTATTTTGTAATAAGCGGTAATATTCACCAGTTAGTGTGTGGTGTATTAGAAGTACATCATGAATGTGTACTAACACTACTTCTGTGAGTGAACTATGATGTCACTTTTAATATTATGCTGAAAAATTTTGAGTGCTGCCATCAAGTATCGGTTTGATCTCTGTCTCATTAACAGACCTTACTTAAGATGTCATTCATTCAGGGTTAATGGGAGGAATAAATAAATATCCTTTGTGTGGTGGTAGTTGAAATGGTAAGAAGCCATCAGTGAGCTGTGTGGGAAGGTGAGTTAGAATTCACGCTGTACCTGCTGGGTGAAGGTTTGCACTGAATGTGTGCCTGCAGCTCTGGTTTTGCTCACCTTTGAGGCAGAACATGAAGACAGCTGGTGCAGAATGAGAGAAGTCATCAGCAGTAATGCAAAGGATTAGCTCCCTAGGAGAAATGGGGATCTTTAACATCCCTAAATCTCTAAATTTACAATCTCTAAAATTGTAAACAGACAATTTTACAGCAAAGACAAACTTGGCTTGAACAATCAATTGCTCCAGATAAAGGACCCAACTAATTCCAATATTGGTTAGTAACTGCTTAAAAAAAATGAGGTCGACCTCCATCCTCCATGCTGCAGCCATGGTTAACTGAGATTTGGTTGTAGAGCTGGATCTGAACCTCTGTCAGATCTCTGAGGCTGTCCTATGTCGTCTGCGTTACAGCCAACTCCCATTTTTCTGCTGAGGCTCTGTCCTAGTTTCAGAATAATATCTTCACTATGTTGCAGTCCCCAAGGGCAGTATCTCCACTAGATTTAATTAAAACTGGGGATGCTAATCAGCAGGTCTTTCTGTAACCGTGAGATTTCTAAGACCTTGACTGCAGTCACTGTCTCAAAGTTAAGTGGGTTTTGCCTTCTAACATTGTGGGAAACATTGAAATAATGCTCCTGGATCACAGATCCTGGAGTCTGTAGTGGCAGCATTCCTTACAACTGCACCTTCTGAATAGTGGCAAGTTCCTTCGGGGATAGTATGTCTTTGAATACCTCAGTATAAGGGTTGCATAATTGAATTCTATACCAAATACCCTTTCCGCATTTGCAAAACATAAAATAACAGCAAGACTTTTTACTGATGAATGTCTGTAAGAAAGATAAAAAGGACCTTGACTAATATAATGCCCTTTGCAAGGAATTAGTTCACATCTATGCGTTATAGCAGATCCCTGTTTCGAGGTCCTAAGACCTTGATTCGGCAGATTGCCCTAACCAGGGCATCTCTGCTGCCCTTATGGCCTGGGCAACCGGATTTTCTTCCCAGAGTGTGAATTATAGGAGGACGGGGGAAGTAGAAGCAGACTCAAAAGCTAGGAAGTAGGTAAATGTCCTGAAGCATTGCAGTTGCAACTAATAGTTGAAGTCAACAAGGGGAAGAATTATTTACTTTGCTGCTTTAAAGAAAGAGGAGAGGAGCAAGGAAGAGGGAGTTGAGTGGAAATAGTAAGCAATAGATGTAAATGCTTAAATTTGCATTGCTATAATGTTGTCTAAGAGTACTGACTTTTCATGGGTTATATTTTACTTCCACAGGAAGTTTTGTGTTTATATTTAATTGTTGGAACCCAAGGGCAAAGCAAAGCAATTAAAATGTCGAAGACTTAAAAATAAACTTCAGAAGCTTCAAGTAAAATACCTTTAGCTGATTAGTGGTACAATGCATCTTTAATGAGAAATAAATTAGGATTGCATTATTTCTTAGGAGGATAAGAAGAGGCATTAGATATCTGCATTGATAATAGAGGGCTTAGAAATAATCTAAGACTATGAGCTGCTTTTCTACAAAAACCAGGAAACTTCTACGTGGCCTAATGCACAGATAAGAAAAGCAGTGAAACAAATAAATTTCTAAAACTCCTTTCACTAAAAAGCTTATTGCGAGGTGAATTTTAACATAGTCCCATCCGTCTTTTGATCTGTTCAGCCTCATCCCTTTGATATGTATCCATGTTTCTCTATTTTTGTCAAATTGTTAATTTTGTCTTGAAGTCTGATTTTAATGCAAACTAATTTATATAAAAAGTGCAGGCTGTAACATTTAGACTATAATTTTGACTGACCCACATATAAAATACTACCTCCTGTAGTTCCCCACAGCAAACAAAATTCTATTAAAAACAGGGCACAGAAATGCACTTTATGAAATATTTCTTCTCAGTTAACCTGTTGGGGCAGTGTACCAAATGAAGGGAATAAGAAAAGTCCTTTGACTGGGAAGAGTGGCAGCATTTATGTTTTTAAATCAATTGAATTTTAAATATACGCTTATTGTCTGGGTTAAATTGCTACTCAGTGAAAAGGCATGCTGTTCCCAGACAGTAATTGGTCTAGTTCAGCTCTCAGGCTGGGTCACAGTACCAGACAGCCTTCTCCGATCTTTCTCACTTCTGCTCTCTTTTTCCTCATTTTCTTGAAAAGGTGATTGAAACTCCAGTCATTACTGCGTTTGAGGCAGTGTACTCATAACCCAGCGTTTTTCATGAAGGATGATGAATGGATGGTGGTGTATTGTAAGACACTTTGAAGAAGAATGTAGAAATCTGCAGTCTGAACAAAATACGTGGAAAGGCACTGAACGAGTACAGCCATCTCAGTTATTGCTGGAGTGTATTTCTGGTAATGAACACTTCACCTTCTGTATGGGACTGTGGTAAAATGAAATAACTTAGAATGATTAATCTTACACTATTTTACAATCATCATATTCTTAAACATGCTTTTAGTCAAAAAAGGAGGGGGGGTGGGGGAGGAGATGACAATACTGGTCTACAAAGCTCATGTGCTACATTACTTCTCTCCAGTTACATCTCAGATTGCTCTGGCAATTAAATAGGTTGGCTGGAATTTTGTAGAAGGTCATAGCTTTACCTCATGAGTCAAAGCAGGAACGTTTTGGATCAGCCTGCTTTTTTTACTGAAGTACGTCACAGGTGAAAGAGTACGATGGGATCTGTGGAGCTGTAAGGAGATACTCTGCCCTGGTTTGAACACAGTAAACGTCAGGGCAATTGGGGAGCCTACCTGTACGGTGTATATATAATGTGTAATATTAACCAGTATTCATGTTGTTGTTAACAGTAAAAATGTCTTGCTGTGGAGTTTAACAAATGCCATAGACCAAACTGGGCCACTTGCCAGCAGAGAAGCAGTCAAATAGCCTGCAGGAGCACCCAGTGTGCCCGAAGAGTGTCAGGGAGAGGGTGCTGCCCACCCCAGCTGAGAAGGGTAGCCACTAGCACCTAGCGGCTCACTTCCCAAGCTGTTTCCTTTCTTCCCCATGTCTTTATGTTCTTTGGCCTGTCTTCCAGCTCGCATCCTGCTGGATGGAAGGTGACTTCATGGGGTGAAAGCTCAGGCTCTGACCTGTTGACTTCTGACCTAGCCTTACTGCGCTGAGTCTCACCCATCCTTCCTTAGATTTCATGTGTGACCATGAGGTAAGTCCACAGGTGTGGGAGAGCTTGAAGGGAGGTGGTGGCAGAGAAAAAAGAGCAAGGAACTTCACAGACAGTGTCTGAGTACATGTATGATGTTTGTATCAGCTCCTATCCTGCTCCTGCTGTGGTGCAGGGCTGGAATGAGACCTGGTGGGAATGGTGACTCCTTTCTGCAGCTTGGAAGACATAAAGGAGAAATGCAAAGGGAGTGGCTATAGTAGGAAAGTCTTCCTGTCCCATCCCTATTCCACTCTCACTGTGGAAAGAGGGAGTAAATTAATTGCTAGACCAATGGAGGGCAGAAGAGGTTAGGTAACCTGCATGAACTGTGCTTCAGAGGAGTTAGAGTTGTGAGAGTGGGAATCTTGGTAAACCCAAATCAGAGAGTACTCATGAGGAACCTGAGGCATTAGCATCTGGATTAGTTATGCTACCTGGAATGGGTTTAATGCGTGGTACCCTACATTTCTGTGCAAATGTGTGTGTGTGTGTACTACTCCGATTGCATGCAGCTTATGAGTAGAGCTGTTGCTCCAAATTCTCTGCACAGCTGATGATCTGGGAAAAGGTACATTTGTGTATGGGAGGGAGAACTGCTTTCATCCCAAAGACATCCCAAACTGGGTAGTAGTGCTGACATTGTTAAGACTCCAAAGACACAAAAGACACCAGGCTCAATAATAAGTGTTTGGGTGCTTATTAGATTATCCTGTTGTGTATAACCAGATCTGTGACTGCTTTTCTGCTTTAATTGTGCTCTTTGCACATAACAGCATTTTCTGTCATTACAGTGCAGAGCTGAATGGCCAAGACGACCTTTGTGTTGCTGCGTATTTAGGTTTTGTTTCAAAATGAGAAATGGAAGTATTAAATGTGAAAAAAAATGAGTAAGAGTGTTAAACAATATTTTTAAAGTGAAACACATATCTTGGCATGTTTTTTATTAGGCAATTTCTGAGGTGCATTTCTATAAGCAGTAGAAGGCCTGCTGCTGCCGCCAAAGGACACTTCAGCCTCTTTGGAGTGAGCATAGCTGGTCTAGAAGCTCAAGTTTGGGGCATTCTTTTGCCTTTGATAGATCCAAGATAGCCCAGGGATGTTGGATGCAAAAAAATGTGACCCTTATTTTGAACAGTTTAAGATTCCCATGATTTTTTTTCCCTACTACAAATCATCGAGGCAACTGGAACAGCCACACTGTTCAGAGAGATTATAACTTGTAGTAGGCCTAAGTTTTGTCTTTTTTGGTTTAGTTTATCTTTTCTGGTATATTGATTCTTTTTTTAGAAAGAGTGTGTTTTGTTGCCTTAGCAAAAGTAGGTGTTTCGTGAAGGGCAGCAGGTGCTGGGAATGATAATGCGAGCTATGGTTAGTGTTGGGACCAATGATCAGAGGAAGAGGTTAAAGTCAATGTTAGTCACATAAAATGTCTAAGGTTTGAACTCAAGTAGAAGTTTATAGTTGCATAAGCATAAATTATAGATTTAAAAAACCTGTCCCACAAACCTTCACAAATCCTAAGCAGCTGTAACATTAGCATGCAACCACCTGTTTTGTTTTGTTTATTAAATGGTTGTCCTGGACACCCAGAGCACCGCTAGTCGCTATATTTATATTGGGTAATGTTCTTGCAAAAAAAGGATTTTGGTGATTCAGAAAAGTCAGGTGCAACCTCTTCCAATGCCCAATGGCTTCTAGGCCACACCTTGGCCTTCCACCTTCACAGAGCAGGAGCCAGATATGGATAGAGGTAGACATTGCCTCCTCCAGCGCTAGCCTAACCTTGAGTGAAAGTGAGGAATCTCATCTAAGTAAGTGAATCACCTAGATTATTGCAGCAGTCAGTAGATGCACCTTCAGGGGCAATTCAGTCCATCTAGCTAGCATGTCAGTGGACTACCTGCTGGAATTACCTCCTTAGGTAGGAAGGAATCTAGTTGACCAGACTGGAACACCAAAAAAACCCCAAAAACCACAGAAGATTCAGTGTCCTTGCACACTGTGTCCTGCTAGCACCATCTTGGCTTCAGTGCTTGCAGTGTGCTGGAAGAACCATGTTCTTCTGCGGTAATATTATTTTTGTATCCAAAATATTTGTATCCAAATACAAGTCTTTGGTTTCCTAGCTGGGGTGGTCTTGACAGATTATTCAGAAAATTTCTGGACAGGCAGGTTGCCATATGTAGGACTGCTGATCTCAGGTTGTGAAAGCAGTATGAGATAACCTCCCTAAATCTCTGCGCCTTTTTCATATGGAAATGGGAAAGATTGGAGTATACATAGATAATGCTATTACCAGTTCATTTAAAAGGCCACACTGTATTTTTTTTAACAACACTACACCTTTCTAAACAATGTCCAAGAACAATAGGGATCTCTTTAGAAGATCGATGTTTCAATTGCTGGCTACCCGAAAGTGACATAACCCCACTGTAATTTTAAATAGGATGAGGCTTTAATGGGTCTCCTAGAGCAAAAAAAAGCTGTTTATTAGTAGGAATGTACTAAACTACATGCATTTGACAAAGTGCTAATGGAGGAAATTACTTCTAGAGAAACAAATGAAAATGTCAATTAAAAAAAAGTAATGGCTCTCTGAGTTGTGGGTTGGTGTTTTTTGTTTGTTTTCTTCTTAAGAAAAGTGCTGGGTATGTTTTTCGTATTGCTTGAAAAGCTTTTGGTTTGCCTCTGTTGCCTTGGTTCTGTGGTGGTTTTTTCCTTTCTTTTTTTTCTTTGCCTTCTGTACCTGCTGCCCTGGAACTGGATTTCATTTAGACTGGAGGCTAATTTAATATTCTGTCTGCTGGTTTTTCTCTGTTATATGTTGTATTTTTCCAATTTTTTACAGCACATCTTCCAATGAAAATGTGTCCAAGAGCACAGTGCCTGCATTTATCAGCTTTGAATGGACTAATCTTCAGATGACTGAGTAACGATTAATATAACCCCTTTATGTTGGGGAGAATTGGATTAGAATGGGTGCAAACTACTCATGAGAGCTTGCTCCCTTATAAGAGGAAATAATTTTGATTGCTAAAACAGATAATCTAAAAAACTTTTCCAAAAAAGCCTACAGATCTTTCATTGTTCAAGACCTTCTTGTTGTAAGTCTGCTGTTAGTTGTGTGAAGCTGACAGCTTGGAGTAAGCTTAAACGCAGTGGATGTGGAAGCTGCCACGTGGCTGCTCGCCTTCTGGGTGAGCAGAGCTGCAGCACTGGATTGGCAGCTTGGGCCTTATATGCCTGGCTGTAAAAAGGTTTCTTGTATTAGCTAGCTTTTTAGTAGCTGTCTCATATTTGCCTAAGAAATTTGCCCCTCTGCCAGGTGTTATTTTGGTAGTGGTTCATGGCAGTCGAGACTGGCACATGGGCAGCCAAAATCACCTGGCTTTGCATTTCGATACCTGCCAGTGGTGTCACGTCTCGTGTCAGCATACAGGAGGAGAAAGACGTTCCTATTAACTGTAGAACATTATTGAAGTGGAAATTCACTCTTTACTATTTCCTAATGCAACCCGGCATTTCTACATGGTGACTGTTTATCATGAAGTAATAGGTAATGTTAGGGTTTGCTTAGCAGGCAAGCTTTCTGATAACTAATGTCTGTGTAAATATTCCCTGTGCTTTAAGGATATTGCTGAGTTCAAATGGTAGTTGCAAAGTAGGCTTAATGAGTGCATTAAGGAAAGAAGCTTATTCACAGCATTAGCATTAGCTGAAACAATGACGTGTTACCCTTCAGTGGCTTGTACAGTGACATGCATAGGCTGAGGATCTGTGCATTTTTAAACAGTGAAATGTTTAGTTTTTAATGCTTTGTATATTTGCTTATGTTAGATGTGTCTCTAATTATTTGTTCTTGTAGCAGAATAAAACCAGCTACTTCAGGATAATGTCTGGAAAAACCAGACACCAGAAAACGAGTTGCTGTGCTGAGGTAAGGCGGCAGTCACTGAAGCAGAGTGAGCATAGGACATTCAGTCTGCAAATAGGGGTGGCAGAAGAGGCTGTACTTCTTCTGCCACTGCCCATTCCCAATATAAAATGTGATTAATTTTTAACAAGGCATCGAGCATTCATTTTCTGTCTGTAGTCTCCAGAAGTTGAATACTGTAGTCCTATCAAAATATTGCCTCTATTACAACTTGCAAGATCAGATGCTGGACCCAAATGAACTGAAGGCAAGCAGCACGCAGAGTGCATTCAAGGCTTAATGACCTTTTTGGAAAGATTCAGAAGGAGAGTGTTCATAAATTTGCTGCTTACACTGAAACTGGCAGGCCAAGATTGATCTCAAAGACATTTTTTGAGTAATTTGCCTCCTGTTCATAGGTCTCCACCTCAGATGATTGTACTTAATGATGTAGCATTTGGTTACTTTCACAGGTTGCTCTGGTGTTCTAATATGAATTTTCCACATTTAATAAGAGTCATCAAGGGTTATCTCAGGCTTTTAGCTGCCTCCAGGAAACCAAAATGAATTGTGGTCACTTGTTTGTGGTGGCTTTTGGTTTTGGGTTTTTTTTTCTCTGTGCCCAACCCCTTGAGTCCACAGAAAGGCATAAGGACTCACTTGCTCTATGCCATCCGCAGTTTGAACTTTCAGTGACATCTTGCTTTAAAGTCAGTCATATGCTGACAGAGAGTTACAATTATCAGCCCTGCTGGAGATACAAAAATAATGTCCTCAACATCAAAAGATGTTTTCTTAAATGATAATTAGCGTCTCCATGGGTGGATTGTTTCATAATTTAACATAATATAATATATTTTTCTTTGCGTGATCAAGATAAGGCACTGTGACCACAAGGACCTCTGCCATTTCAAATTAGTTAAGGCATCAGTATTGATTCTAAGCTAGCTAATTATGCTAAGAAAAGTAATCAAACAAAATTTGTCATTTATGCTGGTAAAAAAGCACATTCTTATTTTACTTTTTTAACTCTTTGCTTCATACAGTAATGTCCAGCCACACAGTATGGTTAAAAACCCTTCCCCTGCTTGTATTATATAAATGAGAGTGTGTTTTCATCTCTTATACATGATTGCATCCACTTCATAAGAGTGAGAAATTGGGTGGAAGCTCCGAGTTGTCATTCAAAATAAGAAATGTTTTGAAACAATATGGGCATTGCGAGGGAAATAGATTTTATTTATTTGCCCACTATCTTAGATTTTAGGATGCTGAAAAGTTTAATATGTGTGCTAACTTAGACCACACTTGTTAAACTAAGGGGATCGCAAAATGAAGAATAAAATGCTGGATCCTCCTTCCTATTTCAGGCTAGTGCAGGCTTAATGCCCTGAAATGAGGCGTGGGCTCAAAAAGGTCAAAGTACTGCAGAGGCCATTCCCTCATTTCAGCTCACATTGTGTTCATCAGAATGTCATCCAGGGTACAGAGCAATAGTTCTGCACACAACTTGCTTGTCTCTGACATTTTAATTTTATTCCTTTTGAAAACTTGCAAGGTGAGAACCAAAATAAATGTTTTCCATGTTTCAAATATAAAACTTGGAGAATATTTTTCTTCTTCCTGTGTAATCACATTTGTCATCAAGTCTTTAAGAATATACCTGGGTTTTTCTACTTTACCGTCTAGTTCAGTGGACAATAATAGAAAGTACATTGTGTAGTAATTACCTGTTCTCACAACAGGTGGGACAGAAATCCAGGCCTGAGCCTACACAATGTGTAGCTACACAGCACTGTTGTCACCTCCCAACATCCTATCATCCAGGACAAGAAGGCATTTAATAAAAATCAGCAGCCCAACTTTATTGTCTTATAAAACTCCAAACCGAAGATGAATCTGGACAGAATTTTACACATGAACCTAACAAGATATTCTTAAAAATCACTAAGTAAAGGCAGAATGTGGGATATAAAGAAACTTCTTTTTTTTAAATTGAACTTCAGTGTTGTACTTAGTGATATTTTCATGACAAAGTGCCATAGAATTTGTTACGGTGAAATGACATTTGAAAAAACTGAAAAAAAAATATTAAAAAATGGGAATTAAAATTATGCTTATATAAACATTTCTTTTGTCTATTAGTACATTGTAATGCTGAACATAAAATTTTGGAACACTATATTAGCACTTTCATATTTGTGGAAAGACTTTCACCTGAAGTTATGCTTTGATCTCCCAAGCATCATCTATTTAGTTACAATGATATCCTTTAATAAACAGGCACATTAAAAAAAAACCTGTTTAAATTTTTCTTCCATTGAACTTTACAGTATTGTGCTGGAGCAGAGAGACCATTCCATGCTCAGATTATCTCAGGTCCCTCTGCTGAACGTCTTAAATCTTAAGTTAGTTTAGTGGTAAGGCTGAAGTCACAGAGTAACCATTCCCTCTGCAAAACATAAACTAGCATCAGCTCATTCTTGAAATTGTGAACTAGCTGTGATTACTAAATAGCTCCCAGCTATTTTAAAAAAGTAGTCAGTGGCTTAAAAGATAGGGAAGTACACAGGTTTTTAAAACCAGTATCTGAATTAATAGGTGCTTAACTTCGAATGGCAGTGCCTAGTTCAAAGCAGTCTAGCCTTAGATTTTAGTGCTCACTTCCCATATGTACCCTTGAAAATGAGACTGTGAAAATGTTCAACTAAGCAAAGCCAGGCAGAGAATAAAAGCAAAACAACTTACTTTCTGAATCAAACATTCCCTATGCTTAGGTTACTGTCATGGAGGGTAGCCCACGGCTGGTCCTGCCCATGCGTGGGTACGGCTGTTCCCCTGGCACAAGAACTGCGGCAGAGGTCATTTTAGTCTCAGGAGGCCCACAAGTCAAGCTTGAAGGAACCTCCTAGAGAAGCTGTTGTGACTAAAACGTAACCAAAGTGACTCTTCAGCACAGCAGTGCATCTCTCTCAGCATAATTTAGAAATCTGTATTGTCCTCTAGGGAAAGATGTGGGTGAGTATACATCAAAACAGAGAGGAAGGCATTACTTTTTCAGCCAGTGTTGTTTGTGTTCTTCCCTCTTCAGGTGCTAAAGCCGTGCTATATCTCTTTTTAGATAACCTGTGGCATGGCTTACAGTATTCTGCTAAATACTTGAAAACTAAAACCAGGTATGTGTTAATTACATGAAGACTAATTTTTTGGTGTTTAACAGTAAACAAATCAAATCAGACATACTTGCTAAAAAAAAAAGTGGCTTGTAGCACATAAATTTATTTTTCTATGATTTATTTTTAAAGACTTGTTCCAGTGAAGAAAATAATATACACTTTTTAGGGTTTTCAACAATTCACTATTGTATACTGTTACAGTAAGGCACTCTTAAATTGCATTTGGAAATCAAAGCTCTCCCCTTGTCTAGGAATCAGTGAAGTGACTTTCAATAACAGTATTCTGAACAGAATATTCTCCCCGCACAATTATTCCGACTTCTGAAGCTATAGCAAGAATATATGCTAGTTGAATGGTAGTTAAATTTCAAAAGGAAGATAGCTGTTCCATGTTTAGTTTCTGTCAGTGGCATCTATATTAGCTTCATTTATAGACTTTTCATTATATAAAACTAGGATATAACGGAAACCCAAGCTGTGACCGCAAAACAGAATGTGTGTGCTCTCCTGTTGCTGCTGGCTCTGAAGAGATAAGAAAATAAAGTATGGGAAATGGGAGAAAACAGGACCTCTAGGTAACAGGATCTGATCCAAAGGTTGCTAGTAGTCAGTGGGGGGTCTGTTGATTTCAGACAGATTTTTGTTTGTTTTTATATTATCCAGAGTGTAACAGAAATGACCAAATTTATTGATTTTTTTTTTTTTTTTAAACTACCCGCTCAAATATAAAACTACAGTAGACTTGAGTTAAAGGGTTATCTGGAAGCTACAAGTCTCACTCTTGGATACCCTTTCTCTCTAATAAGAAAGTCTTATTCAGGAGCAAAGTAAAAATTCTCCAAACAGGTCTTTTCAATGATGCATTACTGTATTAGTTCTGCTGTTCTTCCATATTCCTCATAGGTCTCATTTTCAAAAGGAGAAACACGTCAGCAACTTTCTTGTTATTTAGGGTAGTAACAAATGGAGAGTTGTTCTGGGGCACGGTGTGCAATCAGAAATCTGTATTGCAGCTTGGGAAAACTTTCTGAAACTGTTTCTATTTGCCCAATATGGGGAAAAAAACCCCCAACTATCATTTGACAGCCTAATTTTGCTCTGCAAGCATATCCAGCAGCTCTTTCTCTATGCCTTGGCTGCTCAGTTCATTCAGACTGTAGTATCTATGAACAATCTTGTCATCTGTGACAACAACCACTCGAAGCCCATGCGTATCTTCTCCCAGCTGGCATCCCACTGCTGATGAAACCACCATTTCCAGTCCTCTGTAGGACCCTCCAGCATTCCTATGGTAATGTCCAGAAAATACAGCTTTAATGCCTGTGTAAAGAAAAAAAAGGAAAAAAAGAAAAAAGAGAGTATGTATTTAGTTAGCAGTTGCAGTTTATGTATAAGATGTGTTTACAGTAAAAGATACTGCTGAGGTTGAATGCTGAGGCTTACACAGCTGCTGGGGTTGTAGAGAAAGATCTATAGCAAGTACAGCTACAGGTGTCATGTTTACCTTCATTCCTTAATGATTCATGAAGCATAAAATTAAACCATTTACCTGAACTTGCATTTTAAACAAATAATTAGTACACAGCAATAAAAAAATTCTAAGAGTAATAAATAATGAGTAAAAACACTATTCTGCTCCACTAGCTCTGTTTAGGGTTAGTGGACTCCCACCTTGTTATGCTTGCTGCAAGGTCTGTTTGTCATCTTGCTGCTACTTTAGCTAGAAAGAACACTCCAGAGGAAGCTGATTAAAATTAGAAAAAAAAATTCAATAATAGATAACAGGGTAAAGACTGATATCACCGAAACATGAGTTGAAAGCCAAGGACTGTGGAGCTGTATTTGTCAATTAACATGCAGAAAATTCAGTAAGGAGAGTTTAAACCTGTTTACCCAAGGCCACTGACCTTACAAAAAAAAAAAAGGGCAAGACAAACAAAAAATGTAAATGAGAAGATAATTTGTAATCTTTTCTCAAAGGCCTCGGGGGGGGGGGGTTACCACAGATGCAATAGAGCTACGTACATCAAAGAAACCTAATAAACAGAAGAGGTTGTGCGTTATAATAAGAGTGGGAGAAAGATGACAGCAGCCAAAAAAAGGAAAAGCTGACAACCTGCAAGAGGAGTTGGGCTTGGTACTGACATGAATTAACATTTACCTAGTATGGGGTACAAACAAGGCAGGTTTATTCTGACTTCCTCTGTATTTTTAATGACTTAAGGCTGTTCTGTTTCTTCTTTTTTTTAAAATAGCCTATTTATATTTTGGACTGTATTGAGGTAAAAAAAAAAAATCATTCCATTATAAACTTGAAAAGAAATACATTTGATCTGCTGCAGGAGAAAACAATATGCTATATCAAAAGTTTCTAGGTAGGTCACATGCAAGTATCATTCAGATACTTGGTCAGGAGCAGAAGAAAAGCTAAACGACAAGCAGCAGCAGGTAAAGAGGACAAACATACTTCATATTTAAGGCTTTATAATGTACTTTGAAATCCTTGGCTGAATCATTGTCTAACTGATTAGCCAAACGGACATTTAAAGAAGTCTGCCCATCCTTCCCCTTCTCGCAGAACATGATAATTTAACAAAAAAATTAATTAAGTTTGGAAGTGCTGTCTGATTTTGACCAACTTTAAAGATGATCCATATGCCAGGTCTGCTTTCCTGCCATGCCCCTCAGTAGCTATGGGATTTTTTCAGAAATTTTGAAACAATTTCAAATTAAATGAAATTGTTTCATCCTTACCTTCAAACCAGTAATTTCTACTTTTTGTTTCTTCTGCGTTGCAAACATAAACAAATAAATCAGTAGAAGCTGTATTCACTACTCTGAATGGCCTTTCTGATTGGCTCTACAGGACAAATTCATGCTACCAAGTAGATTGTTTTCCCGTCCTCATTTGATGTTTTATAAATCTTAATAAAATGTTTTTATTACTACAAAATAATGAAACCTTGTTTAGTCTCAGGACCCAAAAAAGTAAAGAAAAAATAATTTTCATTTTACTTCTCTCTGCTGTCAAGGTTTGTAAAAGCATGAACAAAAGCGTTGAGAAGCTAGCTTCTTCCTGAGAGAGAACATGCTGTCCGAGAGCAGCGCTTCATGTCCCAGTCAAGCCGGCGTCCTTCCCCGGTTAGGCACTGTGTGCAGCGTTGATCGATTCAGCTCACAGGCAACAGCATTTGTAGTTTGGCAAAAAGTTATTCATCAGCTTTCTTGCTAATTTAAGATGGTGCATATTTTGTTTTGAATGAAAATGTTGAATTAGTATAAATAGCTAATTTTACAAACAGGTTTTGGGATTAATTTTTGGCATGCTCAGTCTATGATCCTTGGATTTCAGACTACTACAGCTTCCTGAAGCTGCATCTAATGCTATTTTATACTGTTGTGAAACAGAAAAATTACTGGACCAGATGGCTGAAAATACTGGGAATTTTGTTGTTTATCATCAAGTGCAAAACATGTAAATTAATTTTATATTTTGTTACAGAAAGTGTTTAGTTCTGATGTTGATACACAATACTATTAATGATGATTCAAAAATTTTCAAAAGCACTTAGGTGTAATTTCTCTACTGAAATACAATAGGTTGTATCCTCCTTAATCACGACAACACTTTGACGGTTCTACACAAAGCATCCGAAAATATATTAATAGTGAGTGACTCAAAACCCACACTAAGTTTTCCCTGACAACGATGACTAGATAGCCAGCAGGTTATCAAACTGACTGGCTACTCTTCCTATTGGTTTGCTGTGTTGGCTAAAAACCTGCTCTCCTATCACAGAAAATATTTCACTGGCGCTATTCTATAGGCGCTGTACCTTGCTGAACATAATTTGTGTTTATATTGAAAAATAAACTGGGCAGCCAGAGTCTAACCATGCGCCTGTTGGCGAGGAGGACAGCAGAGGAGCGGGGAGAAGTGCCGGGTGTGCAGCAGTGTGAGCTCTCCGGCGCACTCCTTGCCTCCGCACACAGCCAGGGGCTCGCTCAGCACCCAGGCAAAAGGCTATCCTTAAATCTGCACCATGGAGACTTTACCTTTCCAACCACTGCTTGTATCCTTACAGGATAACGAGCCAAGCCTAGAAAGATACTCAGGGATGTATGCTGTGATGACAACACCGAGCTTCATTTGTTATTTGTCAGATACTCCAGCAAGCTGCCATTCCAGGCTTAACACAAAACGTAACACATGCTTAGTCCTGTTCAAGTGGTAGGCAAGAGAATGGGTAATTTGTGAGATACTGTAACCTTAAATGACATTAAAAAAAAAAAAAAGTAACAACTAGTTTTGTCTTCAGACAGCAGAAATTCTGGAAAAGAGGCAATTTAAAGGCAGAGCGCTGTGATCAGGAACACAGTATAACTTCCCAAGGAAATCCTTATTTCTCTAGCCAGAAAAAAAACCTTCCACCCTTTCTCCTGCAGAAGATTTAAACCTCTTTCACAGTGATTAAATGAAAAGGGAAATAGGGGCACCTGTCTTAAGACAGTTGGCTACATCAATCCTTCGCTTTCGTGGGAGTGATTTGAAGACTGATATAAAATATATAAACTAGGCTCAAAGTATAGTTAAAAATTAAGCAGCTTGGAAAGCAAAATATAAATTATTCTGCTGTGTGCTTGGTAAAAGCGACACGGGCTTTCATATTTCAAAATCCAAACTCTTCTCAAACAGCAAATGACTCAAGGTGGAAAACAGAGAATGAAGTTGTTATCTTCACACTGAATAGTGGTATATGGCCGTTGCCAGCTAGAACTTGTCTGTAACTCTATTTTAGCTTATTGCTACTAGTTCTCTTTGCTCAGTGTAACTTGCTTATCTATCTGGTGTATGTGTTACACTTGTAAGTCAGCATAACAACTTTGAGAGCTTGCTCTGACACAGGGCAGGAACCTAGCAAAACAGTTCCCTTGGGTTTTTAAAAACCTTGGGAGAAACCTAGTCAGAATACCTCAAAAGGCCACGGTGGAATATAAAAGCCCTGTTACATAATGGGCTCTGTGAAGAGATTCTGTACTTTGTAGATATTATTTGGGTTCTTAAAATCATAATATGAAGGTATTTTACAACTGATGCCAGAGTTCGAGAGTAAGCAGTCATTTCTTAGCTCCTACCATGTTGCAACTTACTACAGCAACTGTCTAACGTAACATACTTAAGCAATTCAAGCAACAGAACTGTGTGTGTTTCTTTCTCATTACACGCAGGCCTGTCCACACCAGGAGGCTGCCCGCGCCTCCTCCACCCCCCAGCCTGACAGAACATGCCCATCTGGAGTTGCTTATGGCGTGGCTGGACGTCCTCCTCCCTTCCTTCCTGATACAGAGAGCAAAGGTGAACAGTGTGGGACCTTTACATACGACATCCTACTCGCTGAAGTGGGACCCACCTTGCCTTGTGGCATTGTTCTTAAGAGAGCAAGCCCTCATGGGCTTGGAGAGGCACCGAGTAGACAAGGCTGATTCCTGCAGCCGCAGCGTTAAGGCATTCGTGGGGAGGACGTGGGACACGCTAAGGTTCATGTTTCCAATTTGCTTTCAGCTTAGAGCTGCCTGTAATGGATCCACGTACCTAGCACTTTCCTGTCCCTCAAGTGCTTCACAAATAACCAATGGTCTCCAGCAAGTCTAGGTTCCGCTCGGGCACGCAGCTGGCACGGACCTGACTTGCACCTTGGGCCTTCCCTGCAGAGCCAAGCGGCAGCTAAAGGAAGGATCAAGGACTGAACATTAGGAACTAACATTTGGCCTGCTTGATTCCTGCACCAGCCAGATCTGTAAAATACCCGTACCACCTTCCAGTAAGTGACAGTGCTACTACAGCAACCAGTAATTTTCAGTATTTTCCACTTCTGCAGGTAAGCAAAACTACTTTAGTCTATGAAAAAGTCAGGAAAAAGTAACAATCAGAAGACCATAGTGAGGTGTAAACCCATGTGACACTTTTAGTAAGGGAAGTGCTTTGTAAGGGAAATAAGTGCTCTTTTCTTACTGGAAGCATCCATGTTCCTAAAGTAGCATCTTCGCACCATCCAGGAATTGAACCTTTGGAATTAAAAGGGGAATAGAAGCCAAGATTTTGTGTCATTATGTATGTAAACCAAACCCCAACATACGGTTTCAGTGTAAGGAGGACAGAGGATACAGAAGCAGTAAAGCAAGTTTAGTCATGCCGTAAAACAAAAATCTCCCTTTGTCTGAGAATTCTAGGGAAGATTTTGAGAAACCCACCCTAGACAGCAGACAGACCCCAGGTAAAAAGTTTGGCCCATGAATCATGCAGCTTTTTTTCTTCTTAGGCAAATTCTGCAACTTCACCATAAGTTTAATGCCTGCACGCTGCCTGCGCTCCAGCAGGCATTTTGGTATGGAACTGAAGACTGATTTGTAAGCAGTGCAAACACGATACCTGAGACCAGAGAGGATGTGTCCTGCCCATACTAGCTGCTATGAAGAATATTCTATCATCTCAGCTGAAAGCAGGACAGGATGTGATTTAAAACCTCTTTTATCTCCTGTTGGCTATGAGGCAGATGCTGCCTAAACAAGCTGGTGTTTACAGGTACTGTTCATCCAAATTCCCCCTTTTAGCGTACGTATGTCACTCAGGTCCCAGTTGCACTAGTTGGGTGTTCAGTGCTGAAATGCCCTTGTGGATCTAGCTGCTGAGCCTCAGCCTCCGCTAGCATTTAGTCTGTGCTTTAGATAGCTCCCAGCAACAGTTCTGCCCAGACTTTGGTTTTCAGGTACTCTGTCTCCAGGGCTAGTATTAATTCTTGTTATTGTTGTGTTACAATATGTTATATCTTGAACAAAGAAACAAACAGGTCACTGCTGTGTATTAATAGAAGTCTAAATGATGATGGTTTTTTTCCTTGAATAGCACTCTTTTGTTCACTCAACCGTATTGCGCTCACTTTTGTTAGTTAGCATAAGAAGGAAATCTGAACCAATGCAATAATACTAAGATGACAAGCAGGCAATTTACTTTGCTCTTGCTTTTGATCTTAAACATAAAAAGAATCTGAGATGTATGCACTCAAGTTTAATTTATTCATTTCAGATGTTTTTCTGAAGTAATACCGTCAAGTTGCTAGCAACCCCTTCCCACCCCCTTTTTTTTCCCCCCTAAACTCTGTGAGAAAAGAACAGAGTCCTGGCAGGCCTCATTTTATAGCCTGCTTTAAGGTATTCTCAGGTCAGTTAAGTGCATCCAGCTATACACAAAAAGGTACAGTCCCTTCTCACCACAAAAAAAAAAAAAATGTAGAACAGTGATTTGTTTTTAATCTCTGGTTTCTGAAATAGCAGTTGGGAAAAGCTTTGATATAAAAGCTGTATGAAATACTAAAACACTACTGTATAAATAAATGTCCAAGGGATGGCACCTTCACAAGCATTCATTATTTCATTTTTTAATGAAATACATAGTGGTTGGAATTTAAATGCGACCAGAGGTTTCACAGTATCCATTAACCAAAAAAAGCAGGATCCATTACTGCAAGTCACTATTCATACCTAATGGATTATTCATTAAAAGAAAAAAAGGGATTAAAATCAGAATAAAGGAAAAAACTGTGCAGATAGTTATTATAAAAAAAAAGGCAAAACAAAGAGCACACACTGTCTCTGTGATCATCACCGTCTGATGTCAGACTGCATAACAATACAAGAGTTATGGAGTATCTGCTAGGGAAAAAAGGCCTGAGCTGCCAAATTTGTTGTTC